>NC_046154.1:47553161-47890661 GCF_011064425.1 Rattus rattus | reverse complement strand
GGGTTTGAAATAGCAAAGTGATATTTGAGAGGGCTCTCCTTGGATATGCTGAGCTGAGGTCCCTGCTGGGCAGGGAGTGTCTGTGCCTGCCAGGGCCCACTGGGAGGAGAGGGGGCTGAGAGGTGGCAGTGGGTGCTGCAGCTGGGCTCTAAGGAGCTGGAGGAGTGCTGGCCTCTGTGATAAGCCAGCCTAGCTATCTGGCCAGAGGTCCTGGCAAGTTCAAGGCTTGTCTTTGGCTTTGACCCTTGGCACCCTTGTGTGGCAGATGAAAAACAACAGAATATACACAGTTGTGGCCCCCCTTGCCCCAGCTTTATATTTGTATTGAATCCCTTCCTTGGGCTCCCACCCTGTCCTCTGGAGTTCTTCTTGCCCCCAGAGGCTGCCAGACTCCTCTGTTAGTTAATTAAACATTAAACGAGGAACTGGAATTGCATTTTGCCAGAACCCAGGCAATGTGACCACTGTAATGGGTTTCAAGTGGCTGCAAGACCCCAAATGGCAAATCCTTGCCCTTTATTTAAGACAGGAGGTGGAACGAGGGGGGGTTGCGACAGTGGGGACCCAAACAAAGTTTTTGGCAGTGGTCACTCCATTTGAACTCCCAGACCAGCAGTGTGCAGCAGCCTCTCGCACAATGCCATCTTTGTTAGCGGAGCATTTGCAAACTTGGACTGAGAGTTAGCCCTGTGCCAGCCAACACTTGGAGGGAGCTGGGAGACACCCAGTTCTATGTCCCTTAGGTCAGCTCTGTTTGTAAGGGAGGAGGGCTCTCCAGTGAGTACTGCGATGCTGGACCCCTGTCTTCTGAGCGCGTATTTAACCCTTAAGAGGAGTCACGGCATGTGTATGCGGGTGGATGGTGGGTGGTGGGTGGGTACGTGTGCTTGTGGCTTGTCAGCTATGATAGCAGAAATGTTACACTAGCTATAGCCTTCGTAGTAGTGTCTGAGGGGTTTAGAGTATTTAGCAGAATTAATCTTTCTTAGCTTGGTAGTAATTCTGACCACGGCAAACTGCGTTAGACGATTCACATAAACTTCTTTAATATCCGTCATTGGGAGCTTACAGCAAATAGACAATCGTGGTGGTTGTTTTTGATTTGTCAGGGTTGGGGTTTCCTATGGCTTTGACTAGATGAGTTGTAGGAATGGATCTTTCCACAAGATGCCTTTCTTTTCCTGGGCTCGGAGCCTCTGGATTTGGATGAGTTTGAGCTCTGGCTTGGACTTGCCCCTGACTTCATGTGCATGGTTGCTGTTTCCTGTCTAGATGTCCTTTGGGTTCATCTGTTATCCCATCTGGATGTAGGCTAGGGAATGGTAGCTCCTGCAGGGCTGTGAGGGCTGTGAGAGCGAGGGTATATAGCACATGTTTATAAGGTGGGATGTCTTCCAGCTAGTGCTTGCAGAGTTTGATTGTTCTTTATAGTCCTGACGTTTTGCTCAGAAAACTTACTGTACTGCCTTGTCAACAACAAGAACAAGTTGACCCCTTATGAAAGGATCCTGTGTACTTGACCGGCCTCAGTATGCCCATCTCTGCCAAGGCTCCTCTGGTGTGTTCCAGGTTCCTTCCCTCCCGCTGTCTTGTCTCACTCCCTGCACCCTCATGAGGGAGTGATAAAGATTCCCCTGAGATGTTCCTGCCTCTTATCTATGTTGGACAGTATCCTGGACCACGCCTGCTTGATCAGCTACAGAGCCCAATGGGGAGGCCCAGGGGCTTGTGGGTGGCATTAGTAAGGGTCTAGATCTGCATGTTAGTCTCAATGTCTGTGTTAGCTTTGTGGTCCTCCTCACTGTAAAACATGGACAAGGCCTGTCTTCCTGCTCTCTGCGGTGAGAAGAAAGGCAGGAAAGGTATCCCTGGAGGGTTGTGGTGCTGTGTAAATGTGCCTAGGTATGAATAGATTAGAAGCCCCTAGGTCCTGGGCTGGCAAGCTGGGAAGAGAGACACTGAGGAAGCTAGTTTGGTCTCTGTATTTCTGGGGTAAAACCCTATGTGACCATGCACAGGACACTGCCCACAGTTGCCAGACACCTGCCCTGCTTTGCTGAAGAGCTGGAGGTAGCCAGAGTGTGAGCAGTGCTTGCAAAGGGTTGTGTGCAATCTACTGTTGATGTCAGTGGAGCATCAGGGCTGCAGATGGTCCAACCGTCACTAGTCATAAGCACATCAGACAAAGAAAAGCCAGAGGGAAAGATGTACACATGCTTCATATCATCCCCAGTGGCTCTCAGGCTGCACACTCAAGCAGGAGCCAAGACTTCCAACACTTGCTAGCCGTGTGGACCACGAGCACCTTAATTAGCCTCTGTGCCTCAGTTTTCTTAGTCAGTAATGGGAGATGAAGCCACATACCTCTCAGCGTTATCATGTGGAGTAAATAATTTGTGTGTGTGTGTGTGTGTGTGTGTGTGTGTGTGTATGTATGTGTATGTGTATGTGTATGTGTATGTATGCGTGTATGCCTGTGTGCGAGCACACACAGAATGCACATACAGTAAGTGCATACTCATGCCAGGCATATTCTAAGTTCTTTATTTGTGTATGCTTGTGATCTTCCTGATTCTGGGAATTCCTGCTTTCTGACAGATGGTGTTTGGTGGTTGATAATGGGGAGCAGAGGGACTTAGTGTGAGGGGTGGAGTCCAGAGAGGCTTGTCCTTTGTTTACATGCCCACCTGTTGATTAGCTCTAGGGCCCCTGGGGTCCAGGGGGCTGCAAGAGATGGATGGGGGTGGAGGTCTTGTATGTATAGGTTCCATATCAATGTGTTACAAGTGCTGCCAGCCCACACTTGTGCCCATTTCCTCTGCTGCTCTAGGAGCCTGGAACATGCTCTTTCCAGCCTACCTTGGCTCTTCCTTGTGGTCCTACCTGATGCCACCTGATGAAGTTTTGTTTCCCTGGGCACTGGTTCTTCTGATGGTCGGGTCTCCCACGGGCCTGCCGCTTCTTCTCCTTCTTCCAGGAAGTTGGAAATACTCTGACTCACTTGTCACATGTGGCCTAGAAGGAGAATTATCTGAGTCAAGGTGGAGTTTCTTTCTTTCCTTCTTTAGACCCTTGAGGGACTTCATTTTTGCCTCCTCTGCCACCCCGATCCTGGGGCTGATTGTAGCATCTTGAATAAACCCGTGGTCAGTGAGCCAGACTCTGTGCCCTGAGAAATGAGGAGGATTTGATCCTTGCCCAGGACTAAGTGTGTTAAAGACGTTTTAATGAAGAGTGACAAGTGGCAGGAAGTGGCAAAGCATTGTTTCGCAGACGGAGCTATGACCCATTAGTGGATCTTGAATGAACTTAGTGGGTCATGGCTGGCAATTCAAAAAAAAAAAAAAAAGGAAAGAAAGAAGCAACTGTTGGATCACAGAGTAAACATGAGAGCTACTTCTGGCAACCTCCGTTCAGTGATTTATGAGTGCACACAAGTGTGTGTGTGTGCCCTGTCTTAACCGTGTAAAGCTGTCTCAGTGCAGGTCTCAGCCTGAAGTTCTCCAGCTACTGGTCCAGCGAGAGCCATTCCTTCAGATTGGGTGATTTGGGTCGAGTGGTAGGCAGTGGCTGGGCCTGTTCCCAGATCTGTAATAAGGAAATAGCGCCATCAGGTCCCGGGTTGTAGGGTGCTTGGCTCCTTTGTTTCTGCAGCTTACTGTTGAGGTCTTAGTATGTTAAATGCACGAGCGGTGCTCTACATGTTTCTTGCGTGCTGAATAAGTGTACCTCCCACTTGGAGGGATGGGGTGTGGGCAGGTCTGGGAGGAGTTAGTGGTCTCACTTCTAAGAGGCAGAGGGGAATGGTTTCTTGAGCAGGCCTCATGAGTTTGCCGGGTGGCTCACCACAGACAGCTCCTCCTGCTTGCCTTAGGTTAGGGGCGTCATTCTCACATGGAGAGGATTGGCTGAGTAGTGTCCAGGTTGTGGCTGTAGGAATACTACTAAGAGAGGGTCTGTGACCGTCTGTGACCCAGGTTGGCCCAACCTCCCAAATCCCCTCCCCCGCCCTTGGTGACTGGACAGGCTGTGTCCTCTTTGTGTTGTAGGGGAAAGCACTGAAATTAAGTTTGCTTCCCAGTTCTCTGCCTCTTGAGTCCCTTGAGCCTGAGTTTTCCTCTCGTCATCTTTCTCAGTCATAGAAGGCTACCTGAGAGGGGGCTCTGCAGTAACAGTGGACTGGCAGAGTGGTTGCTTGGTGGGCAAGTTGTCCTGGGTGTTGGAAACTTAATGCGGGGTTGTGAGCAATGCATGGGTTTGGACTAGGATGGCCAGGGTACAGTTTGGATTCCTCCTGACCTGAGGGGGTGGGGGACACGACTCATTTGGGCCCTTTGTGCTGTTGTTTGCTCTTAAGTAAGAGGCAGACAGTGAGGTGAAGTCAGGGCTAGCTTTTCTCTATCCCTAGCTTTTTGAGTCACTGTACTGGCTGCCCCTCTCCTCTTTTATCTTTATTTTTGGGACAAGGCATTGAGGCTGGCGTTAAGCTCGCTGTGTCATGGAGGCTGACCTTGGACTCCTCCTTTTTGCCTGGGTCAGCATCCCATGTCCTGCACTTACTGCTGTGTACTACCTCTGCTGGCTTGGGACCTCTTCAAGAATTCTGTTTCATGTTTGAATTGACCATCTGATGGAATACTGTTCAAAAAGGAACTGCTAGGTTTCCAGATGGGGAAACTGAGGCTTAGAGCCTGGTGGTAACCCTGCTGGTTTGTGACTGCCCAGTCCCAGATGCCTGTGGTAGACACTGACTCTAGACACTGTACCTGCGGGTCTGGCTAGTGTGCCATACTTCAGGAATCTGGCAGCTTTCTTCTTGTAATGCCTGTGGCTTTGGCTACCCAGCCTGTGCTGAGGAGGCAGATGCCCAGTGGGCAGGCCTGGTGTCAGGCGTGTGCGAGTGGCTGGTCTTTTCTCCCTGTCTTTTAGAAGGCGTCCAGTAGAAAATGTTATCCTCTCTCTGGAGGCCCTTCTTTCTGGCAGCGCTGCCTGCCAGCTCTCGCTCTGCCTGCCTGCCTGCCTGCCTGCCGCTTGGGTTACGTGAGGTGGTGCTGGCCGGGGCTCTGGGCACAGGTTCTGTTGAGGGTCTGCAAGCCATGAGCCGCTTTGAAAGGGATTTTACAACATGGCAGGGAATTTCAGCCACCATGTTATCTCCGAATTGGCCAATTGATGGCTTCAGCCGAATGAGCGTTTCGGCAACCAGGAAGCCAATACAATTTGAGTTAGTTGTGATGGCTGCCACTTTAAATACCACGGTGAATTTCTGTCAGTGAGCTAATGTGTGGAATAGGGAATTGCAGAAAACTTGATCACCAGAGTGCTCCGGTCGATTCTGACCCCAAGCTACAGAAAATGAACTTAAATCTAGTTGACTGTCACCACATACTTTCTTTGGCATTATTTTGCTGGCAGCATGTTCGTCAAAGGGAACTAGGTGGGGATCCCAGTGCTCGCCTCTGGCACCCCCTGATTTTAGAGAGAGGCAATCCTCTGTGGGTGCTGAAGCCCTAGGCAGTCCAGATGGCGGTTTTGTGGTGAGGGACAAATTACTAAATGATGGCATTATGGCTCACTAATAACCCCCCCTTAATGAAGGCTACAAGTGTTTACTGAGCACTAACTATGGTTACAGACCAGGTGGTGGTGGTGGTGGTGGTGGTGGTGGTGGTGGTGGTGGTGGTGGTGGTGGTGGTGGTGGTGGTGGTGGTGGTGGGTCTCAGGTAGTCTTTTTTGGTCTATCACTTAACTATGTAGACCAGGCTGGCCTTGAACTTAAGAGTTCAGTCTGCCTCTGCCTCTTCATGTACCACCATGCCCAGCTTAAAAAGTATTCTCATTCCATTTTCTTCTGAGAATGTAGGATATTGGTTCTTATTTCATGAACATAGAGCTAATAGTAGCAAGCAGTGAGTGCTAACTGTGCGCTCTATACTGTTTTCGGGTAGACTTTGTCTATCTTTCAGTGATCCCGTGGTGGATTATTTTGTTTTTGTTCTTATTTTGTACATGAGGATATGGAAGTGTTTGGAGTGACTCAGTAATGTCAGAAATAGCCTTAAACTTAAGTTCTCATTCTCTCTCTCTCTCTCTCTCTCTCTCTCTCTCTCTCTCTCTCTCTCTCTCTCTCTCTCTGAGATAGTTTTGTGTATCCTTGGTTGGTCTTGACCTTGGCTGTGTATCTGAAGGTGACCTTGAACTACTGATCCTCCTGCCTCTACCTCCTGAGTGCTAGGGTTACAAGCTTGCCCTGCACTTGGCTTTTGAAATGCAGAGGATCAAACTTAGGGCTTTGTGCGCTCCCAGGTTCTGTTTTTCCTAATCCACTCTGTTTCTGTGCCATGCTGCCTTCCTAAGAGTTAGCACAAGTGTGTCTGATGGCATACTCCTGTGCTCCTAGCACTTACGATGCTCAGAGAGGTAGATTTCCACAAGTGTAAGTTCTAGGCTATTCTGGCTGCAGAGTGAGACCCTATCTCAAAGAGCCAAAGCCAAAACAATCCCTGAAAACAAGCAAGCAAGCAAACAAACAAAACAAAACAAAAAAAACCCTCGAACAACAACAACAACAACAACAACAAAAACCCTACCCAATAAACAATGGGCTTAGGAGCAATCCTGAGAGCCTTGGGCAGGCCCAGGTCCCTCCTGTGGGAAGAGGGACTGGCTAGTTTTTAACAGCCTCATCTAAGAAGAAAATGCCTGGATCACTTGCAGGAAGGGTTTTCTTGATGTTTCAGTTGAGCTGAGCCATTAACGGCTTGCACCATCTCTCTAGCCCACAAAGGGTCCTGTCTCTCCTTGCAGGGCCCCTTTTCCTCATTCCCCGCTGCTCTTGTGGACTACATGCTTGAACATATTTTATTCATGAGGACATTGCCCATATCGAGTCATCATTAATTAATTGTTAATGTGGTGTCAGGACTTGAACTCAGAGCCTTGAGTAAACTAGACAAGTTCTATAACTATTCTCAACCCACCAGCACCATTAATTTGATTGTCTGAGTTTTTGAAACAATCTTTCTATGTAGCCCAGGATGGCCCTGAGCTCATGTTCCTATGCTTGCACTTGCCGGAGTACGGGTGCGTGCCTCCCAGTCCCACCTCCAGTTCCCACTGGTTTTAATGAAGCAGTATAAAATAAAAATGTAGATGCTGGTCAGGGCTGCTTAGTAGCTCCAGGAAGCCAGCTGGGGCTCACAAGCGAGTACAACTGTAGTGAGCAGAAAACACTCCCAGCAAAGGCAGACCTGAGTGTCGTTGAGCTTAGATTAGTACCGACGCCTCCAGCATCCCCAGTGAGGTTTTCTGGAGGCCTGTTGGAGTCATTAGGCGGAGGACCTTGGCTCTGCCGGGTGTTCCCCACTGATCAGCAGTGTTGGTGGCACTGTCTAACTTAGTCCTGGCTCGGGAAAGTCAGAATGCAGAATTGTCTCTGACAGGATCACCTGACTGACCCTCTGAGCCAAGAGAGCTCAGGGTGCAGAGTGAGGGCTGTGCATGCAGAGTCCAGGGCTGGCTGTGTGTACACTTGGAGAGCTGGAGGACCCATGCTCCTTGAGGATTGGAGCTGGTTCCTCCCCGAGGAACTGGCTCGGGACAGCAAAGTCCCCAGATTACCCAGATCAGCTTTTTTCTTTCTTTCTTTTTTCTTTTTTTTTTCCTTTTTTTTCTTTTTTCCTTTTCTTTTTTGCGGAGCTGGGAACCGAATCCAGGGCCTTGCGATTGCTAGGCAAGCGCTCTACCACTGAGCCAAATCCCCAACCCCCCAGATCAGCTTTTCTAACAGACCTTCCTTCATAGAAGCTGTCAGTGGATTGTTGGCTTCTTTCTAGGCCGTGGTTTCCATAGCATGAGGCTAGCAAGGGATAGAAGGGCAGTCTCTGAAATAATGGTGACCAGTATTTAATTTACTGAACATTTTATACAGGACCAGTACTGTGTGTGGGTAATATTTAATTCCCTTAACACTCTCCAAGGCAGGGGCTGTTATGATCCCATTTCTTGGATGAGGGAAATCAAGGCTCAAAGAAGAGAAGCTAGGAGCCCATGGCCATGGCCTTATTAGGAGTCAGGACTTGCTCTCAGGGCTCCACATGTAGCCTTTGAGCGACTGCTATATTGACAAACTCTGGGATGGTTTTGGGAGATGGGTCCTCGGGGAGACTGTTCTTTGAAAAAAATTGGAACATTTCATTACAGAAACGTGTAAATGAGTGTCTTGAAAAAATGTCAGTGACAGTTTGCATCTCAGCGAGATGAATGCAGATAAACCTATTTTGACTGTTAACTTATTTTGTTGCTTAAAAGCCAGTGACACGTAGCATTGAATTTATTTTCCTCCACGATGTTAAGTGTTTGCCACTTCTTGAATGACTTGTGTGAATTTGGAAATTGTCTTTTTTGGAAGTGGAGGCTGCTTCTGCACTTAGGTTGGCCTTCGAGGGGCTCGAGTTGGGTTTGTTGGGTGCAGGTGTTCTAGGACGTGCCTGGGAGCAGCATAGGTACCTGCGCCTGAGAATAGAGCCAGGGCTTGTCACTCAGAAGTTAGGGTCATGATGCAGAGCCCATCGCAGGAGTCTTTGTGACGGAAAGCCTAAATATTTATTCTGTTCTGTCCCTAATGAAAACAAATTGTCAACAGTTGTTCAGTAACTGACTAAATTAAAATCTGTAATTAGTCAATTAGATTAAAGAGTTGGCACAACCTGATTGTATCATGCTGCTTAGGTTATTAAGAGAAAGGGTGTGATTTTTAATTACTGAATGCTAATTTTGACAGTTTCAAATAGAAACAGACGTGGTTTCCCCCTTTCCCTAATTCTCAATGGTTTGGAAAGTGAAGGCACTCAATGTTTAAATTATGTTTTTTTTTGAAGGCAAATAATCCAAGATGGCCTTCTGTAGGGTGGGGGGATTTGGGTGGAGACCCATGTTGGATCTCTTGAGGGTTGCCTGGAAATCCATCCCTTCTTGAAGGAGGTGTGCCATTTCTGCTGTGAGAGTGTGGGTCTTAGTTGGAAGTGATTGATCTGTAAGTTCTCTTTTGGGGTTCTCCAGTGTTGTACCTTGTGCACTCATGGGGGAGGGGGTCGTTTTTTTCATTCATTCCTCTCTCTGTAGGCCTTACTGTCTAATACTGGCTGGCCTCACCTCAGACCTGATCTGTAGATCAGCCTGGCTCAAACCCACTGAGATCTGCCTTTCTTTGCCTCAAGGGCTGGGACAAAAGGTGTATCCTAGTACCTGACTGGCTCGCCCATGTTTTAGAAAAAGATTTATTTTTATTTTATGTGTAATGTATAAATGATTTACCTATATACATGTGCATGTAACATGTGTATGCCTGGTGCCCGGGAAGGCTAAGAGAGAACATCAAGATTTCCTGGAACTGGAATTACACAGAGTTGGGAGCCTCCATATGTGTGCTGGGAATTTAGTCTGGATTCTCTGGAAGAGCGGCCATTGCTTTTGACCTCTGAGCCGTCTCTAGCCTGGAGCTCCTTGTTTTTGAGAAAGGTTCTTGCTAAGTAGCCTAGGCTTGCCTCAAATGCCTGATTCTTCCATGGCCTCCCAAGTTCTGGGATGCAAGATGTGTACAGCCGTACCTTGCTGTTCGGAGACTTTTTTCTGTCCTGTAGTTTAACAGACTGAATTCAGCAGGGAAGCTGCATGAATGAATTATTGGGGAGGGGGACATCCTGGAGATGTCAGTTTGTTCAGGAAAGGGCGAAGATTTGTGTAGTGTTTCTGTCTGTTGGTACTCAGTGTTAAATGACTGCTTTTCTCTATGGGAAGTTCTGGGTGGAACATGAGTTTTGCCTTTTGGCTTTGGGGAGTTGAGAGCTGAGGGTTTGAGGTACCATTTATTAGGCTTTAGGATGAGGTAGGGCAGGCAAGGGCTTATGCACAGCAGGAAGGAGCAGCCTTCCTTGGGAGGAAGATGGATCAGAAGGCAGCTGCAGATTATGGGACTGAAGTTAGAAAGTCCAAGCCAGAGAACATAGGGAGAGTGTGGTAGGCTGACTTGCACATGGAGTGAGACTCCTGTCTTAGTGTCCTGGGCCATACTGTACCAGTCCCTGGGATACAGGGATGAGGAGATCTGAGCTCCTGGGCCCTCACACAACTGCCTGTTCCCACTGGCTCTGTTCCTGTGGATTCATGCTTGGATTCATGCTTCGGGGGCTGAGCTTCTCAAGCCTTGTATGAGACGTTAAGTGGGAAGGTACACCACCTATGCTGCTGCCTCGAGGCCTGGCTGGAGCGAGGGGCTGAGACCCATGTCAGCTTGCAGCCCTGGTGTGGGCCCTCTGCATCGGCCTCCTGTGCCTCTGGTGCTGAACTGATACAAACCGTACAGAGGGACAGAGTCACAGACACTACCTGGAGTGGTTTTCTTGTGGCCATGTCTTCATTATGCTTTAAGTTTTACTTGTTTATTAGTGTATGTAGAGGTTGGAGCACGTGTTTGTGAAATTGGTTCTCTCCATCCACACTCACTTTTCCTGTACATCATACTTAGGTCTCCAGGTGTACGGGGCTAACACCTTTACCTGCGGAGCCATTTTGCAGCTGTCATGATGCATGTCAAGTGCCAACACTCCTTAGCTTTCAGGAGTTCACAGTTCTTGGTGATCTAGAAGGTATTTTTCTTTGCCTGTCGTGGCTGGCAGACAAGGGGTGCTTGGGAGCTAAGGTGGGAGCAGAGGAGGCTTGTGAAGGGCCACAGCCTGGTTCCATCCAACAGGGCCTCTGCTCACTGTTTGCTCTGGTTTCTACCTCAGTGTCTTCATCTCACTGTTTGCAGTGGCTGCTTGGGAGAAGGAGTGAGAGAACCGTAGAAGATGTTTCTAGAGTCAGAGTAAGAGCTGAGGTAGGCATTGTTCCTAGGAAAATCTCTTCTATTGGGTAGAGCTGTTGTAGAGCAGTTAGAAGTGGGAGTGAGAAGAGTGTGTTCTGAACTTGGGGTTCCTCTTTCAAGCCAGGCTCCACAGGCATGAAACCCCCATAATAGGTGCATGTGTGTGCGTGTGTGGGTGCGTGTGATGATGCAAGGTCAAACCCCCATAATAGGTGGTGTGCATGCATGTGTGTGTGTGCGCGCGTGAGTTGCTTGTTGGGGAGGGGGTTGTCAGAAGAAGAAAGGAAGTGACAGTGTTAGTAGAGAGTTTATTTTAAAGGCCTCCCCACTGATAGATTTGTGGCTCTGTGTAAATAGGGAAGTGTGTAAACCTTGATTCATTTTCTCCTGAAGTCTGTTTTGGTTGAGTAAGGAGGATAGGGACAACCAAAGGAGCCAAGTCCCTTCAGGTCAGAAGCAGCTGTATGTCCCCAGAGCATGCTGTGTCTGAAGGGATGGGAACCTCATGTTGCCTCCATGGAAGGGTGGGCTGGACTGTGGGTCAGTCAGTTACATGGATGGTTGAGCAAGGTCTCTGCCCTGGGATGACTTCCTCCTTCCTTCCTGGCCTAGAGTTTGCTCTTTTCTTTCAGTCAGGAAACAAGTTCTCCCCTGTCCTTGCCCAACCTGCTCGAGACATGGTCTGGTAGCTGGCAGTGGCCAGTGTAGAGCTAGGGTGTGTCTTACACTGGAGGCCTGCGTGAATCTGCTCAGGAATCAAACTTTCTGGGAAGACACAGTGGAAACAGAGGTGACAGCAGGCAGAGGCTCAGTGCACTTACCTGTTGGAAATATAAGTTGAAGAGCAGAGATACATGCTTCTCTGTGTTGAACTAAAACTGACTTTCTTGTTGTTGGCTGGATGGAATGGAACTCCTAAGACTTACGTTAAGCATAAGGCAGGAAGCCCCGCTGCCTCAGGACCTTTGCACGTGCTCTCCAGCGTGGATCACTTTCTTTAATTCTTTCTCTGTCTGGAGGAGTCTGATTCTCTTTACGTGTCTCAGTTTAGATGTCACTAAGTTTACGGAACTTATTAGAGTCCCCTTTGAGTTGCAGGGGTCAGAGACTGCTGGTAGATTTAGTAGTGGGCTCTGAAAACTCTGGATCTTACATACAGTGGACTCCCAACTCATGTTTGCTGAGGCTGCCTGCCTTCCAGTGTAGCCGTGTGTAGTCTGTCGTATTTGAAGGCTTCCTGAGGTCCTGGAAGCTCTCAGCCAGTGCAGGGTTGTCGCTCTGGTGTTTGCCTTTCTTCTCTGAAGTAGGCCTTTGACATATCGACAGAACGTTATACGTGAAGTGCCCTTAGAGCTGTGTAGTAAAAGGCTCATTCCTCACTTGACCCAGCCTTCAGCTATCTCCCGAGACTCCGAGACTCATGGCCACTCCTGCCCAGGTTTTGCTTGTTTTAGGTGGACTGTGGAGGGAGGTGTGTGTGTGTGTGTGTGTGTGTGTGTGTGTGTGTGTGTGTGTGTGTGTGTGTGTTCTGGAATCCAGCACACTTCCCTTACCTCTGAGTCTTAGTGGGGTGCTGACCAAGCACGATGGAAGGCGCTTTGGTTCTGATCATCCAACTGCCCTGAAGGTCTGTATGGAAATACTGTATTATTTGGCTCTGTAAGTCAGGGTTGTGGGTGATTTTTATCAGGCCTTTTGAGTCTACAGTTGACCTTTGCTTTATCTGTAAAGACTCCTGTTTGCTTAGCCAAGGATAAGCAAGAAGATTCCAGAGTGGGTGGCCCCTCCATGGGCCCTGGGTCTTCGTATGCAGCTTCTAATTGGAAATATTTTATCTCTTTTTCTGGGAGGGGGTTTAGCCACGCCCTGGCGTAGAAAGAAGCTTATTTCTTCAATTCCATTCAGGCCTTCTCAAACTTTGAAATGCATATTCCTTTAAACAACCATTTCCTATTAAAACTGTTCCAGTTCAGAACTTTTCTGTCCAAAACCATACCTGGGGGCCATCCCAGGTGTTTGTTTCCTTTGTGTATTTAGTTTGTCTAGTCCTTCATTCTTTTTAAGTACCTGATGCCTCTCTGTGTGACCCCAGACTGGAGAGATGTTGCTGCAGTCTTTGCCCTCACATGGCCTTTAGTGCCCCTTCCAGTGCTCAGGGCTTCTGTGCTATCTTTCTGGGTCATGTGGGCACTCCTCCGAGAAAAGCAGAGGATACCTTCCTGCTTTCTTGACTGCTGTACTTCCTAGGAGACCATCCTTCCTCGGCCTGTCCTGACACCCTGGCTGTGCTGTGGGTCAGCTTTGTGATGGGGGCCAGCTCTCTGACTCCAGAGTGCTCTGCTTCTTTGTTAACAAGTGATACTTGCCCTTTGTGATCCCAGTACAGGTGGGAGCTGAGCTGAGCTGACCTTAACGGTTGGAGAGCCCAGAAAAAGTGGGGGTTGCTCTCAGAAAGACCATGTGGGGATGTGGTTAGAACAGCAGTGCCATGTTATTCTAGAAATGATGAAAACAAAAACCACAAAAAACCAAAAACCCCAAAACTGGCTTTTGGAAACTGATATCCCAGAGAGGCTAAGTAGACAGGATGCAGGAGGCTCTAAGGACTCACTTCTCTCACTTTAGATAAAAGTTTTTTAGGTTTTACTTAAAACACAGCATTCCCTGTCCCCCTCAGCTCCCCACTCAGGTTGGGCATTTTTATCAGGCCCTGGGAGCCACCTAAGGCACAGGTGCTGCCCACAGACCCCCCTTTGCTGTGAGTCAGCAAGCTTGTCCTGGAATATCTCTCCCTGGTGAGGCAGGGTGTTGCTGGGCCGCAGCTCCTCAGGAAGCTGGTGGACCGTCCAGAGCTGCCTTGAACACCGGGGATGCATCGATGGCTCTCCCCTTCTGGATGTCCTTTGAAAGTGTTTTCCATGCAGAGCATGTGTCTTCATGGCATCTCTTCATGGGGACAGACGCTGTCACTGCACGCCTTGGAGAGGCTGGTTGGGATCCAGAGCCCACTGTGGCCTGATCTGCAGTGTCTGGTGGGCCCTGTCCAGGTGGCATCAAGACTCAAGTATTGGGGGCTGGGGTGAAGAGTCCTGTGGAAGGGAGGGACAATCTAGGTGTGACTCTGTCAGTACCACAGGAAGACCATTCCCTTCTGAAACCAGCCTGCCTGCTGCCCTAGGGGAGGGGCTGTTTTGATCTGAAGTGGAGGCTGAGGCCAGCTGGACACTGTGGGAGTGGAGGAGGGTAGAGGCACCCCCTCTGACCAGAGACCCCCTCTGGGTTTTCAGGCTCTTTGTGCTAGTGAGGGTCCCCCCCCAGCCTCCACTGCCCCTCTGTGGGACCAAGAGTGCCGCAGTCTTATTCTTCCATGTGAGTAGCTCCACTGATGCTCAGTGACGTCTCCTGTGTTAACTCTGCTGGGGAGATGCTGGCCGTGTCAGTGCTGTGGGCTGTGCTGTGTGTGACACACTGTAGGGGCTCATATCGGGGTGAATGAGGCAGGAAAAGCAAGATTTTTGCATAGGTGGGAGACAGGAGGTGGTATGACCTTCTGTAGGGGGTCTCTGGGTCTTCTGTTTCTCTTGCTTGTGAGGACAGCCTGTCTCTCTTTCAGCATTGTCTTATGCCAGATTTTTGTTAATGCCCATATTAAGTAAAAATCAAATCAGAACCAAGACCAAAAAATTGAGAGCCACTGCAAAGACATCCCATTGAGGTCTCCGCCCTAGACCCAGCCAGGCTGTCCTCAGCCACACTTGGATTTTGTGGCAAAGGCCAACTGGGAACTGGTGTATCTTTATCACAGCCTTGTGCCGAAGCAGACAGCAGGTTTCAGGACAGAAAGGCAAAACCAGGTGGGCAGTGGAGTTCAGAGGGTGTCTGAGGTAGGGAGTGTGTTGCTGCCCCCTCCCCCCAAAAACAAATAGACAGACACACAACACACAGGTTGGGGCTGGAGAGGCATCTACGAGGCAGCTGACTGACTGATCAAGTAGGCCAGAAGGGACCCGACCAGATGAAAAAGGTCTAAGAGGTAGTGGTGTCTGACCTAGCCTGGGAGGGCCAGTGGGCTGCCTCTTGTGTAGTGGGTGTTTTCTTGCCCAGGTATGTGTTAGTGAAATGCTAGGCTGAAGGAAGAGTGAATGAGGAGTTCCTTCCCCAGAGGAGAAAGCAGGCTCCTTTCCTGTCCCTTTGTCTCTTGTCCCCTTTGTCCCAGCCTTCCAGCTCTGTGGCCTCCCCTCCCCCAGTGGTTCCTCCCTTTGTGCCCAGCAGGCCACTCACCAGTGAAACTTCGCTGAGGCCTGCTTCCCAAGAAGCAGCGAGGCCCAGGAGCTGGTGAATTTAGGCTGCTTTCAGCACCATGGGCTTAAAGTGATCCCAGTTTTCCCCTTAAGCCTCCAAAAGGTGGTGAAGGTTGGCTCTGACCATGGCAGCCCCTTCAGAGGGAGCAGCATTGTTGGGGTTTGTGCCAGGCCCTTCCTGGCTTCACAGTATGGCTCACTCTTGATCAGAGCGGTTCTGGGGCCTTTCTGGTCCTAAGCCCTCTGTGAAACACCACAAAATGTGGACATGCTGACCTCTGAGAGAGTCTTACTCACATCTGTCACATGAAGGAGTTTTGTTTTGTTTAATTTTAATTTTAATTTTAATTTTATGTACATGGTGTTTTGCCTGCATGTATGTGTGAGGGTGTCAGGTCTTAGAATTACAGCTGCCATATGGGTGCTGGGATTGAACTTGGCTTCTTTGGAAGAGCAGTCGGTGTTCCCAATTACTGAGATAGCTCTCTGGCCCCTGTTGTTAAAATTTTAAGCCAGGGTTTCAAGTCTGTGCTGGCTTGAAACTTACTGTGCAGTAGTTGAGGACTTTGAACTTCTGATCCTCCTGCCTCCACCTCCCAAGTGCTGGGACTACAGCTCTCAGCCTATATTTGCCCAGTTTATATTTTGTAGGCAGTGGAACCCAGGGCTTCGGCATGCTAATGCTAGCCAGACATGGACACTTGAACCATGCTCACAAGATAGTGCTTCAATCATAAGTGAAGACCAGTCACAAGGGCATAAGTAAAAACCTTCAAGGAGGAAAACAGAAAGCTGGGGAGAATATATCAGAATGAAGTTGTCAAGAACATGGGGGAGGCCTTGCTTCTGTTCTTTATGCGGATTGAACTCTGGCGCCTCATTTCTAAAGATCCAAGGACCTTGCTGTGACCTGGCCCTGTGTTGTCCTGTGTTGGGGCCTGTGAAGTACCACAGGGGTAGAGCAGAGCTGTGCAGTGGCCAGTCAGGCACAGCCATGGCCTGTTAGTGTAGCTTCACTGCCATCTGCAGTATTTCTCTCTGCTTATCATGTTTAATTTATTAATTCAGCTGTACATGTTCAAATAATAAACAAAGGGGGATGACACACACATTTAAAACACTGTAATTCACCCTCATGCATTCTCTCTGCTCCTAAACCACTGTCTGTAGCCACTTTTCTTCATCGTCAACACCCTGCCTGAGTTTTCTTTTCACTTTTATGTGTGATTTGGTCTCTAGAAATTGTCTGCAGTCACAGAGACCCATTGTTAACAGGAAAGCTGGCCTTGTAACAGGTGTCATGGCTGCTATACACTGTTCCTTACCCTTGTTCTGATGTTGGGGAGTGGGCAATGCTGGGCAGCAGCCTTGTCTGCTGAGTGACCTTGATAGTTCTCCCAGCATTGGTGTTTTCAGCCATTAAAAGCAAGTGGCAAGCAGGGCAGTGCAGGGCCTCAGGGCTATGAGGAATTCAGCATGGTGCTCTGCTTCCTTACAAGTGCCCACTGCATGCACCCTTGCAAACCAGGCCCTTGGCAGCACTGCTGCATGTCTGGTTTACAGAGTCACCTTGTGGGCTTGTCAGTCCAGGCCAAGGCAGACCTGTGGGGAAAGCCAGGAGGACCACAGAGGGTCCTGTTTGGGTTTGGCAGTGGGGAACCCATTCCCGGAGAAAGGCCTGTGCTCTCAGTAGGCAAGTATCAGTAATGGGTTGAGGTGAGGCCCTTGGCCCTGGGCCATTTATTGATTGCCTGCCTGTTAAATGTAGTGCCTGTGACCTATCTGCTGGCACTCCCTCCCAGAGTACTTTTTAAAATGCCCTTGGTTTGGGGACCTGTGCCCAGGAGGCAAGAGAAGACTTACTAATCTGTGGAAAGGACTCAAAGAAAACATTGAGGCTTTATCTTTTAATAGTTTTATTTCAGAGCTGGCACATAACATTGCCAGGTTGTCTGTGGCTGCGCCATCGTCATGGTCATCATGTGTTGGCTGCAGGGTGACAGGTCTCATGCTCTAGTTCTTAGTTGTGTTAGACTATGGCTGAGGTGTGTGTCAGCGCCTGTGGGATGATTTGCATTGCCGTTTGTAAATAAGTACTGCTTTGAATACCCACCTTGATATGCCCAGAGTGAGGGAGCTGGGATCCCCAATTTAGATGTTTGACATAACCTGAAAGTGAAAGGATCAAAAGTGTATCTCAGGAGACTAGAAGAGCCCGATGTTATCACCTGGCTGAGACTTCCATGTGGTTTGCAGGAATCCCAGGCTGAGCAGATACTGAGCATGTGGCCCTCAACTACTGAAGTGCCCTAAGAGACTGAGATGAGGTTAAACCGGATGCTGGAGCTCTTACCTTTCCTGTTGCTTTCTACCTCATCTTCTGCACTGCTGCACCCAGCATGGGGGTCCTAGAGTGGTGAGGGAAATAGGACCAGGAACTTGAGGAAGGGGCAGGGATGTAGGGCAGGTTTCTGTCTGCAGGGTCGCTGTGCCTGGGTGGGGGTGCAGATGATGAGATGGAGATGGAGGGGGAGGAATGGAGAGGGTCCAGGAGAACAGGCGGGGAGGGAAGGGCTCATTTGCTCTGTTAGGGGAGGAGCTTAGTTGGCAGGAAGGTTCTTTCCTTCCCTGTCCCCTTTCTGTCCCTCCTTTGTACTATCTCCTGTCTACCACTCTGCCTCCTTCCCGTCCCTTGTCTCCTGGCCTTGCTTTGCCTCCCTGCAGTTCCTGCATGCTGCTTGGCTCTTTGCCACTGGTAGTGCCTGTTGTCCTAGAGTCAGAGAAAGGCTCTGGCCCTAGTTTTTCTTGCAGAGCTGGTGCAGTTTTGTGTGCTACCAGCTGTTTTTTCTCATAACTGTCTCTTCTGTCTGGAAACTGGAGGCTCCAGGAGAGACTGGCAGATGCTGGCTCCTGAGATGGTTTTTTGGAGCTTGTCTCCAGCTTGACACTTCCTTCAAAACTCCTAGCCAAGGGTAGCTGCTGGAAATGAAGAGCCTAAGGCAGTAATGAGTTCATCTCAGTATGGGGGTGTGGCAGAGAGGGGCCAGTAGACTGGCATGGGCAAGAGCAGATCTTAAGTAGTGTGGCCTGGTTGGCCCGCCGTATGTCTTTTGGGTAGCTAACTGTGCTCTGCACTCCAGGCAGGAGAGAGCGCCCCAGAGGCTGTTCTTTTTCTTCCGAGCTGTTTGTGGGCATCGCCACCCCT
The DNA here is from genome assembly GCF_011064425.1 of Rattus rattus. Lineage (NCBI taxonomy): Eukaryota > Metazoa > Chordata > Mammalia > Rodentia > Muridae > Rattus > Rattus rattus. The sequence goes on along the minus strand of NC_046154.1, from coordinate 47,872,291 downwards.
GTGAGTACTTGAGTCTGTCTGGCCTGGGTCAGAGTAGGCAGGCCAGTGGAGACAGTGGGTGGGGCAGCATGTGGGTTCTCTGCTTGGTCGGTAGGCTACAGGACAGGACCGCAGTCTTTCCTGTAAATGGGGCTGGGTCATGCTCCCACCAGCTACCTCTCCCCCAGGGCTGTTTTCATCCTTCTTGTCCCTAATGTGTCTGGCCTCCTGTATACACTTGTGCTTAAGATGTTGTCTTCTCACAAAACAACAATAAAGCCAGCCTGTGCCTCGTTGACCAGTTCGCGCCCTGATTCCTGAGGCTGGATGGAGTGGGAGATGGAGTGCCCTTAAGTTTCTAGTACACCAGGGCAGGTGAGTGCAGCGCTCCTTTGCCTCTGCCCTCCCCCTTCGTGCAGAAGAAGGCACAAGGCAAGCGTGGTGCAGGCTTTCTCCATTCTCGCTTCTGAGTCGGCATTCTTACCTATGAAATGGAGGTCATGATGTTCACAGCTGGACCAGGGTCATTGAAGGTGGTGTCACTCTACACAGTGAGTGTTGTCAATAGTCTCAGAAACCAGGTAGGCAACAGGCCCCTTTGTGCTCTGCTGAAGAGAATAATAATAAAGACAGGCCTTCCCATGCAGAGGCACAGAGCCACACCTCAGAGCTGGTGCTCCCTCATAAGTGGCCATGAGACTGGGGCCTCTTGTTTACCTGGTTGCTCTGTCCCCTGGCCTGGCCTCTGTCCTGATCATCCAGGCCCACCAGCATTTTGCCAGTCTAGGTTGCTGCTGAGTGTCTGCTCAGCTCTGACTTCTCTGGGAGTTCCTTGGTTCCATGGCTCTTTGTGCCTTTGGTCAACTCTTTTGGATGAACTCAATGTGTATGAACACTGTGGGCAACTTTGGAGCAGTCTGTCCCTCCTGTCCAGCAGAATTATGGCTGAAAGGCATGACTTTCTGGAAGACCCCAGCAGGGTTGTCAGACTGTGTCCTCAGCTTCAGACATTCTTGTGGGTAGCAGGAGGATGGGGGTTTTGCTGAGCTGGCCATTGAGAGGCCTTCCTAGTTTTCCTGACAGTCCTCTGCTGAGTTCTCATAGTTACCCTCACCCTCCAGAGGCTGGACTTGTCGCCTCCTGCTGAGCCCTCTAGCTGGAATCACGAAGGATGACTCCTTTCTCTGCAAACAAAGGAAACTGAGTCCTGGGCTGGGAAGAGGCTACCTTGGCTGACAGAAAAGGGCCCCAGAGGCTTTTCAAAATTTCCCTCAGCCTCAGCAGCATACTGGTGAGGTCTCACCTTGCTCCCAAGGCTGTTGCCATTAGCAACCCACTTCCCCTGTTGGTTCTGGGGGCCCTTGAGGGGACGAGGAGGCGGTGGTTGAGTGTAGGCTGGTGATACTGGGAAGGAGGACCAGGCCACATGGAGCTCTCAGTGTAAATAAAGCCGTTGGTGTACATTAATCCTTCCCAATCACAGGGAAATCAGAGACAGGGACATTGCAATTTATGTGCAGGCATATACCCCACTTCCTGTACCCCACAGGACAGAAATGGAAGAAAAACAAAGGGAGAAAGGTTGGCTAGGGGACGTGTCTGTGGGGGACATCACAGACTGACTTTTGTTAACTGTTAAGCTGTAGTTCTTCAGTTTGGTGAGTCAGTTTTCCTATTTCTAAAGGGATGGTAGTGGAAGAAGTACCCGTAAGCTCCAGAGGGGCTCAGAGGTCCAGTCCCCTTGAAGCCTCAGTCCAGGTTTTCTGGTGGGGACCCAGTCACACGGTTACTGTTAGAGTTTGGCAGAACACTGAGGTGAATGAAGTGAGGATTGTGCTGAGTATCGTCTGCAGGTAGGTAAGCCAGTGGGTGCACTGGAGGGAAACAGGCAGAAGGTGAAAGTGGTCAGACTTTGGGGGAGGGTGTCTTCCTGGTTGGGTGTGGGGCATGTAGCTGTTCCCAGAGAAAGAATAGGAAAGAGGAAGGAAGAAGAGAACATTTCTGAGGCCAGGGGTTTGCTAGTGGTTGGCCTTTAGAGGCTCCCGACGCTGTATGTTTGATGCAGTAAATTCCTAGTAACTAATCTGCGAAGTGTTTGGTACTCTCAGCCCCAGAGAAGTGAGGTTACTTCTCGTTTACAGCCCAGTGGATCCAGCTTCGAGAGCCAGACTCCAGAGACCAGGCATGTGTGTATCCATTCAGCTCACTTCCCAGTGCTGGTTAGTGGGGGTAGTTGATGACCTTTTTGCCTTAGGCTCCCTATCTGTGATGTGAATGTATAAACTCCACATGCCCACATCTGTGAAACACGTTGGCCAATCTTGAGTGCGGCCAGCTCTGGACTGTCTGAGGTTGGGCTATGGGCCGCTGCTCACCCTCACTTCTGTTACCAGGCAGTCATTATATGTAGAAAGGTGTTGATGCAGCTACTCCCCTGTCTGCATTCCGCCATGCTGTGGAAGCCAGGAGGAGCTTTTTAGATTTAGATACAATGTGTCAGACTGCCCCCAGCACACAAGTGTGCGCCCAGCACCAGTAAGCAGGGGTTGTTTTTATTGTTGAGTGTTATCTTTCATTATGAATTATTGAAGGCCCCTCTTTGGCCCTTGCCTTAGAATTGGAAGCAACTTAAAGGGGGAAGTATATCTAGAGTTAGTGATTGGCAGTCAAGATAAACCACATGGGGTGTGCCACAGAACCTGGAGGTACCAGAGGCTGCCCCACATGTCAAAACGTAGGGCCTAGAATGGCCCCAGGCTAGTCAAGGCATCCTGAGATAGCCTTTCAAGCATGTGGGGTGAGGTATGAGACTAGGACTAAGTTGGTGGCATCTGCACTTGCTTCTGCTGTTCTCCTTGATGTGCTAATGTCCTTGGAACAGAGTCTGGCAATGGAGAGTATAAATGGTGGTCTGGTGAGGTGTTCTTTTTCTTTTTTTTTTTTTTTTTTTTATCCCCCCAGGTGTTCTTTTCTAAGATTGCCTGTAGACTCTTTCTTTTTCTTTTCTTTTTCTTTTTCTTTTTTCCGGAGCTGGGGACTGAACCCAGGGTCTTGCGCTGAGCAAGCACTCTACCACTGAGCTAAATCCCCAACCCCTGCAGACTCTTTCTTTGCCAGCTGGTATGCTCCCTGTGGGTGGCATCCCTGGCAGCAGTGACATCAACCTGTGCCCCAATACCGGGAAGAAGTAGTTGGCCATGTCAGGTCACTTAGGAAACCCATTTGGCGGGATTCGAGAGTTCAGGTGTCAGGGCTGTGTTGTATATGGAACTATGCTGAGAAAGATCAGAAAGAACTACTGAAGTCATGGGATATTCACCATTGTCCCAACGACGGGACAGGAAACCTAGGCTCTTGTCCGGTTCTGTGTCATGGGAGCTGACGGCCATTCAACCCCACACTTGGCTAATTCTTGGTGATCTGGAAGCCTCTCCTGGCCTGTGTCATGCCTCAGAACCACTCTTGTAGAGAAGGACTATAATCTTCAGATATAATCACCCCCTGCGCCCGTCACTTTATACAATAGTCTCCTGTATACAAGCTCATTGGTACCACCCTCCAGCAGTCCTGGGGCAGTGATAGACAAGGCTTATTACCTTGTTTTGTTGATGAAAAGGCAAAGGGCTTTACTGACTTTCCAGAGTCACATGTCCATGTCCAGTTTATGGTGAAGCTCAGAGTAAAATTCAATCTCAGGACTAGTCAGGGTGTTCAGGGCAGATGGTAAATGCTTGGTACACTCTGGAGCGTACCTCCTGGCTTCAGTCAGATGCTGCAAACTGATCTCAGTAACTTTCTGCCAACCTTGGGTTCAGAAATTTTCAGTATTTCATTGAGTCATTATTATTCAAATAACATGCCTATTCAACATGCAGCCATTGTCCTGTCATGGGTGACACATGCTGGGCTGGAAGTTGGCTGGGGTGTACCCCTTTTTCCACTTGTTTGGATTTCTAGGTAAGGGAAAGTTGGCTGTTGTGTGAGAGGAATTTAGTTGGAAGACCTATACCTGCCTGGCAGAGACAGTCTTACCAACTTCCAGGAAGGCTCCAGAGAATCTTAGAACGAGTGGTGCCTGGTGTTGAGGAAAGGAGGGCCGTTTGATTTGGAGTGCCAGATGGTGATCCAGAAGGGCGTGGGGGTGGGGGTGGGGGTGGGGGTGGGGCAATGTCTCTCGGAAACGCTTGAACCTTGCTAGCTCAAAGAAGTGAACGTGCACACACCCTCCTGACATCTTGAGCTCCACTCTGCAAATAGGTGTCTCTTGGGATGTCCTCCTTGGGATGTCCAAGGATGGCTCTTTAAACTATGTATGACCCTTAGGATGTGGGGCTCTCAAGAAGGTTGGGGTGAAGAGGTTGGCAAATGTTGCTGTTCTGAGAACGTAGTCCAGCTCCAGGCATTTCCATGCATCAGGTTTGATGTTCTCATTGCAGTTGGCCCTTGAGTTGCACGCCTGCCCCTTTGTCCTCATCTTTCCTCCATGCAGACACAGGGGTATCTGCTGTGCTCACCTAACTCATGCCTGTTCTTTTTTGATCACATAACTCTTCAAAAATCAGCCAGTTTCTTGCTGTCAGCCTACACATTAGTTTTTCTTGACCTTGGATTTCAAGGTGTTTTTCATCTATTCACCTGGCTGCCTGTCCTCTCATTCATAAAGTCATGGTCATCTGACTTTGTGCTCACGGGAAGTCCTCTCTAGTCATTCCTGCCTTGACCCAAGGAGCTGCTGGCGGAAGTTCAGCTGCCCCGAATTTGAGAAGAACGGTTGTACTAAAATACAGATGTAAGGACAGTCCACTGTAACAGCCAAGAGGGACCCTATGTGATGTGGGCTTCAGTCGCTCCTGTTCCCTTTGTAGCAGAGCCTTTTCTTTAAGCCTAGTCTTACAGGGAAGCCCAAATAATAAAATAAAATGGACTGCTGTGAGTTAGGGCAGTCGGGGACTCCTGCCAGCAAGCCGCTCTTCTTCGAGCTTCCCCTTGTGCACCTGTTTCTGGGAGGGTTCACCTTTGAGGGAGCATTGTGTAAGATTCCTCTGATTGGCCAGTGGCTGTGACTCAGTGCTAGGGCACTTGCCTAGCATGTGCAAAGCTGGGTTCCATTGTTAAAAATAGCAACAAAGATATTCGTGATTCAGTTGAATCTCCAGTGTGGGGGTCCTGGCTAGGAGGCAGTGGCTTATATGACTAAGGGACCCAGCCTTCTCTTCATACTGAGATACTTTTTGGACCCATTTCAGGAGTGTATCCAGAGCTCTAAGAAATGGGGGAGGTTTTGGTTCATGGGGATTCACTGCTGAGCCCATTCGAAGGCTGAGATCTGGCATGATGGGACATCAGCGAGGGCCTCTAGCCTACTAGACAGCAGGCCTTCATGTTTGAGTACTCCTCAGGTCCCAGAATGTCCCACCATTAACATTCTTTTGACCTTCTGACTTGTGTCACTGGGCACCATGTCAGCTAATGTTTCCCATCTTTTAGTGATCATTGGTACCTTGCTGGCTGTGCCACACTTTACCATTCTGTAACTGTTTTCTGATCTTCCAGTTGATCTGCTTGGTAGTATGATTGTAAGTTTCCTATGTTGCAAGTAGCACATAGGCATGGTGGTACTCTTAGGTGTGGCACTGTTGGGTCTTGTACTTAGAAATGCAAGTCTGAGCTATTGAGCTCTTTGAGAGGACTAGAGTTCAGTTCTCAGCACTCGTATTGGCAACTCAAAAGTGCTTGGCAATCTAACTTCTGGGGACCTGATATCCTCTTTTGGCTGCACACACGAGCACATACACCATGCACGTCCATTAGAACATCCTTAACATTGTTCCTGATAAAGCAGGAAGGGACAGGACCAACTGTAGAGGCAGCTTTGGTCCAGATAAAATCAGTCCTGGAAAACCAGAAGGGAGGCCTGTTGCTGTTTACATGCTGCCTTCTCTGGCTCGTCTGGCCCCAGAGAGCTGGGCATTGCCCCTTTTCACTTCTGTACTCACTCTAGCAGCAGGCCCTGTGGGGACTTACTACATATTAATTGATTAGACGTAGATACTTTCCCCTGTGTACATGCTTAGTAGTTGAGACCTATTTATTTGAATGTATTTCGTCTTGAAGCCTTGCAAGATGGCACAGATTAGACTGTAGTGGGGGCATCAGAGACTTGGCTTACAAAGAGGTCTCTGTCTCCACTGTTACTGTGTGGGTATTGCTGATCTCATTTATGACTGGCCTCTTCAGAAGGAGGTGTAAGGGGAAGGGTAGTTAGGGGCCAAAGTGGCTGCAAGATAATTCTCTGTTCTTCTGCCTGTGTTGATGGTTTTGGAGAAGGGATGATTTTGGGTATAGTGTTTATCATCTGGAACTGAGTTGATCAGGTGGCAGAGGAGGGCAGTCTACTGTCAGCCTCTCAGAACTTTCTGTGCTGTTTACAAGACCCCTAGGAAACCCTGTAAGATGTAAATGGTATCATGGGTCCCTCTTGGGCACAGAGTTGAGGTCCTAGGATAGTAGCGTGATAAGTGAGCATTGACTTTCTGCTGTCAAGGGAGGGGATGCCCGTGAGACTGGGAGCAGGTTTGTTCCGGTACGAAGCTGCTTCTTACCAAGGTGATGACATCATGGCCCAGGCTGTGGAACAATGAAGGGTTTGGAGAGAGTCGCCATGATTCTCCCCATGTTGCAGCACTGCCTTCAGAGTGGTTTGGGCAGTGATGATGTAATACCTACACACACAGAATCGGCTGCAGGGGGCATCCGAAGATGTTCGCAGCACTTGGGACTTCAAGGCTCTGGGGAAGCAGATAATCCAAAGAGGTCATCAAAAGACCTGAGAAAGTGCCTTCCAAGGAGCGGGGAGACCTTCATAGACTACTTCAGAGCATTCTGAGTGCTCTGTAGACAAACACATTTTATCTCAAACCAGTAGCTCTGAAGTGGAATTGGGATTAGTATCCCAGGTGAGGGAACAAGCAGAGAGGCCAAGTAATGTGCTCACAGTCACACAGCTAGAGCGTGTCCCAGACAGGAGTTGATACAGACAGGCATTCCTAGCATTTGGTAGGTGCAGCCTATCAGATCTCACAGAAGACTGGGGAGGAAGAGTTACAGGAATCTCTGGGCAAGGAGAAGGCTAGAGAGGTCAGAGGTCTGAGAGATGCTAAGGTTCTACCCTTCCGCCCCTCACAGGCAGCTCATAAGCCAGTGTTGTTCCGTTCAGTTCCCCACTGGGCGCTTTTCACTGTGGTCCTGAAATGGCACCCTTACTGGTATTTTTGGTCATTGCTTTCTTGAGGTTGAGAAGAAACTTGAATCCCTGGTGTGTCTCCTGTAGGAAACACGCACTGACAAACCCATGGCACGACTGAGCATGTCTGCTCCTGCCCCCTGGCACCTGGGCCGCCCGGGGCGTTTTGACATGGCGTGTGATATCCTTACTTCGTTGTGTGGCACAATAGGGCCTCTGTCGATATGCCAACTAATTAACTTTAACTTTGCAGTGTTGCCTCATCTCCGTACTGTTCACGCTGCCCGGCGTCTTCCTGGTGAGTGTGCGCAGAAGCTCTCGGTGCCACTGCCCATTGCTGGGACGCAGCAAGCACCCTTCCCTCTTCCCTTCCCACGTGTATCCTTCTTAGCCTGATTTCCTACCACCCTTTCCAGGGAAGTGGTGGGTGCTCCTTTTGGGAGAAGCCTATCTTACTGGAGGCTTTAATTTTAGCACAGACCCCACCAGTTTGTACTCCTCAAGGGCAGGGTTGTGCGAGACCTGAGAAGATGACATTGCGGGCAGCTGGTGAAGCGGAACTGCTTAGTCCTGTATTGCCAGGTTCACCTTCAGTGCCGAGGAGGAAGTGCCCTGCCTGGGCAGGGAGGAGGTGGGGCTTGTAAGGAGCAGGAGGAGGATTGGTAAAAGGCAGTTAGCCTGTGCTTTTGAACAGTCTGGGTGGACCATCGCCTTCCGTCTCCTTTCCCCACTTTCCACACGTTTGATGGGAACCTTGGGTTCAGCATTGAGCCTCTGGGCTTTATTGTCTGTTTCTGTGTCTTCTTGAGGAGTGTTTGTCTTGAAAACACCGCTCCTTATTTTATTTAATAGTGTATGGGATTTGAAGGCAGCTGGGACCTTACCCTTTAGCAGGATACCCTGCTCTGCTTTGGGCCTCAGTTTTCCCATCTGTGAAGTGGAGGTGCTGAGCTCTAGCCTTACGTATGGCCTTTGTAACAGCGTGCTCTGCTGGAGAGTGTGGCCGTCAGTTCTTCCTGGAAAGAGCCAGCCAGCCGACTGCTGTCGTGGGCAGTGTGGTCTTGCAGTTCAGTCCTCCCACTGAGACGGAGTCAGCCACAGATGGTTCAGACACAAATGCATGTGTCTATCCCAGGTCAGGCTTACTTACAGGTGCTGCATTTAACCTGCTGCCTTCGTGTGCAGACTCGAGCTCTAGAGTGTCCTTACTGTCTGCCTGGGGCAGAGAAAGGTTGGTTTTTCACACCACTGTGGGCTGTGCACATGGTTAGCCTGTGTGGCCGAATTCTATTTGAGATAGGGCAACACCTGAACCGTAAACTCTCCTGAGGCCCCACCTTGCCCATGAGTCTGCACCACACCCACACATTTCTTCTGGCAGCTGGGAGGTGTCTTGTCCAGCTCTCCCCAGGGAGCAGGTGTGCTCCTCCAGTGCAAGTCCCCCAGCTCCTGGAGTGGTGTCACAACTGGGAAATCCCATTCAGAGTCTGGTAAGACACCATCTCGTACAGAGTGGGACACTTTCCGTGGATCTCCCTGTGTCTTCTTGACGGGTTTTTGTTTTGAAAACATCGCCCCTTATTTTATTTACTAGTGCATGGGATTTGAAGTGCACGTCTAAGTGGGAGAAGGGAGGCAGGCCGAGCTGATGTCAGGGATTTTTGTCTGTGTGACATTAAAGAACCGTGGCCCAGAGGATGGTTTCCGAGGTAACTGCTGCATTTTTGTGTCGCTCATAACTCCCCAGCCCCTTCCTGACTTTTATGATGTTGTTTGGTTAAGGGCCAGAAAAGGCTTGGCAGTGGAGGGGCAGGGAGGAGCTACAGGATAAAAGAAGACAAATGGTCCCCGCCCCCTTTTTTGTTTTTTGTTGTTTTGGTGTTTTTTTGTTTGTTTTTTGTTTCGTTTTGTTTTGGGGTTTTTTTTGTATTTTCCTTTTTCATAAATTTATTTTCCTTTTATGTGCATTGCTGTTTTGCCTGCATGTATGTCTGTGTGAGGGTGTCAGAGCCTCTGGAGCTGGGAGTCAGACAGTTTTGAGCTGCCGTGTGGGCGCCGGGAAGAGTAGCCGGTGCTCTGAACTGCTGAGCGTCCGTCTCCAGCCCCTCCTTTCTTTCTGTAACTTCGCCCATGTGGCATCAGATGGTTCATTTGGTTCATTTGCTCCTCTCATTTCTTTGAGCTGTGCTGCTTTCTGCCGGGTGGAGACATGTTGCTTACTCACAGGCTGCAGGCTGTGTGGTTTTCTTCTCCTGAGCTGCTGTCAGGAGAGACAAAGCTTGTTTCTGTTTCTCAGATTGGTAAATAAAGCACTTTGCAGTTAGTTCTAGATAGAAAATGGACATGTCCTTCATACAGACTGAAGTGTGGCTCACAGAAAATACCTGACCTGGCAGGGGTGCTGTGCTGCAGTGGGCCTTGAAGGTCTGGTGCCTCCTTCCCCCAGACTGAAGGTGGTGAGGATTACCATCCTCTCTGTCTAGGACATCGTCTGGGCAGGCCAACCATTGGCTTTCAGACTGTTCATTTTTCTCTCCTGCCCTCTTCCGTTTTGTTGTTGTGGCCCTGAGGGAAACCGCAGCTTTATAAGCATGGTGGGAGGCCCTTCTGGGGGAGAACTGAGGGGATATACCACTGAAGCAAGACTAGCCCCTAGGGCAGCCTGCATGGGGCTCAGCTGCTCAGATAAATGTTTGGACAGCTTAAGAAGATAAACTAAAACTTAAGCAAATAAAACCAGCTACCTGGTTATGAAGAAAAAATCAGGTATGGGGCCTTCTGTTTCCTGAGGTTTTTAAGCTCACAGGGTGAGGAATCTCCTTATAGCTTCCCTCCCTGGACTGCAGTTCTTCACCTGTGTAAGGACACTGGAAGGAGCTGAGGTGGGTGCAGGCTTCTGCCTTTGGGGTAGCCTTTCCAGGGGCTAGCTTGAGCTCATGCCTTCCCCCCCCATTCGCTGTCCCGTCAGTTCACAAGACAGGTCCAGGTAGCTAGACCATTTCCCAGATGACAATATAGTTGTGGAGGAAGTGACCCAGGGACACTTGCTCTGTCCTACAGGGTCAGAGTAGTATGAATGAGGCCATGTTGCTTTTCTGAGAACAGTTTCTCTATGTAGCACAGGTGGGCCTTGAACCTTTAGTATTCCTACCTCAGCCTGAGTGTTAGAATGACTGGGGTGCTCAGATGCACCCCATTGCATTGTGCTCACCCTAGTGGTGCGGGAACTGTCACTGCTGGCAGCCGCTGTTGCCCATGAGCTCTGGGGGTGGGGTGAGGAAATGAGTGTGTGGTGGATAGAGGAGGGAGGCCTCTGGATGCGGTGAGGGCGTGTGTATTTATGGTCCCCTGTGCTAGTCCTTACCAGAGAGGTGGAGGCGGTGATAGGGCTGAAGACAGTCAAGATGCGGACACCAGACTGGAAAGGAGGCCGTGTACATTCTGAATCCTGCCTTTAGTAGGGCAGGAAATCTCTGCCAGGTTTTCAACCTCTTTTCCCCTCCCTCTTCAGTTCTGGGGGGGGGGGATGCCCAGCTCTCCGGACTGTGAGAATGCTCCGGTTCCGTCTTTATTGAGGCAGTGAGATAGGAGTGCATGAGGTAGGAAGGTGAAGGGTCTTTTAGTCAGGCGGAGTTGGGGGAGATGGCTTTTACCTGTGAATGGTAATGTAGTTGTTGCTGCTGCCGACATTGTGGAGCTGGCACCCAAAATATCTGTAGTGTTTTGACAGGCCACTTGTCTTGATTTTGGTCACTGCTGCTCATAGGAACTCTGTCACCATACACCACTGATTATAGTCTCACTTGTTTAGCTGGGCTTCCAAGAGGGAGGGGAGTAGCCCCATTCCTTGAGAACAGGCTCTGCACCTCCTCTTTAAGCCATTTAGTCCCAACCCAAAGGCCCTTCCTGAATCCCTCCTCGTGAGGGGAGGGCATGGAGGAGTGCCTGCTGTACACCTCAGTGGCAGACATCCCACTTCAGTCTCACTCTGTCACCTGTATGGTTCAATTTCTAGACCTTTCTCCTCCTCTTTTCACACCCCTCTCTGTTCAGTTTCCTGAGAAGGGTAAAACCCTTGGGAATTGTACTATCAAAATCTACACCTTTACATCGCAGTAGTGTTTGGAGTCTGGATTTTTACCTAATGTTATTTTGTGAAGTGGTCTTGATTGTTCTTTGTCCCTAATTGTCATATGTCACTGAGAGCTGGCAGGAAAGCAGATTCCTCTTGTGAGGATTTTCAGAGTTTCACAGTTAGCACTTCTCCCACCAGTGCTTATGGGAGGGTTTACATTCATTCTGCCAAGGCAGCTGTGGCATGGCCCCCATTTTGCAGATGAGGAAGTTGAGTCTGAAAGATGGTAGATAGTTCAGTGACTTCCCCAAGACCATGTGGCTCTTTACATGGCTCCACACTGCCTCCTAGCTCCTTCCTTCTGGAAACACGTAGGCTTGGACAGGCTTGTATAGATTAGAGCCGTTCCCAGGCTGGCTTTGGATGATTACCCTGAGTTCCATGGTTTTGTTGTTTTATAGCTGAGAAAAGATCATCTCAAGGGACAAGTGACTTGACCAGGGTCATACAGTAAATCTGTTGGCTGGATTCATTTCAAGACATTGGTTGAGCAGAGTGGTGACTGTCTGTGTCTACCTCATGTGCTGGGATGGAGTGGCCGACAGAACATAAACACCCTGATTTTGTGGGCCTCAGGTTGAAGCTTCTATATTCCCATGTTTTACCTCTCCTCAATAATCTGCTGCATGGCTTGTATTCTACCGTTGAAGCTAGACACTATCAAGGAAATTTAGTGCAGAATTTTGAGTTGAATACAGAGCGGTAGATAAATTAGTTTGGGGAAAAGAAGTTACAAAATTGAGTCTAAAATTGAGACGGAGTCTAGGGAGGTAACTCAGAATGACTAAAAGAGCTTGGAGGAACAACTTTGAGTCTCCAACAGCCACATAAAAGCCAGGTATGATCGCATATGCCTGTAACCCCAGCATCAGGAGGTGGAGACAGGTGGATTCCAGGAGTTTACTGGCCAGCCAGCCAGTGTGCTCCAGGGTAAGTGTGAGATGCGTCTCCAGGTGAAAGCTGGTGAGTATCGCAGTATGTTACAGGACGCCATGCAGTGGTCTCCTCTGGCTTCTGCATTTGTATGCATGGACATGTGCACACATATACAAACACATACATCCCACAGGGGTTTCTGATGGTCCATTCTGGCCTTGAACTCTTGACCCTGGAACTTCTAAGTGCTGTGATTACTGGTGTTTGCCATACTGCCTTGTCCCGGTCTTTGTTCAGCTGTTCTTGGAGCATGTGTGATATGCTGGTCAGTGCTTTGGTTGAGAGAATTCAGCAAACCTGAAGGGATGGCAATTCTGTGGCCTTGAGTTACACTGACACCCAGTACCAGTGGGAGGCTCAGATTTACTCCTTTGTGATTGGTCTGATTTGAGTGTTCCCCTAGGCTGGATGGTGTCTTCTTAGCTTGCTGGGCTGGGTGACACTACCAGGAAACACCAGTATGGCAGCAAGACCGTCCAAAGCTGCAGTGACAACCTGCTGCATTTCCCATGCAGTCTGCTCTGAAACTCCCCGCTCTGTTCTGACTCTGCAGGACCGAAGTACCCTAAACATTTGAGTTTTCACACAATGGAGCCTTTCTTACTAACCCAGCATCTCAGTCACCACCTGCAGCTTTTGCCACAAAAGAGTGACCTCTGCAGCCTAGAAGAAGGGGGTGGGGCTTGACCAAGGATGCCAGAGAGGCCTGGTGTTTATAAAAAGCCCTCTGAGGTCGGAGAGAGGCAGGCAAATCCTTTCCATGCCCCTCCTTAGGAATCCTGCACTTTTTTTTTTTTAAAAGAAGAAAGGCTATTTTAAAACACGAAGGGCTGGATGTTCTTCTTTATATCCCCTCATCTGCATATTATCAATTGATCACCTTTAAAGTCCCTTCTGAGTCGGAGAGTTTTGGCTTAGATTCCTGCTACAGTGCCTGCTTTGTCCCAGGAGGTAGGGGACTTGTCACCTGGACCGGTGAACAGAAGCCTGGGTCTAAGGTATTTCCACCATCAAGTGGACAGGGCTCTCTCCGCAGCTGCTTTTTGAGTGGTGAATATCATCCCAACTCACACAGGTTTCCGTTCTTGTCACAAAAGGCCTGCTTCCACTCTCGCCAATGAATGGGTTCCCATCCCAGATAACCTCAGTTCTGCCTCAGATGGGATCTTGCTGGCTTTTGCTTTGTCTGTGTTCTTCTGAAAACATAGTTTCCAAAACTGACCTCTAGCGCCCCCTCTCTGGCCCAGTGCCCTTGAAGTGTCTGCAGTTGGCCAGAGGGAGAAGTACAGTGGAGCGGAAGATGCTTCATCAGGAGCTGGCAGTGATCCGCTTTGCTCTGTGGTAGGTATTAACTGTGTTCCCAGGCCTGTTTCCTGCTCCCAAATGCCAACATCCCTGCCTCTTAAGTGAGGTTTAACTTAATCCCCAACCTTACCTAAATGTTACATCTATTATTATTCAGAGCTGTGGGCAGAATTTCCCTGCAGCAGTGAGACCTGAGAGGCTGAGCATCGTCGGCTGCCTGCTCTGTTCTGCTCTGCGCTCCTGTAGCCCTCCTGGCAGCAGCCGTTCAGCTAGGGTAGCTCCAGGCTGCTAGGGGTCAGGTCACTGGGGTGTCTTTAGAGGTAGATTGGACAAACCCTTTATTCACCAGCAGGAAAAACTGAGGCCTACGGCCTTGGGGCAGACCTCTCTCCCTTTCCTGTTTCGGAGTCAGTAACCAGGCTCGTTGTGCCAGAGCTCTCTGCCTTCGAGAGAGACCATAGTCTGAGAAGTGGTCCTGCACTGAGCTCTGAAACTGCGGTTACTCTGTCTGGGCCAGGTCAAGGCCACTGTGTCCAGATGCTGAGGGCCTGTCAGCAAGGCAGCAGTGGAGCCAGATGTCAGAGTCTGTCCAGTAGGAAGCTCACTAAGGGCAGACAGGCGCTTAGTCTTCACTCGCGTGTTCACAGTATCCAGTGGACAGTAAATGCTCAGAGCACTTGTTCAGTGAGTCAAAGGATTTGGATAATAAGACCTAACAATGGACAAGCTGGGTAGTAACCCACCCATTTGGTGGGTTAAAATGGGGCGGGGAACCTTTTTTTAAATCTCAAAGGCATTCTTAGAGCTCCTCCTCCCTAAGGACCACCCCCACACCTGGGTGGCATGCTCTGTTTTGCCTTGAGAGGAGTCCTTCCTCAAAAGCTGCCTCTTGGTGTTCAATAGCCACCTCACCGAGTTCATAGTGCACGTGATATTCCTGGTGATGTGCCCCCTTCCCATCCCAGGGAAGGGAGTGCATATCCTGCCTTCTCCGTTCCCCCACCTATCACCTCACTTTTAGTTCCTTCTGAACTTGATGGAATGATCTGCAAGAAAAGGCTGGGTGATGGTGGACCTGCTAATAAGAGGTGCTATGCCTGCCTCTTTACCAGGAAGAAAGACATTAGCATCTTAATTCACTGAACTGGATTTTGTCCCAGGTGTCCCTTTGGTATGGGACCCACGCTGGCTGGAGGATGAGGTATGGGTTGCTAAGCGTCCTGGTCATGAGCCTTTCCTCAGGAGAGAAGTGAACTTGCTGAAGCAGAACCCATCCCCATGGTTAAGGCAAGCTCCTTGCTCTCTGAGTATGGCATAGATCTGTTGTAGCACAGTGGTCTCACCTGGCTAGCACAGTGTGCCAGGCACACTGAGAAGACTTGGGCAGGCCTTCCTCTCAGATACAGATTCAAATTGTAGTCCTGGGTTGCCAGACACTTTTCCTGATCCCATTGCACTTTGTTCCTTGGCCCCTTTTCTGATCCCTTTCCTCCTGGAAGCTCAGTTATTTCTCCTGCTGTACCCTCCTTCCTAGAGACCGTTTGGTCCACTGGCTCAACCACAGGCCTGACTCCATCCTTGGAACTGTTACATAGAGTAAGGCTTGGCTTGGTGGGACCTTTCCTCCCTTTGGTCCATTTATGAACTTCCTCCCTTCAAATGGGAGGGGCTGAGGAAAGTCCGTGGACAGATTGGTTCTTTGGAGACCTATGAACAAATTGTGAATGTGGGTAGAGGAAGGCTGCCCTGCAGTGGAGGAGGGCGTGGCTGGGTGGCTGGGCTGTTGCGGAGGATGCTAAGGATGACTTGCAGGTGGAATGCAGGAGAGGCAACTAGCTATGGCAGTACCACAGCACTGCCTCAGGTTGGAATGGGCGTCACTGTACCCAGTCAGGCTCTGCCTGTGGAGTGGGAGCGCCTGCAAGGAGACTGGGGGCCTGCTTGGCAGCCGGCGCCTATTAGACAACTGGAAAGTGCCAGTGCTTGCGGGCCATCTGTCCCCTGCGCCTAACTCCCAGCCACCTTCTGCTTACCACAGAAGGGCCCGGCGCTGTTCCACAGCACAAGGGCGAGGCGCCTGCTGGGAGGGGCAGGCAGTTTTCCATTTTGCTTTTGTTTAGTTCCATCTTCCTTGTAGCTCCTGGTGCTTTGGTCTTGCCAGGTGTGTGGAAAGTTTGCCGGCTGCTGTCAGCCAGCCTTTTGGTGGATATCTGGTGGGAGAAAAAGGTGGGTGCGTAAGCAGCCTGTTCACTCTCGCTGTTCGTCCAACTGTGGACTCTGGTCCTTGCCTGGCTGCCTGCCCTTTCTCATTCTCTTGCTTTAATTATAGGAGAATAGCCAAAGCAGGACAACACTTGGGATTCGGGCTGGGCACACACCACCCCTCTTCCAGCTACTTAATGGGTTAAAAATTATGGGGAAGTTCAGCCGACACTTGCAAGATATGGTTGCCGTAGCAACAGGCCTTCTAATCTGGTAGGTGACCCGAGAGACTGGAGAAGATGTAGGGGTTGGTTTGGCATTTCATCATTTCATGAGGCTGCCTCTCCAGCTGGTTTCTTTGCTGAGCTAAAGCTTGCTGTTCCTGCCGCCAGAATTGCTGGCACATTCCAAAGCAACAGCTCGGATGGCGTGAGCAGTGTTCATGGGGGTTGGCCAGGCTGGGGGGAGAAGCTCTGGGGAAGAGGGCCTTTGTGGGGGACAGCCCTCCATACAAAGAAAGATGGCCTGGTCAGTGGGTGTGTCTGGCTCACTCTCCTTATCCGTCAGCCCCTTGAAGCAGCACGTCCAGTAAATGCATTTGTTTTCAACGTGTGCTCATGTCTGTGCTGGTATGTATACTTTTGTGTACATGTACAGAGGCCGGGGAACGTCTTCAGAAGTGCTGATTTCCTACTTGAGTCAGTGTCTCATTGGCCCATTTGGCTCACCAGTTTCATCACTTAGGGCTCACCAGTTAGGGTGAGCTGGCTGACCAGCAGTCCTCAGGGACTCCTGTCTCTCTGCCTCTGTCTAGCATTGGGATCACATGTGAACTCCACCAGGCTGACACTATATGAGTTCTGGGGCTCAAACTTGGCTGTTTATGTTTATTGACTGAAATATCTCCCTGGACCCTGAATCTCATTTTATGATTTTTGTTTTGTAATTGTCCTGAGAGGGACTAGCTTAAGGAAACTTGAAAGGTCTTCCTCTAGTTTGCAATGAATCTTCCTTAAATTTGGGGGCTTGTTTGGCATGGAGAAGGTCCCAGTTGTCATGTTTGTGTTCTGGCCTCATCTTCTATTCACCTCCAGATGGATTTTTGTCCAATCATTTGGTTCACTTGGCCCTATGAGGAACCTCATGCCTGGCAGGTACCGGGTTGGGCAGTGCCAGACAGAATGTCTGGTTTCTACCACTCTCATAGACGTCTGTAGCATGTTGTAGGCACAGCAGAGAGGAGGTAGTGCTGGCCTGAGCCTCCCAGTTCATACACGAGGAACCTTGGGAACAAGGGCAGGAGGAGAGAGCCCCCCATCCTATCCTACTCCACCTCTGTGCTTTAGATGGACTGTGAGGGGAGCCGAGAGTCTCGGCCTTGGGGAGGCCATTCGTTCATGGGGCCTTCAGACTCCAGAGGCCCAGTGTCTCTCATGTTTTGTGGAGTTAGGTAGGTGTTGTGCTCTGTGGTGGGGACATCGTATTCAAGCTATTGAGTGTTTTCTTGTTAATCATCCTCTGGTTTGGAGAAGGGGAAATGGCTGAGGAGTTACCTGTGTTGGTTATTTTTGAGCTGCTAAGGTGGTAGCTCTTAGATTTGTGTTGTCACAGCAATAAGGACAGTGCTGTAATGGGAGATGCCACACAGTTAGGAAACTGGGTGAGAACCAGACCCAGAAGATACCAGCCACCATACTGTCTTCATCATGAGACTTGAGATAGAATGGAGGTGAGTCTAAGGGAGAAAAGGCTTTGAGAAAAGATGAAACCTGACAGGAAGTGAGGTGATCTAACAGGAAGTGAGATGACTCAGGGGAGACATTGTCTGACAGGAAGTGAGGTGACCTGCAGAGACCATGTCTGACAAAGGTTCTGCACAGATAGTTTGTGGAGAAGTATGGCTTTGTCCCAGTGTCATTTGTAGAAGCCATCTCCTCTCTAGGTCAGGAAGTCTGGACCCTTTGGCTTTCCTGGAGATTTAAGTGGCCAGATAGTTTCTCTGTAGAAGAAGTAGAACTGTATCTCATCCCAGGCATCCTAAGGCATTATATGCTAGTTCTGCAATACTGGTGTTTGCTCATTTGTGTGCCCTGAGTTCTGCGTAGCCCAGGGCTGTGCAGACTGCAGTCCCTCATGTAAAGATTTGTCCTTCTGTGCTGTGAAAGCCTATTGCTTAGTTGGGGACCATACTGCCTCCTGGCTCACCAGACCCATCTGGGAGGTAACTTATCCCATGCTGGTAGGGTAAGTAGAGGAATGCGCTGAGCCAGCCGGGTTGGTTCACGAACCTTCCAAAGCACCGTTCACCCACAGGAACATTCACAGGGACTTTACTACAGTTGGGTGTGTACACAGCACAGGTTCCAAGACAGCTCTCAGAGGACCCAGTCAGGTTTCTGAGCCTTCCTATGAGAATGCCCACAGTTCTTTTCTGTCAGTTTGCACTGTCCTAGACCCACCTTCTTGTAAAGATTCCACATGTTAAGAGGAACATGAAATGAGGAAAGATTGGTTTGCCACATGGCCTTGCTGAGTAGCCCAGGCTGGACTTAAATTTATCTCACTGGTGTGCTCAGGTGCTGAGATTATAGGATTGCAAGCACATGTGACTGATGCCTAGCTAAAATCGTTTTTAAAGTTAATCTCTACTTACATCAATACAGTGTTGATCTTAGGTCCGTTACTGAGCTTCAGCTGCTCATAGGTGTGACCGGAACGATCTGTATCCTTTCTGAATACACCTAACAGATGCTTTCTCAGAGGCCAGTGGGCCCTCTCCTTCAGTCTGGTGTGTTGTGTGCAGTCTTACTCAGTTATAACACCAATGTGGGTACTGTTGTTTTGCTCTCCTCGAGAACCAAAGGAATTATATGTTCTGTACATACTCAATTAGTAGCCGCAAAAGGGTGGGAGGATGGCCCAGTGGTGCAGTACTGTCTAATGTGCATGAGGTGTGATGGGTTCCAACCTCAGCTGGAAGAAGTCACCTGTCAGTCCAGTACCAAGGCTCACTTTGTGCAGACAAGATTCTGGGATATTTTCCTCTTTTCCACTTTTTCCATGGGGCTTTATTCAGAATATTCCCATGATAAAACATGACCTAGAGTTGGAAAGATAGCTCAGTAGCTAAGAGTGAGCACACACTGCTTTTGCAGAGGACCTGAGTTTGGTATTCAGCACCCATATCAGGTAGGTCACAGCAGCCTGTAACTCCAGCTTCAGGGATCCTGTGTTGCTGACCTCTGTGCGTGTGATCAAGGCACACCTCCGCCTCCACACGCTGACAGTAAAACAAATATTTAATAACAGATAAACCCGCAGCACCTGAGAAACCATGGAGGCTCTGTTTCTGTTTCCAGATCCTGAGGTTTTCCTTTGGGGTGACTTCTGCAAAGTCTCTGTGTGGGGTGCTTTTTTTGGATCCCAGGCTGATGCTGGAAGAGTTCTTGCAGCTCGGCATCCTGGGCTTGGGCATCCAGACTTGAACAAGACCCTTTGTGTCTAAGGAGTTGCTGATTGGAGTGCTAATGAATCAATTAGAAAATTACTTGCTGCTGAGATCCTTAGCCAAACTGGGGCTGCTCGAGAGCCTGACAAGCCATCTGAAGGCCATACACGGATAAATCTTTCTTGGCCATGGCCCTCGTAAATCGCACCACAGCCTTTCTTGGGCCTGTTAATCACTTGAGCAAAGCAGGGCTTCTGCTTTGTCAGGCTGCCTTGTGTCTGGCACAGATTTCTAGCTTGTGCCTCCATTTGTCCCAGCGTTGGTGAGCAAGGCCGCTTCAGCTCTCTATAACAGCCTGGGCGTGGAATCACCCAGGAGCACTCTTGTGTCCTTTTGTTTGTCCCCACAGCAGCAGTAGGGAGATGTCCATCTTTATGAGAGGCAGCAGTGGGCTCAGAAAGTGCATGCAACCTGTATTCAGGGCATCTCTTTAGGCAGAATTGGAGCCACAGACACGTCAAGCAGCCCTGTGTTGTAGGCCCTTCCAAATGGAACCCATTGTTCTATTTAGGGGTCTTCAAGCCCCAGCTGGGAATTGTAGGTGAGGAGTAGCCTGCTGAGGTGGGGAGGGTGGGAAAGGTGATTTGGGTTAAATATCTGGGGTTGTGGTTTGGTGCCGTGTGACTTGAGGCAGACTGTTGGGATGACAGCCAGCAGCACTTAGTGTGACTCATGTCAGGGCACTGGCTAGACCTTGAACTGGGGGGGGGGGCGGAGGGGGGATGAAATTGTTGTGATTCTCAACTGAGGCCAGAGCCAGCTCGTGAAAAAGGCGTTTGCAAAAATAATGATTTTGGTGGATTCTCTGGCTCCCCCACACCAGTTTCCTGTTAGTTATACACAGTATAGTCATCCTAGTCTCAGAACTCTGAAATATGTTTTACCGAGACCGTTACCAGTTCTTGCCTAGAAAAGCCAGCATGTTTGTCTGAGGCTGGAGCCGGAGGCCGTGTTTTGCTGGGCTCCTCATTTAATTTGGATTCGTGGGGTATTGGAAGGATGGACTTGAATTCTTGGCTTTCTGGTTTCTTGTTTGTTTGTTTGTTTGTTTTCCCTCTCTGGGGCCAAGGTTGCTTGTTTTAGCACCTCAGATTCTCTTTATTTTTTTGTTTTTGAAAAAGGGTCACTGTTGTTCTAGAATTCATTATTTAGTCTAGGTTGGTCTCAAACTTGTGGTCTTCCTGTTGGGATTATTGGCATGAGCCAGCATAGCATGCCTTGCTAGTTTGCTCTTTTGTTCCTGAGATGTCCTGCTGTCTGGTAGGTCTGCTTATATATAACATATATTACATATAATGCTCAGGAGGCCTTGGATACTGAGAAGACTGTTGTACAAGCATATGTGCAAATCTGATGTCACTGCTGAAGCACCCTGGTGTTATGCTTTGGACTTTGAGTGTGGCAGGGAATGGAGAATGGGACCACAGGTTGCTGAAGCCAGCACAGGTAGGACAGAGTGTGGAGTGGAGTCTCCAGCCATCCATCTGCCCAACCAGCTCCTTGGCCTGCACTTGTTGACTTGGCCCTATCAATTTCCAGTATTGGAAGTCCAAAGTAAATAAGCCTAGTCCCTGGACAGAAGCAGGCTGGCTTTCTCCCTGTGAAGCTCAAAGTACAACAGCTGTGTGGGTAGACAGCACCAGGTGATCTCCTCACTACTGTTGTAGTGAGGTTCCAGGAAATTCTAGTAGGGCATGAGAGTCACATATATGTGGTTGGCTGTGAGCAGGGATGAGGTATATCTTCTTCACCTCCTGCCTGTCACCTTGACATTCAGGTTCCTTTTGAACCTTCTTGTGTTTCTGTTGACTTATCCACCCACCCTCTCCACATCTCTGTGATTTTGACACTAGAGTTGTTTCACTGGCAGGCTAGGGACCAGAGGGCCACCTGGTAAAGCTGACCTTCTTGTTGTGCTCTCGATGGCACTTGTACTCTCTCTGGCCTGTGTCTGGTGGTCTTGGTGAACTGTCAAGGTCGGTTGCACAGTGGTAGCTCCATCCTTTTGGGCTATGTATTATTGTAAGAGGGAATAGTGCAGAGGACGAGGGCAGTTGATGGGTAGGTGAGAGAGAGTTATGAGATTTAAGAGGTCTACATATTTCTAAAATTGCACTAACAGAGGACTATAAGTGAGTGAAGACTAAATCCAAGATCAAGTAGGGCCGTGCACTCCTGAAGGGTCTAGGGAGTCTGTCCATGACTTTCTCTTCTGGTGGTGGTGTTAGTCTTCGCATGCATTCTTTGACCCATGATATTCCAATCCCTGCCTCTTATGACTTGGCATTCTCCCTGTGTCTGTGTGGCTACGTTTTCTCATTGGAGCAGTGCTCATTCATATCCAATATGACCTCATGCTAGCTTGATTTCACCTGCAAAGGACCTGTCTACTGACAGGTTCATGTTCATAGGTGCCTGGATGTGGGGAGGCCTTGGACATGTTGTTTGTTTGTTTGTTGTGGGGTGGGGTGAGAACACAAGCTAACCTTCCCAGAGGTCTGTAACCTCAGAGGAGTGTTTAATTCCCATCATAAGGGCCCTTAAGGTTTGTACTTGCCACAGTCACTGTCTGGTCTCAGGCAGCAATAGGAGTGAGATATCACCTGGTTTTTGGGGTGAGAAGCTATTTCCAGAGATTTTAAAGAAAGCATAAAGGGAGTGTTTGTGCATGTACTGGGAGATGGCCTTAGAAACTAGGTAGGTTTGCCTTCCGTCCCTGTGAATTCTGAGGCTACTTAGCTTCTTTTTCTTAAAGAAAGGTGATGGGGAAGGTAGAGGGTTGCCTGGCTCTCCCCTGTAGGAAGGCAGGACTCTAATGGTTTGGCAAGTTTGTTGGTCTTGTTCCAAGCAGCCTTGGTAGCTGGTAACTTTTACTGGAAGGGCAAATACTGTGCAGTGTCAATACGGATGTGTTTTTGCTAAGGAAGAACATGAAGAGCCAGGTGTGTGTTAGTGAATAGTGGCTGGGGCCAGCCAGCTTTCTCCCCTCACCGAAGTTTCCCATTGCATAGAACCCAGATGAAGCTTTGTAGAACTTACAGGCTGTCTGTCCCAGAAGAGCCCGCTCAGAAGACAGGAGTGGAGTAGAGGCACTTCTAGCTTTTGAGTTGGTGAAACTCAAAAGCGACAGGGCTTGGGCAGTGAGGAACCTGGTTCCCTACCTTGGTTATTCATCATGTCTCTACTCCTGCAAAACAAGGAGAAGAAAGCTAATTGGTATTGTCTTCATGCCTTCCCTCCTTTACAAGACCATCCCTGTGTTTGTGAGGAGGACTCCACCCCAGTAGGTGTCACTGGCCAGAGCACATCTCCATGCTTGTAAAGCAACTCCAAAAGAATCCAAGAAGTCTCTGAGCATATTAACTCTGCCTTTCTGGGACTGGCATCTGTCATATTTTGGATAGAAATATTGTTACCTCAGGAGTGACAGAGGCAGAGCATTCTCAGGCCCAGAGTTTGCTCTGAGTTTTCCCATAGTACGTGCAGATGTATGCTCTTTGTAAAAGATAGATCCTAAAGTAACCACCGCACCTCAGACCTTCACAACCAAGGATGGTCCTGCTGTTCAGACATGTCCTTCCATCGGGTCTAATCACATGTACTTCTCAGCCACCGGGCCTCTTTCTTCTGGACTTCTCCAATTGCAAGGGCCCAGTTTCCTGCCTCCATTCTTCCTTTCTTTCTATCTTTGGACTCTGTGGGATAGTCCACTTTGCTGATCTTCATGCCCTGCTTAAAGTCAGAAGATCTTGGTGATAGATGTGACCAATATCTTTCCTTTGGAGTGAGGAGGTGAAGTGTAATCCTTGCTCAGAGCCCTAGAGTCTGGCCTTTATGTGAGAGGCATTGAGGGATGTGTGTCAAACCAGAAAGGTAGTAGGCTTCAGCCTCTAACCTTTATGTGTCCTTCCTTTGCCCCGCTCCAAGCACTTTCCACTACCATGTACAGATGACAGAACACCAGGGGTTTGGTTTGGAGACTCCCCTAAGCCCTTCCCTAGGGAGCCTCCCGGAGCAGATCAACTCCCCAAACTACTGAACCTCCTGGCCTGCTTACCCGGCCTCCTGGAGTCTTTCAGTGGGACTAAAAAGAGAGGACCCACAGTCGTGCTATTGTAAAGATGGCGGTTACTATGTCTGCTGTAATCTTGAACTCTGCTTTTCACCTTCTTCACTGTGACTCAGTGAGGGAGAGCTTCTGCTGTGAACCTCCCACCCCACCCCACCCCCAAAGAAAAGAAAGAGAAAAAAATCCACCATGACTTTATCGACCAGCAAAAGAAGGTTCAGAAAGGTACTGTGCCTGGCTAGAGCTAGGACGGGAACTCAAGCAGCATGGATGGCTTCAGAGTGTGTGACAGATGCCTAGCAGGAGCAAAGACTGTGCTCAGGAAACTGAGCTACAGCCTTCCCAGTGTGGAGGGTTTGGATACTCTCTCCTCCCTCCCCCAGGCTTGCACCTGCTCTGTGTCCTCCACATGCAGAATCTGTCTCCTGAGGAGCCCACAGGCTGGGGGAGGAGAATGCAGGTCCACCGCTCTGCAAAATGTGTGAGATCCTGTTCCCAAGCCGGCCGGGTTCTCTGAGTGTCCCGGCTGGCTGGTTTGCTAGTCACGAAACATGATCCATACACTGTATTTTAGGATTCCCCATCTGTCAGTGTCGGAGAGGTTGTCCCCTGAGGGGGTGGTGGGGGAGCCC
Organism: Rattus rattus; assembly: GCF_011064425.1. Lineage (NCBI taxonomy): Eukaryota > Metazoa > Chordata > Mammalia > Rodentia > Muridae > Rattus > Rattus rattus. The sequence goes on along the minus strand of NC_046154.1, from coordinate 47,848,282 downwards.
TCAACACTTCATGATGGGGTAAGGGTCTGTGGTTGGGGGCCTAGGGGTACTGAAGAGTAGGAGATACAGGTCAGGTTTCCACATACGTAAGATGTGCCAAGTCACTTTCCTTATGATGTCTCTCTGTCTGTCTGTCAGATAAACTGCCATACAGGTCGTGGGGAAGGGACTTTTCAACCAGGTGTTCTTTTTCAACCAGGTTCAAGGCCGTTCAGGGACTGTGCAGCTAAGGTTTGAACAGTCTGTGTCTAGGCTGTCTGGAATTCTCTACTAGTTGTTGTGGGAACCACAGAAGCAGAGGCACGAGCCCCCCTCAGCCCACTCACAGGATGCTGTTTGCCCTGGTCCCTACGTGTCCCTCTAGCCTTTGCTGGTGGCAGAGAGAGAAGAGAAGGGCCATTGACCCACCCTCTCCTCCTGGGGAGGCCACAGCACCCTCAAGGTTTTGTTTTAAAAATGTATCAACCTGATCACAAGCAGGTCCCAGTTTAAAAATAAATAAAAGAGGCTAAACAAGGTGGGGGAGGTGAGGGAGTGAGGGATAGGTGTGTGAAGGGCATGGGATAGGCTCTTTTCTCAGGTGCCTTTAAGCTTCACATTGGGTTCTAGGCCCCTGTGGTCCTGCTTCCCTTCCCTGGGAGCCTGTTTTTTTCTTTGGCTTAGTCTATACAGTACAGTGTCTTCAACCTTAACCCAAAAGGGTCTCCCAGAGTGCAGTGACAATTTGCCGTGAAAGCCTGCCTTGTTGGCCCTGCTAGGGCACCCTGGCCACCCTCAGCCCCCCACAGTTCTCAAGAGTCCTAGCTCCAGCCTTTGCACATGTGGCTCTCCACAATGGGCTTAACCACCTCTCAGGTCTCACTGGGAACAGTTCTTACAGAGCTGGCTTTCTGCTGCCCGGGTCATGCTTCCTCTTCGTCCCTGTGGTTTCCAGGACTAGTGTGGAGGCTAAACTCAGGGAAGACCTGCCCTCCTGTCCTAGGGCTTCTGTTGTTGCAATGAGCACCATGACTAAGGTAACCTGGGGAGGAGAGGGGTATGTATTTGTCCTACACTTCCATAGCACTGTTGATTGTCAAAGGCAACAGGAACTAAAGCAGGGCAGGAACCTCAAGGCAGGAGCTGATGCAGAGACCAAGGGACGGTACTTGCAGTTGCCCTTCATGGCTTGCTCAGCTGCTTGTCCAGCATCACCAGCCCAGGTGTGGCACCATCCACAGTGGGTGGGGCCCTCCCCATCAGTCACTAATTAATAAAATGCTCTACAGCCAAATCTTATGGAGGCATTTTCTCAATTGAGGTTTTCTCCTTTCAGATAACTCTAGCTTATGCCAAGTTGATCTAGAACTAACCAGCCACCTCCCCTCTGAGTCAGGAAATCATTATGGCCTGCAGCAGTGGGGGCCAGGGTCGATGGTAGCCAGGGTCTACTCTTGGTCGTGGGAATGACATAATTCCCTGTGGACGGTGCTCCTCCCTTCATCCCTCCCTTTTTTTGAGACTCACTTTGTAGCCTTGGCTGTCCTGGAACTTGGTTTTGTAGACTAGGTTGTCTTCAGAATCATAGTGATCCTCCTGCCTCTGCTCTAGAGTACTGGAATTAAAGGAAAACACCCCCATGCCTAGTTCCCTGAATCTAGGGTAGGCAAACCGTGAGGCTTTAAGAAGTTTCAAGTAGGCACTTGCCAGCAGGGCTGGGCTTTGCACCTCCTGCAGCAGCTGCTGCCTCACCTGAGTCTGCATCAGCTTGTTCCCTCTCGATGGAAAGGGATGAAGTCCAGAGATGGGAGAGGACTTAGCCAAGAACCCAGGATCTTTATCCAGACCTCCACTGCAGAAAGATGATCTGTCAGGTGGCAGGGGTGGGCGTTTGCTCTTGGGGCCCACACGGCAGTCAAGAGACTCCGCTTGCTGCTCCAGAGCACCACAGCCAAAACAGTGGCATTGGAGCTCAGCCTTTCTGATTCATGGCACGCACGGTTCCACCCCATCTCCAGTGGGCTGGGATAGTGTGACAGCTGCCATTTCTTGTGTGGGCCATGGAGGGCCCTCTGCCTCCAGTTAGAAGAGTCACAGGGATCGTGAGCCTCCACTGGCTCCCTCATCCCCTCCTCCTTTTGTATCTTTCCTCCCTGTCTCTGAAATCATGTTAGACCTTTCTCTTGTTTCCCCTTCCTCATCCCTGCAAAGCCACTGGGGATTCTGGAAAGATAACTGTGGGTGATAGAGCAGAATCTCCACCTTTCTGAGAGTAACATTCCTGTCATTTGTAGCTAAAGATAAAGCCTGTGCATGCTTCTCTTTGCAGCAGATGGGTTTTCTTTTGGGCGCTGAAGGGGTCATCAGCCCCTCCCACCCTTCCCAGGTGTGAAGCCCTCCATTACTTTGGGGGCACAATGGGCTTGATGCTGCTCACTGGCTTTGAGCCTCAGTCCTCTGAGGAAGCTTCAGAAGTGGCTTTGGAAAGAGGATGGTATGTGTAAGATGGGACAGAGACCCCAACTTCCTCTGCCGATATGCAAGGCACCTTCAGAGGACTTCTCAGTGCTGGGTGTTTATCTTTGATACCTAGAATCACAGAGGCAAGACAGAAGAAATTAGTTTGTTTAATTAATTTTTTAAATACTTACTGAAGAGACGTTTTATGCCAAGCCATATGATAGGGGCCTAAGCACTGATTGAAAAGTAACATGGCCACATTTCTTTCTTGTTCTGTTTTGTTTTTCCAGATAGGGTTTCTCTGTGTAGCCCTGGCTGCCCTGGAACTCAGAGAGATCCACCTGCCTCTGCCTCCCAAGTGCTGGGATTAAAGTTGTCTTCAGTTCCCAGTGTGTGTGTGTGTGTGTGTGTGTGTGTGTGTGTGTGTGTGTGTAGCTATGTATTAGACGGGGCTAATAATTTACTTGCATTTATTTTCAGGGCTAAGCATTAGCTTTGGTCTCTTTATCCATTTTCTAGTTGATGAAATTGGAGCATCCCCTCCTTTCCCCAAAGATTATTAAAGTTTCTTGGAGTCCCACTGCTAGATATGTTGAGGTCCAGACAATAGATTTCATTCTTTTTTTTTTTTTTTTTTTTTTTTTGGTTCTTTTTTTTTTTGGAGCTGGGGACCGAACCCAGGGCTTTTGCCTTCCAGGCAAGCGCTCTACCACTGAACTAAATGCCCAACCCCTATAGATTTAATTCTTGAAGCTGTTTTGAGCCACCTGTCTGTCCTTGATACTTTCTTTTTGAGAATTTTCAATATACTTTCCATTTAATACATACAATATTAGTAGCCTGAAAGGGTAAGAATCTCCTATCATCTCTATTTCTTTAAAACAAACAAACAAACAAACAAGATGGTGGCAAATGCGTGTTGGCTGATATCTGGAGGCTAGCATTGCTTTAAAAGACTTTTTATAAAAAAGATCGAGGTGTGTATATGTACATGTGCCATGGCATTCATGAGGGAGGACAGACAACTTTGGGTGTAGGTCCTTGCCTTCCATACTGTTTGAGACAGAGTCTTCTCTTCACTGCTGAAGCTAGGGTAGCTGGCCTGTGAGCTTCCAGGAAGAAACTCTCATCTGCTTCTATCTTTCAGCAGGAGTACCAGGACTTGAGATGTGTGGTTTTGTGTGGTTCTATAGATCTGTAGGTTTGTGGAGCAGATATTTTACCCACTGAGCCATCTCTTCTGCTCCTGTTGCTTTTTACTCATTTTTAATAGTAGTACAAGGTCTTGCTGTGTTACCAAGGCTGGTATCTTACCCCTGGCTCAAGCAGTGCTTTTGCCTCAGCTTCTTAGGCAGCTGAGATAACAGGTCTGCCCTACCCTGTCTAGCTGGACCCATGCTGTGTTCATTCAGACCCTATGGGGAAGTCTATGTATGCAGTGTATTTGTTTATTTTTGTTTGTTTGTTTGTTGAGACAGGGTTTCTCTGTGTAGCCCTGGCTCTCACTTTGTAAACCAGACTGGCCTCGAACTCACAGAGTGTTGGGATTGAAGGCGTACACCACCATGCCTGGCTACATGTGTGCACTCAGAGTGGTGAGCGCCGAATGAATGAAAGGACACAAGAGAGGTGTGTAGAGAAGACAAGTGTGTCATTTGGACCTTACATATCCCATGTGGGGACTCCTTACACTGTTGTGGTGATCTGATTCCAGGTACCTGTGAAAATGATGGCAGTTGTTGTTTGGAATTCCCTATTGGCACACAGCAGCTGGGTTAGATGTAGGAGGCTAGGGCGTCCATGTGGGAACAAGCTGAGGCTTGTTAGGGGTGTCACTTTGCTCTGCCCTTTGTGTCACCAGGGAGGAGGGTGGGAGCAGAGCTACAGGGGCTATTTTTACACTGCACGTCATGTTCAGAATTACTAGATGTTTGTGGCTAGATCCCTGTTTGGCCTTAGTCAGGGAGAGAGCTTGCTGCCTGTCCCCGCATGGAAACTTGAGCTCAGCCCCTTGGGTATATGCGTTCTGAAGGCAGAGGAACCTAACGTGATCATGCAGTCACCAGGTCGTTGGGAGTTTCTTCTATTTTCCATGGATCTTCAGTACCCTGCTGGGGACGGGATGCCAGCCTGGGAGGCAGAGGCCATGTACTGACCCACAGACTTACTTATTCAGCAGGTAGTCTTTGAGTTTGAGACAAACACTAGCTGTGTGTATTTTCAGAGTGGAATAAAGTATTACTTCTCAATGATTTTACACAGTCGATCATGTACAAGCCAGGCATATGTGCTGGGCTCTGAAGAAGATCAGGCTGTCCGTCTGTAGGAGTACATGGCAAAGCAAAAGAAGGGCCCGGGTCATTCGGGGTGGTCAGAGTCTGCTTCTCTTTCAGGAGGTGCTGGGTGGCAGGAACTGACTTAAAGAATTGAGGGTAGAGTTTCAAGTTCTAGTTCAGTTTGTACGTTGTACAAATGTGTGTGTGTGTGTGTGTCTGTGTGTCTGTGTGTGTGTCTGTGTCTGTGTCTGCATGGGCACATGTCCCTGGCACAGCACTATTTGCAGTGAGTATTCCAAATGCCAAGTTCCCCTTGACTTGAGCTGAGCCGATGAAACAAAATGGCAGACAGATTAAAAGGGACTTGAGAAACCTTTTAGGATTTGAAAAGCGGACTTAGTTGACTTTGAAAAGCTGCTGAACTGGCCCATCTGCACAGATGGAAGGGCATCTGCTTGGCTCTAGGTTTGAGACCCTTGTACACATCTCCTCACCCTCAACCCCCATGCATGGGGGCCAGCCTGTCTCTGAGTCTCTCAAGGGTAGTAATGGGAGCAGGGGAGCTGGGCCTCCTAGAGCTTCAGGAGTTCAGGTAGATCTCCAAGGGGTGTGTGTGTGTGTGCGCGCGCGCACATTTCAATGTACCTACTAAGTCTTATAAGTATTTGCCGTCCTTCACCAAGGACCCAGTAGGTAGAAGGAAAGAAGATAGCCTTACTGTGTCAAATCTGTAGAATGGACCAAGAGAGGTATAAAAGTTAAAAGCACAGAAACCTTGACTGAGAAATCAAAGTGTCAGTGCCAGCAGAACCAGAGGCGGCTCCATTTGTTCCTTTGTGCTGTGAATGTACGTAGTACTGCATGTAGACATGTGCATAGGAAGAGGTAAGGTTGGAGTCTGAGCCTCCCTCTTTGGCCTTCAGCTCATACTTGTCTCATGACATCACATTGACTTCTGCCCTTAGTCCTTTCTTCTTCATAGACTGATTTCTTCTGCTCTTTCTTCAATTGCTTCCTCTTCCTGCCTGGATTCCCTAGGAACCCCTCAGTGCGTGCTGCCTCGTCCAGCCTAGGGGAAACAGGAAGAGCAGAGGGTCTAAGCAAGACCTGCTTCTGTGATACCCCCTAGGGATAGTACTCTTCTCATGAGATGACGCACACGCACACACAGAAACATCTCACATCTTGTTATATACCCCCTAGGGATAGTACTCTTCTTGTGAGATGGACACACACACACACACACACACACACACACACACACACACACACACACACATCTCACATCTTGTTATGCTCCTCAAAAAGAGTTCGTGGAGTTGGATTTTGGGGCTGTGGGAAGATGCTCTTTGAAAGGTGTGGGAGTCTTCTGCCAGTAATAGTCAAGTCCTCGGACACACAATGAAGCTCAAGTCCTAAATTGTCCTGCCTTTAGCAATAAGGTGGACCACTGTGCCCTGAGGCTAGAAGATTCTTTCTGCTTGTTCTCTTTTATTTGCACACTAAGCACAAGCGCCTTCATTCCCGGGAAGCACCATCTTCTCTAGAAGCATCGCTGAGAAGTAGGAACTCTGAATTCACATTGGAGGAATGCTGTAGAGACTGTGAGGAGTTGGGCGCCTGACAGCAGCCTGCTCACAGGACTCTGTTTCCAAAGCGAAGTGCTATCCCTCTCAATACAACTCTCTCTACTCCTGGCTCTTGTGTCCTAGCTGAGGCCTCACTGTGTGGCCGTCATTGTCTTAGCCCTGGGAGCTGCTTCTGTGGTCCGGCCCAGGTTGCTTCTCAGCAGGTTGAGCCAGCTGATCAGCAGATCCTCCTGTTCTTATTTCCAGGGTCACAACAACAGGATTAGGTGTTAAGTCCTGTATGGGTTTAAAAAAATTAAGATACTGTCATAGGGCAAGGGAGAGTGGTTTTAATAGTGAGCTTGACAAAGTGATTAAATCTGATAGCTGGCTTTGTGTGCCAATAGTTGGTCACCAGTGACACAGGCTTGTTGTAGAATGCCACATCCATTAGAAGGATTGCCAGTAACAATTAGTAAGCAGGTGTTTTACCTGTGACCTTATGCCACCTTTGAGGTGTATGTGTGAGCCTCCTTTTTCAGGAGATGGTTTGTCCAGCATTACTCAGGGCAGGACCAGGTAAGCCCAGGCAGACTAAGAACTTGCACTGGCTGGAACAGCGGAGGATTGGGTACTGGTGAAGATTCTGAATGAAGAAATGCTGAAGGAATTGACGGCACTTAGCCCTGAGGCAGCTTTATTTGTGCTAGGCCCAATTCCAAACAGTTTTTATGTGATGACTTTGCTGTTGCACCTAATTTTTTCAGGCAGGGAAATTGAGGTATGGGGAGGCTAAGTTAAGCAATTTGTCCAAAATGAGACTGCTGTATACAGCAGATCTTGGGTTCAGACTGGAGCACAAGGCCTTAAGTCTTTAAAGAGGATGCAGCTGGCAGACAGGAGAGCTCTGACCGCCCTTTTCTACATGGTAGTGGCTATTCTGTTTGGACTAAGGAAAGAGTCAAACTCTTTTTGACTATAGATGTGATAGGAAGAAGCTGGGCCCAGACTTACCTCTGTGGACACCAGATGGCTATGGAGTATATGTTCCCTGTGTGTGGCAGTGAACTCCCTGTTGCCAGGTGACTGCCTATAACCAGACTTGCCCCTGGAGACAGGATATATAGGATATAAAGGTCTCCGTGACCTACTGTGTAGCTGGCTGGCTCCCAGTGCTTTGTTGAAGACCGGACCTCCATTACCTGCAGCTGGTAGTGTGTCCGAGGTAATGGTCCCCATGGATCACTGCAGGGGAAGTAGCTGGCTGTCTACTGGGTCCAGCTTGGCCATATTAGGGAGCGCCGGCTGTCAGGCCCACAGAATGCTGACAATGGAGCCTGGGAACAATGCTGCGTGGGAGGTGTGTGTGTGCTCGCCTCCTGACCTGAGTAACATAGTTTATTTTCCCCCTTTGGTCCCCAGTGAGCACCTAGCCTGGCCTGGGTGCGCCTGACCCTTAGGAGCTAGAGCTTGCTGTGGGATAGCTGAAGAGTAACCTGAGCTGGGCTCTCCTTCCTTGGCCAGGGTAGAGGGGCAAGGGGACGTTCTTGCAGCCCTTGTCAGGTATCCACTCCCTCCTTGCCTGTTGTGTGTGGAGGGGCAGAGAGGAGAGAACATCCCTCACTGGTAAGCTTAACTATAACTAGCCTTTGGTGATGGGAACTGTGGTGGGGGCATTTGAGGATGTCTTGTGCAGCCCAGCTGTCTTGCAGGTGAGAAATTGAGGCCCAGACTGGCAGCTTTCCCTGGCCCGGTGTCCTCTCCGGTCATTGGTGGCAGTCAAGTCTAGAATTGGGTCTTGTGGCCTCAGGTCCCAGGCCTCCGTATTGCTGTGTTTCATTTGCTGCCAGTCAGATGAAAGCGCGTGGTGGCTGATAATCTGTATGCTTAAATCCGCTGCTTCTGTTTGCTTTGCTTTGTAAGAACTGGGACCCAGGAAAGGATCACAGGGTCATGTCTCAGTCCTGCTCAGAAGCTGTGTGATCTTGGGGAAGCTGGATAGCCTTTCTGAGTCCTGATTGGTTGGGGTGAGGTGATATTGATTCAACCCTCAGTAGCCTCCAAACCTGCAGCTCTATGACTGTAGCTTTCATGCAAGTGTGCAAGCCCTAACTCAAGGTTGGAGGCTCTGAGTGAGTGCAGGAACCATGGGAAAGCCTACCACCCTTCCCCGTGCCTCTGCCACCTCTCTCCACCTGGGTGCTGTGGGCACAGGCTGCTTGTGGGTGTGTATGAACACTCACACCGCCCCAGTCCATTGGCAAGGCCTTGGTCAGACTGACAGCTGGACACAGGCAAGTACCAGGTCCCCTGTGTCATTTGTGGATTGGATTCCATCCATCCTGGTCTTGGGCCTGGGACACCCTGCTTTCCATTAGATCACAGGTATGGGGTGGAGGTAACCTCAGAGCAGACCGGGAGTCACTGGCTTCTCAGAGTCTCCATTGTACTGTCATGTCAGCTGTTTACACGGTTGTCACTCTTTGTTTTTTGCCTTGACTGGGAGGTTACATCCTGTTTTATGTAACCTGAACCCAACTATCTGAGCGTGAAGAGCAGAGCTTTTTTTCTCCTTTTTCTTAACATAGGATATCCTAGGCCATGGCATCTGGAAGTGCTTGGGCACCTGGTTTGAGCAGAATTCATGCATGCACACACTTTTACAATATAGCATGGCTGTGTTCAGAAAATACTCCCGTGTCTTTTTTTTTTAACTAATTTATTTTATACACATGGGTGTTTTGTCTGCATGTAAGTCTGTACACCACATGTGTGCCTGGTGCCTACAGAGGCCAGAAGAGGGTGACTTAGGTCCCCTGGGCTGGAGTTAGAGATGGTTGTGAGCTTCCATGTGGCTTAGAGAATCTGGGTCCAAAAGAGCAACTGGTATCACCACTGAGCATCTCCCTAGCACCCCAACCGCCCATGTCTTTCTGTATCAGGTATTTAGCTGTAGTTTCTATGTTGATGATGTTAACATGCAGATGGTATCAGGCTGGGACTTGGGCTATACCACACACAGGGACAAATGTTGACTTGGGCTTAGAGTGAGGGCATTTCTAAGGGTTTTCATGTCAAAGGCACTTGTAGTGGTGGATGTTTGTGTGTTTTTCTTGTAAGTTGACTACACCATCTAACAGTGTCTTTAGTGGTTATAATCACACCTTTCCTCACCATTGCCAGGCATTGCCCACATGGCACTGTGGGAACTCTGCTCTGTTCCCTTGGAGAGGTGATCTCTACTCCCACTTCCTGTGGGTGCCTGGGAGGGGCAGCTCCATTTTTAAGTGGTCTGTTCTGACCATCAATCGGGTCTCTTCATGGCCTGATTTTGGTAAAGGTGAGAACCCCACCCACGAGATTCTGGGTGGTTCTGCCTTAGAGAGTTAGGCTCTGAAAGGATTATTCCCCCACCACGTACAGCCGGAGATGATTATTGTACTGAGATTTGGGCTGTGTCAGCAAGTGATGCCTGTGTGGCCTCACCTTGTGGGTGGCAGACAGGGAGCCCCGAGAGCTTCTGTGTAAATCTTGTGGACAGTGACTGAATGGGAGTGAGGGACCAGACGGCTTATCCTTTTTCCTGTTTGGTCCAAGGGGTAGCCAGTCGACATGGTCTTAGCATTTTTGACTCTGCTTAAGGAAGAATTTGATAGCATAAAGGCAGGCAAAGGGAAAAAGGATAGAGAGCATTGGAGGAGGGTCATGGGGGTACAAGGTCAGGCACAATATTGGTCCTCTGTAAACTGTAGGCAACTCTTTCTTTAGGGGAGGATAGCACCTCCTTCTTGCTCTGCCAATACTAATGCCCTCTGTGTGGTCCTCCTCTGTAGGGGTGGCAGCTACGTTATTGATTTTTGGTCAGTGTGCTGAAGTTGCCAAGGATGTACCAGGATTATCTGGGATATTTGGTTCTTTGTTTAATTAGTTTCTAATTTTAACTTTTAGAATTTATTGTCTTATGTTTTGTTTTTGTTTTTTGTTTTTTGTTTTTTTTGTTTTTTTTTTTTTTTTTTGTTTTTTGTTGTTTGAGTGTCTCTTTGTTGTCCAGAATGGCCATGAATTTCAGGTCTTCCTGTATTAGAATGCCCCTGAGTGGCAGAATCACGGGCATGTGCCACTAAGCCTGTCCTGAAGTCTCTTAGGGTTTTTCTCCAGCTGTAGGATAAGAAGTGGTTGTATTCCTCTGTCCTCTCCACCCCAGCCCTTTCTTTTTTTTTTTTTTTTTTCCCGGAGCTGGGGCCCGACCCCAGGGCCTTGCGCTTGCTAGGCAAGCGCTCTACCGCTGAGCTAAATCCCCACCCCCCCCCCCAGCCCTTTCAACCTCATCTGGATTGGTGGAATGAGGGCAGCCACCCAGGGCCGCTCCTCCTTTCCCCTAGTTTGGAGTTGGGGGTATGGGGAAGATCACTGTCTTACCTTGGTTTCTTGCTGCTAGGCAGAGTCCTGGGAAGTATGGGAGATCCCTGCCAAGGATTATATATCTTGGGACAGTTGACAGAGAGCTGGACCTCTGAAGTAGAAAACTTCTTTTTTGGCATCCCTTGTAGAGAGATCTCCTTGAGCCTTGTTTAGCTCCTTTCTAGCCTGAGCCCCAGGTTGAGCCTAGGGGCCTGAGTAGGAGGCTGTGGCCCTGACAGTGACCCATGTTGGGTGAGTTCCAGCCTTCTGCCACATCCTAAAGCGTAACACACTGTCGATCGTGCAGGTGGCTGGGCTGCTGTGCAGTAACCCTTGCTTCGAAGCAGGCATGCTCCTGAGGGAGGAAAGGGAGCGGAGTGATTCTGTCACCCATCTCACATACCTTTAATAATGCTCCTTGATTTAGGATTTCAGCTTTTTGCAGCATATTTTAAAATGTCAGAAAGATAAATATACAGCCTTCCTAATGTGTCTGCTTTGAACAGCGCTTTAAAAAAAGGTGCCATCCATCCTCAGGGTCACAGGCTGTTCTGTTCCTTTGCTATGGTGATCTGACCACCCTTCCCAGGGCAGTATTTTTGGTAGGGAAGGGAGAACAGAGGCAGACTGCCTCCTTCCGAGTCCAGAAGACACGTATGTGCCTAGTTCCGAGTCTGGTAAAGATGTGTAGTTTCTGGGATGCATTTGGGAAGTCTGCTATTAGACTTCCAGAGTAGGCACTGGCTTCTAGTAACTATCATCTAGCTAAATACTCTCCTCACCTGGAGAGAAACACAAGTACGTTGCTAAGCCTGTCCTGTCACTGAATTGATGGTCCTAGCTGTCTGTAGCCTGGGGTGAGTTGAGGCTGTTCTGTTAGGCACTTAGGCCAGCACTCTAAATGGCCTTTTCTGAGCAAGCTAAGATCAGGTGGGTGTTAGGTCTTGGTGAAGAAGCCACCGGAGGTTGAATCAGACTGCATTGGCCCTGGCTTCTCATGCTAGGCAAGTGTGCCACATCCCCAGGCCTCTTTTAATGTTTTCATCTTGAGACAAGCCTCATTATCTAGGCTGGCCGTGCAGCCCAAGCAGGTCTTGAGCTCCCTATTCCCCTGCCTAACCCTGAATAGTTTGGATCACAGGCCTACAGCACCAGACCTGACTGTGGTGTCTTCATCCTGTCATTGTATAGATTTTTGTAAATGTATCCTGGGAACCTAGCTGGTGATTTTTCTCCCAAAGGGATGAGAGGAACTTTTGGGGTTCTGTAAGGACTCCATCCCCTGAGCTCAGGAGAAAGTCTAGGAAGCTGAGCAGGGCCCACCTGAGGGGGAACTGCAGGGGAGCTTCTGGTCTGAGGAAGTAGCCATCACGTGTTTGACCTGAGCTCCCTCCACAGACGAGGAAGAGGAGACCTGGCGAAGGCTGCTGCCAGTTGGCCAGGGTTGCACAGTAGGTCAGCAGGCATCTGTGTCTTCCACCTGCTGCGTTAGGTGGGCCGGGCGGCCGAGGGTTGGGCAGGTGATACAAAGCCCCGATCTTAGCATATGAACTGGCCCACTTGGTTCTAATCTGTGCTCACTGTTCCCCAACCGGACCAGAGGTGGAGCACCCTCTTCTGTGCAATCTACTCGTACATGGGGTCAGGGAACGCTCCCATTCCTCTTCCATTCCCTCAGTCATCCCTCCTCTTCCCCAACACCATTTTTGAGGATCATAACATTTATCACGAGTCTTATTATGAGAGACTTTTTCGTGTTTAAAAATAAATGCTAGCTTACAAGACTATATTTGGTATATGGGAGTCGTCGTTTGCATGTAAATGTGCCTAAGGACAACAGCTCTAGCCCAGACCTAGAGGGGCCCTGACTGGAGGGAGGGCACAGGAGTGGTGGGAGGGCTTCAGAGTCTGCCTGCTTGGGACAGTTGACTTGGAGCCTTCTGGTTTGCTGGAGCCCTGTTCTTTTCTTTAGAGACAAGTGCAGGACAGGGTAACTAGCGCTTAAAAATTCATAGAAAATGTTTCTTATCACAACGTCATAATTGTTGTGACTCAGAACAGTAAAATTGCCGTTCCACTCTGCCTGTCTGCCCTCTCGTGAGTCTCCACAGCAGCTGCAAAGTCTTCAGAAACGAGAGAGAAGGAAAGAAAAAGAAAGGAGTCCAAGGCAATGCCGTATTCATGTTAACGGCTACATTTGACTTGAAAATTCTGTCCTCTGAGCCTTGAGGTCAGCACATTATGGGTGATTGATGGCTGTCAGGAGCAAGCCAGGTGGCAAATGGCAGTGGGGGAAGTGGACAGACGAGGCTGTGGCTTTCAGGGGCTTAGCAGACCCTGAGCTTTGAAAGGAACACAGTAGAAAACAAAAGCAGATGGGCGTTTGCCCTCCCCCACCCTCTCTTCTGTATTGAGCATTAGAAAGTGAGGAAGGGGTACTCATACCATCAGAGTCACATGGAGTGTATGCATCTTTTAGGGTGGACACTATCGTGAGAGCCTAAATGTGTTGGGCCTGAGTCAACTAGTCTCCCGATCCTTAGTACCCACAATCTTAGCCTAGAAACCAGGAGGCTCAGCTGTTTCCTCACTTTGCCTGTCTCAAAGACATCTTTGATGCTGCCCCCCCACCTCCCACCTGCTTCTTAGCCTCATTTCTGAGCCCTGTAGGGCCCTTCCCCACACTCTTGCCACCTTCTGAACTGAGTTACTCAGGATTATGTTTCCAACGGGCTTTTTCACTAATCCTTGAATATTTTCTGTGGTAGAAACAAATGGTATCAGACCAACAAGCCTATTTACATATGGGTAGACACAGAAATGATGGAAGAGCTTTGAATTTTAAACATTAGCTAATGAAGTTACAGATGAAGGCATCGGATGGGATGCCCCGGTATTCCGGTGGAACGGGACTTCCGGGAAGAGTGCAGACCAGTAGGAGAACAGGCGGGCTCACAGACCTCTGAGGAGTCCCTTTCCAGGGTCTCTCTCTGAGTGGCAGGCAGTAAGAGCTCTGATGCCTGCCTGGGCACTTGGCCTGGTTAAATAGATGGTGGGTGCTGGATCGGAAGGGCACAACTGCATGCTGTGTCAAGGCTGGTGAATCTGGTATCTGCAGGGTTCCAGGTTGGGCAGGAAAAGGAGGCTGAAAGCAGGCAGGGAGGCAGGAAGGTATTCCGGGTAGCTGCTGGGTGAGGCTAGAATCTTTTTTTCCCGGGGCATGGGCTGCAGTTCGTCATTTCCTCTGCCTCTGCCTCCCCCGCACTGCAGAGCACAGTTGTGTAGAGATGGGACTGGCTGTTCATTCATCCGCTAATTGTTTTGATAAGAGACTCTAATTATCCACTGTGATCATCAGATTACCCTGGCTCCAGGAGGGAGACACTAGTGATTGAGCTGCTGCCTTGCTGCCACCACCATCCCTGGTCCCTGCCAAAGGATCCTCCTAGTGCCTGGGCCACCATGCCTGGAAAAGCACCATAGGTTGTTGTTGGTGAGTTCTGCTTGCACCATCAACCCAAGAGCAGAACCTGCCGATGTCAGGCAGGCTTTTCCTTTTGATTATCTCTGTCTCACTGCGTTAAGTCCACAGATGGTTCTAGGGATCTCACCCTGTGGAGAGGAGCGCAGGGGAAACAGAGAAAAACACAGCAGTGTCTAATGAATTGACGTCAGCGTTGAGACAAATTCACATGCTTTTTGTACTGTTTGATTTGATTAAGTTCTACTTCCATGTGATTTTTTTTTTCATATAAAAGAGCAATAGGCAAAAAACAACCAGGAGGGCAGATTATAAATTAATCCAATAATTGGATCCCCCAGCAGAGGTAATGGGGAACGATGGCATCATAATTGATCTGATACAGGTATTCACACGAGTGGGAGGTGCAGCATAAGGAGTGTCTCATCTTGGAAGGAGGGACTGTGACCAGACCAGATAGGTTAAACCTTTGACAAGCCTTGGTGTGGTGAGTCTGACCTTTGCTGGTGGGAAATGTGATCCCCACTCCCCTCCTGTCTTCATCATTCAGGCAGCATCAGTGGAGCCCAGAGAAGCTGCTGAGAGAAATGGGCTTCTGAACAGCCCTGTGGTTAACATGGATCTTAGAGGAAGCACAGCCCATCTATGGGATCTGACCTGACTGGGAACAGTAGTGGTAGACAGCAATGTGATGTAAATGCCACAGGCACTAAGCAGTCCATGCTGGAGTAGTCCTCATGCTAGTACAAGGCTTTGGTCCTACCCTTTCTGACTGCTCCATTCTCAGAAGATGGACATGTCGCAGGGGATACCAATTTCCTTCCAGTTCTCATTTCTTAAGTTTCTTAATTCTGAGCCTCATTCTCCCACTAGAGTACAAAGTCAGAGATCAGTTCTTTTCTGTTCCAGGGCCCCTGCTGCTTCAAGATGTACTTTCCCCTTACAGAACCCAAATGTTGTCTTCACCTTTGGGGTTTATCTAGCTGGGGAAGTTTGGCAACACATCAGGCCTAGATAACCTGGCCTCCAGAAATCCTCTTTTAATAGACTTACTGACATCTTGGGCCTACTTGCTTCTCAGGAGCCAGCATTCAAAACATTTTTGCAGGACACATTGTAGTTCAATTAGGGCACTGCCATTAACCTGGTACTCCCACAACCTGGAGTAGCTCTGGCTGTCCTTGAACTCAGCATAGATCCACCTGCTTCTACTTCCCTAGTGCTGGGATTAAAGGTTTGCCCCATCATGTCCAGCCTATGGAATGACTTTGTTGTAAAGGGGGTTCGCCCATGGCCTCAAAGTCTCAAACAAGACCATTTCCATTTCAGGGTTCCTTGACCTAAGCATTGCTAGGGCATTCAAGGCCAACAGACCTGGTCGATAACTGGGCAGCAGACTTCAACCCTGGTTCCTGCCTTCTGCATCTGTATCGTGGGACTTACTAAAATAGGTTTGCTAAGAGAATCCAAGTAGGATTAAATGAAATGATTTTGTGATATGCTCAGGGCAATCTGGTCCTGCTGACTGTCTATAGATGTTTAGTCTTCTTTGAAGAGGTCACACAAGTCTAAGAGTCATACCACACTTAACACTGAGCTGAGGGAACACTAACCTGATAGGGGAGAGACCTCGTTTGCTGGTTCTCTCCAAACCCCAATAGTCTTTTCAGCCTCACTTCAAGGGAGTAGAAGCCAGCACTCAGGAGGCAGGGACAGGCAGATCTCTGTGGGTTCCAGGCCAGCCTGGATATTTCCAAAGGGGGACAGGGGAACAAGTCTGACAGTATAGATTAAAAACAAACAAACAAAACAAAACCAAAAACAACCTCTCGACACTAGGGTCAGTCCTTCCCACCTCTGGTTGGGGAAATGTTGCTGTTTTGAGAATCCAGGCCAACTTTCAAGCCAAGCACCTCCTCCCTGCCCTTTGCTTGCCTGGAGACAGAGAGCATGGGGGCTGGGACAGGGATGGTACTGCCTGCCTGTTGGGACAGGGTCCAGCTAGCAGGCCAGGGCAGAGGCTCTAGGTAGCAGGCTGCAGCAGAAGCATGAACACCACCTTCCAGGGAAGATAGGGAGCCTCCTTCCAGAAGCAGGACTCTGGCATCTTGTCTAGCTGGAGAAACTGGTTTCTAGGCTCCTAGGCCAACTTGCTGGAGGGGTCCTGGGATAGAGAGGCCAGGAACTGAGGCTTGGCTCTGCCTGTTTGCTGAGCTGCTGACTTTCCCCCTTTCTGTGAGCCATCTATTATCTGTGTATCTCTCGGCCTTTTACAGAGCTAATTAAACCCTCCAGGTACAGTTTTAGAGCCTAGAACTTTTTTTTTTTTTTTTTTTTTTTTAACTTTCCCAACCTTTGTACTTTGTGGTGTGCTGGAAGTTTAATTGTCTTGCTTAGGGCTGATCATTGAGTCCTCGAGCTGGAAAGGAGAATGGAGGACCCTGTTCTGTTCACCTAAGATGGTCCTAGTATGCCTGTGGGGCCCCCCCCCCCAAATCAGTGAAGGTGGTGTAATTATTTACCAGTATTGTTCCAGAAGGCAAGGATCATGGCTTTTTATTTTATTCCTCTTTCTCAGACAGAGAACTAGCAGAACAGAGGGTTTGTTGTTTAGGTTAGTGTGGGTCGAACCCTAGCATGTCAAGTAGGATGTATCAGAGCCTGCATGTCCCCCTTAAGTAAGACTTAATGAATGCTGCTTATAGAAGTACGATTTTGGGGACCAGTGACCCATGGTGTCTGCTTTGTGTCAGGTGCGCTGTGTTGGTTTCCAGCTCTGCCCGTCATACCAGCTGGCTTGACTCTGGGGGCAGAAGTGGGTTGTTACTTTTTCTTGAGCTTTGACTAGCTCAGAGTCAGGGACAGTTGTAGGCCTCTGGAAACCAGGTCTGTTCCTTCCACTCTTTGTGAGTGGAGAGTGCTTGCCTGTGGTGTATACCCTTTGTTTCTGTGTGGCCTGGCCAGGCAAAGCCTTATGAAATTAGGTGTCATCTTTGGTGTTTGTGCCAAGTGTGCATATTGTTAGGTGGTGGCCATCGAGGAATAAACTGTCCTAAGGCTCCTGCAGGGGCTGAGTGGTGTGCACAGAGGAGTGAGCAGCCTCTTCTTCTACAAGTATCTGCTGGCCATGGCTTAGCTTTCCCATACCATGAAACAGGCAGGGCTGCGGTGGGCCTTGGCTACCTCAATAGAATCGTATAGTCCTTTTCTGTTCTGTTCACTGCCACAAACTGCTGCTCTTTCCTGGTCTGTCATGGTCCAGCCACTGGCGGACAAGAGGACTGGCAGAGAACAGAACCTCAACCAGAATTTCCTTGTTGGGTGCTTGAAGTCAGAGCCATAGGATCCTACCTCCGTGTTCATTGCATGCTAAGACCTACTAATTTTTCCAGTCTTGAACTGAAATAGGCAGGGTGGAGTGTTCTGTCCTATTTTTTTCTAACCTCTTCTCAGCCTACTTCCTACTTTTCCTACTGCAAGCCAGCAGTGCATAAAACATGGCCTTCCTTGTCCAGCCACCTTTCCTGATTGGCTAAGGTCTCTCTGCCACCCCCACTGCAGAGGACTCATTATCCATTTGACTCTGATGAACCAACCTTAGCTCTGTGTTCCTCATCCTGCCCTAAATTCTCAACAGCACCTAGAAGATAGCCACATCTGAGGGAGCAGCACTACTGTGCTTGAAGGGCTTTCCTCCTGCATGTTAGTTAGCACACACCCTCTTGCCTTGCATATAGTCAGTCACCCCAGGCTAAACACCCCATCCTTCTGGTCTCCACTCGAGGAAACTGAAATCCACACAGGTGAAGAATTCCTGGACTTCGACCTGACCCACACTGCTGTTTGCAGAGGTTCATCTGGGTGAGACTTACAGCTTTGTGGGCGACTCCTGCAATGCAGATTTGTCAGGGTTACCATGGGTACGGGGCAAGGAGCCTAGGGCAGGCCAAGGGGAGTACACACAGCTTCTTGGATGGCCTCACTGTTTTAAGATTTATTCATTTATTTATTTTATGTATAGGTCACTCTGTATGCACACTAGAAGAGGGCATCAGATTCCCATTACAGATGGTTGTGAGCCACCATGTGGTTGCTGGGAATTGAACTCAGATCCTCTGAAAGAACAGCGAGTGCTTCTAACTGCTGAACCATCTCTCCAGCTCCATCAATGGTCCCACTTTTGTTCCTAGTTTCCTGCTGCCAGAGTTGCCTTTTAAAAGAGATCTGCCTACTGCCCCTTATCTGGCATCTTGAGAAATCCCCTTGTCTGTAGGGTGAAGTCCTCTATGCCCTTTCCTGGAGCCTCTAAGGTCCTGTGGTCAGCATCTTTTTCCAGCCACCCCTGTCTCTCCAGCATGCACAGAAGGTCTCCTTGGAGTTCACCCAATCTGTTACTGTGCCTTTGCATAGGAGCTTTCTCTGCCTGGTGTAACCCTTTCTCCCAGTACAGGTTTCTCCTTATAGCTGGCCACCAGGGCATTTCCTTGGCAGAGACTTCCTGCCTCCTCACACAGAATAAACTGTTCACTCTCGCACTCCTGCTCATCCCTTTCAGAGTCACTGGCTGAATGCTTACTGTCTGCCAGGCACCATACTGACCCACAGGGGTTTCCCAGGCAGCCTCCTGATCTTGTTTCTTGATTTAGTATTCTCGGTCCTTACAGTCTTTCCTTGAAGTCAGAGCCTTCTCTGTGTCTACTGCAGGAGGACCACCATCAGCTTCCCAAGTAACTCCCACTTTGTCAGGTCCTGGTGTTAACTTGCAGCCTGTTTGTACTCACCCTTCTCTTTGGATTCTTTGAAGGTGGTCCTCCCTGTTTCCTGGTCTTTTTAACCTAGAAGTGCCAATGTCTCTCATCTCAGAGACTGACTTCTTTCATCTGACTCGTCCCCTCCACTTGAAAACACTAGCATTTGTCAAACTTTCCCCACCAGACTGGAAGCCCCTGAAGGGCAGGGACAACCCAGTTCACCTCTAAGGTTTGTCCCTACCCCAGGTATGAAGCCAGCGCTGTCACAGTATGCAGAGTTCTGCTGTCTTTCTCCTGTCTAGACCTGAGGAGTAGGGAAGACTCTCTATCTAGATAGATAAAAGGGTTTGAAACCAGTGTCTTCAGCATTGGTCCCTAGAATTCTACCCTGGCCACCTGCCTCCCTCAAAGAGAAGAGGCCAACAAAAGAACAATAAAAATACCTCTTTCTTCCTTCACAACTTTTTTTTTTTTTTTTACAACCCAATAAATTGGTGCCAAACCTGCTTCTGGCCATTTTCCTGGAGGTAGTCATTGTCTTCTTGGAAACTGAGGGTTGATCATTAACAGATTGGGGGTTGGGGAGAGCTTGTAATACAGGTAGTGGGCCTGAGGGTGCACCCCACGTGGGCTGTCAGGAGCTGTCTCTTCCCTCAGGAGAGCCTCTTTTCTGTGGATACTACATCTTAGCATCTTTGCAAGTTTTATCTGAGAGGAATTCACCTGGTCCTGGCCTCTCTTTCCCTCCAGCCAGCAAAAGCAAATGTTCCTAGTACATGAGCAGCAGCAGTGTCAGGTGCTGCTTGTAGCCCTGGTCCTCCAGTATGATGGGTTGGGGTACGTGCATGCGTTGTGGCGGGGGCCTACTGGACATGAACCCTGGACCTAGGAGGTGGGCCCATCACTTAGAAGGAGAGAGACTGGAACCAGTTCCTTGGAGCTCTGCTTCTTCACCTGCAAGAAACAGCCCTTCCTTCCTGGGTTGTCACAGGGAATGAACAAAGGCACCATCTTGTTGCCCGTTTGCTTGTTTCCTGGCCCTTCCTCGTTAGGAGTGCTCTGCAGTGTTGAGGTGGTGTTCCTAGGGTTCAGCTGGTTCACACACAGAATGAGAACTCGCTGTGGAGGGGGTAGAGTGACTTGTGGGGTCATTGTGCCTTGTTTGTTGTCCTCCCCATCTTTCTGTCAGTGCAGTCAGCAGGGGGCATGTGGCAGTCTGGGAGATGTCACCACCTCTAGCCTGGCAAGAAGGCTGTGGTGGCTCCTCTTCTGGCCGCCTGCCTGCTCTGTCCCCACACATGTATGCCTGTGTTCTTGCTGTGCATCCTTCCCTGATGGCACACTCCATCCCCCACCCCAGCCACTCCCCACCCCCGACTTTGGGGTGTGAAGATGAACTAGTGTGACTATAGCTTGGTGTTTTGGTGTCTGAGAAAAGCAGAATTGGCTCAAGCTGCTTTCTCAGTTAAGGGGATTTAAGAAGAAGGAGAAAAAAATTAATCCTACCCTGGTGCTCAATCTGACACCTTCCCTTTGAGCCCCAGATGGTTCATTGGGGTAGAAAGTTGGCCACGGCTGCTGTAAGGGAACTGAATGGTTTGTCTCTGTACATTGGAAATTGAGGCTCTCAGTTACGTGCACAGTTTGCTCAGGGTGTGTGTGTGTGTGTGTGTGTGTGTGCGTGCGTGCGTGCGTGCGTGCGCGTATGTGTGCTCATGCATGGGGTAATCATGTATGTGCATTGTGTGTGCACATTGTATGTATACCCTGTGCCCAGAAGTTCCCCACTGGTAAGTGGCATGCTTCGAGGTGTTGGTCATGTAACCCTCCTTGTTCATTCACCTTGGTTTGTGTCTCTCACCCAGTTCTTCACCCCCTGGAGGGGTCTAAGCTAGGTAGGTGGTGTGGAAGTTGGGGACACAGGCCTAGCTGTCCCCTTACAAACAAGCTCAGGCAGTAGAGGTGAACTTTCTCCCTGTTCTTTCCCTGTCACAGCCACTGGCCCTAACAAATGCTCTCCAGTCTACACTTGTGACTGTGCTTGGTTGCCTTTTCTTTGAATAAACATGCTTCCAGCTATTCATAATTATGTTTTAATGGCGACCTTAGGTTTTACTGAAGCATTTCCTTATTGGCTAGTCCTTCCTGCCCTTCCCTACCATCCTGCACTATACATAAGACTGCAGCAAACACCGTTGCCATTCATTCTCCATGGTTTCCTTGGGATAAATTCCCAGAAGTGAAGTTACTGGATGAGGAAAGTTAGGCTCATTTCAAGACCCTTAAATTATTTTGCCAATAATTTTTCAAAGGGTTATCTTGAATTATACTCATACAAGTAATACATAAATGACTCGCCCTAACTATACTTTCACTGTTTTTTTTTCTTTCATTTTTAGAAGGTTTTGCTAGATGAACAAATCCTAGATAGCTGTTCATATAGTGTTATAGCTCTAACTTACCCACTGACCTCCCAGCCTGAAGCCTGCTTCTGTTGAACTTGGTACACTCTTCGTTACCCTGTTTTCCAAGGCATAAGAAGGGGGTCACAGGTAAACCACATGTGACCTCGATCCCTTGTGCAGGATCAAGATGGCTTCCTGTGTTCTCTCTCTCTCTCTCTCTCTCTCTCTCTCTCTCTCTCTCTCTCTCTCTCTCTCTCTCTCTCTCTCAGATATGGCAAAAAGGAAGTTATGGCCTAGAACACCTGAGTATCGAGGAAGGAGTACCCAGGGCTGGCTTTGTGCACCAAGGTTCTGTGGAGACCCTGATACATCATTCTGTTCAAGAGTATTTATGGGGCCTCTTGGGCATCAGGCTCAGTGGGGACTGGGAGATGGATAAGAGCCAGCAGTCACTCCAGGCAGACAGAGTCACACACAGGGAATTTCTATATGACGTGACAGATGGCTGGATAGGGTGCCATGGATGATCAGGGCCAGAGTGACAAGCTCTGCCGTTCTTTTGTTCTTGAGATTTTAAACTCCCTTCCCCCATTCCTGCTTATTAAGGGAGGCTAGGCTACTCTTCCCTTCTTGGCCAGTATGTAGGTAGCTTTCGACTGTATGGGTTTTACACACCAGGCGGGACAGCTTCCTCTGTCCTGGTGTGAGACCCAACGCTACAGATTTCTGAAACACCCTTTGGCAAAGTAATTCTAAAGCAGAACCTAAAGGAATTTAAGTTGAGTATTCTTGTCTTGGCAATTGTAACTTCTCATCTAGTTAACTCTTGTGTCTGAGCACTTATCCATGTGTCAGGTGAGGGTCCAGCTTGATGACCATGGCTCTCCCCATCATAGTGTGTGATCTAGAAGGACCTTCTTAAGGACCTGAGAGTGATGTGGGGAGACTTCTTCATTCTGATTGTCCTTGGTGTTTGTGCTTCACAGAAGGCCCTCAAAGCGTTTCATTTTACTCTCCCTCCTACTCCTGCCAAGTAATTCTCTGCCTGGAGACTAGGCCTAGGTCAGGAGCTGGCAAGGAGGAGTCCTGGACTCATAAGAGAGACCTGGCTCCTGGCTCCAACTCACTTCCTTGTTGCCTATGTGACTTGGCTCCCTCTGTCCCATCTCAGCCACTTGGTTGCCTCCTAGGTCTAAAGTAAAGGCCCTCCCACTCCCTGCTTCAGAAAGCTTAGCTCTCTGAACCTACACTCCAGGCACAGGGCAGAGGTGACACTTGTAGAGGGAGGGATGCCTAAGACCTCACACTTTATACTTTCCATTCAAGGTCTTGGACATTGACTCCAGGGCACCGCATAATACAGTGGACTGCTGTGTATCCCTTGCTCACGGGTAATAGCTGAGGCAGAGGCAGACCAGAGGCAGAAGAGCAGGCCTCAGACTTTTAGAGGAAGATCCTAGGGCTGTGCTCCCAGTCTGCCTTCCATTGTCCTGGAGCTATAAGCTACTAGCCCCCTCCCCCAGATCTTCCTCTGGAGAATAAACTATCAGCAGGATTGATTACCCTGCAGGTCCCTAGGCAGCTGTCTCTGGCCTGCGTCTGGAGCTGATTTCTGTGCCTTGTTAGACCCATTGTCTTGGATGGCTCATTTCCACAAATCAAAGTTGGCTTCACTGCCCTAACCCTAGTGTGACCCCAGATGCATGTTTGTTCATCCCATGAACACTTCCTGCTTAGAGGGGAGAAAAGCTGAAGTGCACATGAGTTAGCGCAAGAGCCACCTCCCTGCTCTGATGCAGACAGGATGTTCCTTCCCATCCCAGCCCGTCCCTGGCCTCCCACCTAGGCCTGCCCTTCTGAAGTAGATTCAGAGAGGACGGATATGTTCAGGAAGTTGGAGCCATCACCTGGCACCAGAGGGGAGACTCATAGCTTAGTGGCTCCTATAAGGCTCTGTGCCACCCACATCAAGGTAGGAGCTACAGGCCTCGAGACCTGGCAGACCCTGGCATGGGCAAGTAAGTTTGATCTAAAATACTGGCAGCAGCCTATTGGCTAAGTTTGTAGCACAGGCAACTGAGTGGATCAGTGGTCAGCGATGGCTTCCTTCCACCTGGAGGGAATCACTGAGTTACTATGCAGGGGTTATGGGGAACTGGACACTGCTCTGGGCTGGGGGATTTCAGTGGCCTTAAGTTTGTCCCTTCTTGTCAGTTTTTTGTTTGTGTGTATGGTGGGTTTTGGTTGGTTGAGCCTGTAAGATACAAAGCTCTCAGGATCCACCTGTTTTCTCTCCCCAGTGCTGGAGTAAGAGGGCATATGTGGTCATGCCTGGCTGTTTGTGTGTGTGTGTTCATACTTAACACAGCAAGTGCTCTAGTCTTACTGTTAGGACTTTTATGCTGACAGTAATTTAGTTTGTCCTCCACTTGAAGACCTTAGAACTTGGCGGCCGTGTTGGGGTGCAGAAGGCCTGTTCCTTCAAGGCAGTGAGTGGCTTTCCTCTTTGCCTCTCTCCCCAATGGTGATGGGAGGATAGAAGCCAGGATGGCTCAGCTCTGTGGCTGGCTGACTCACTTCTGATTAGGGACCTGTGTGGCTGGCGTCTTCCTGCCATTGTTTCCCAAGCCCTTTACAGGCTCCTCTGTCTTTATGAGCCCCACAACAGGTCCTGCGAGTTAGGGAGTCCAGAAGCACAACAACATCCAGGGTTCTTCAGGAGCTGTCTCTGGCATTGTGGGCTAATCCTCACTGGCTTTTGTTCAGGAAGAGAGCCCTTTCCGTGGGTATTTTGAGTTACCATGTGTAGCATGTAGCCTAGTCTTATCTCTCAGACTTTGGAGGCTGCCCACGATCAGACCTTCACTTTGCTGCCCCCTTCTGGGACGACCAGCTCTTTACTCATGGACTGCCTTTGCCTGATCTTCCTCACCCCAGGAAGCAGTATGTCCAGCTGCAGAATTCTTATTGCTTGAGAGCTCCAGACAAACGACAGTCAGGATTTATCCCTTCTGCATATGTATACTCCCTCCAAGAGTGAGGACGCATGCTTCTTGTAGATGCCATCACCCCCAAGCCCAAATCCAGATCCTGCCTAGGCTTATCCCACCTATCCACCCAAACCTTTGTTCTTGGTGAGACCTCAGTCAGCCTCTTATAGCAGGGTGGGTCATCGCTTGTCTTGTGGTGTAGGATACTACCTACAGTTGTTTAGTAGCCCAGCAGCAAAAACCCAGGTGCCTATAAAATAGTGGAGGGAAGGAGAGGGTGGGAGGGGAGTGGAAGGCCGAGCCAGAGCTGCAGACCTTCAGAGTCCACCCCTTGTGAACCCTACCCAGCAGATCGGCTTCCCACCCAGCCTTTTCCCTCCCTGTGGTCTGGACCCACCCGGCCTTGTAGATTGCATCAGGGAGCCACTTACCCCCATTAAAACTGGGAGGGCCAGGGAGGGAGGAAATGGGCTAGGGTGTGTGGAATGTTTTAGCTAATGCAGGGAGTGCTTTTTAAAAGGCAGGTAGAATTTTTTTCTTTATAGATCAATTAAAAACCCTTCTTAAAATTAGCCTCTAGGAAGGTGTGTCAGTGAACTCTTGTGTCCCACGCTCTTTGTGTCCTTCCTAGCAGAAGCCCTTAAGAAACTTCTTTAAGAGATGACCAGTGCTTTTAAATGCCAGGTAGTGACCAAGGTAGGGGGAGCTTGCACTAGGGTTGAGTACCGTCCTGGGAGGGCGTGTAGACGAGCTGTGACTCCTCAGGGCCATGCAGCTTGCTGGCAGCAGCAGGCACGAAGAGGGACACCTCACCAGAGCTAGGCAGATGGTGTTCACCTGCTCGGGACACACTCCCTGGTCTGCAGCCCGTGGAGTTGCTGAGATAATAACAGACAGCTGCCAGCCCTGGACCTAGATCTGCGGGCATTCAAAGGCGTAGAAGTGTGCAGGGAGAAGGAGCCTGCCCAGGGCCTCCCCACCCGCCAAGCCCTGCTTTTGTTTTGAGAGTTGTGAGCCCCTCCTTTCCCGCACCAACATCCGAGCAACAAGAGCGCTTTAATGGAGGACAGTTCTGTTTTGGAAACGACAAGAAAGCTCCTTGTCAAGTGTGACCTGGCCTTTCCTTTGTCTGGCCTCCCTCCTTTGTGCCTGTCTGCAATGGGTTTTGTTCCCAGGGGCAAAGGAGCTGGGCATGGATTTGGTGTGTTCCTGGGGTTTTCTTTCTCTTTTCTTTTTTGGCAGCAGCTAAAGCTTTTGGTTATTTCTGAGTACAGGACAATTGGGGAGTTGGGGATTCAAGACCACTCCAGTGCCTTTGAGTTACTGAGTGGTGTCAGCAACAGCGAGTGGCAGAGAAGCCAACTTTCTGACCGCCTGGAGATCTCTCAGCTCATTGTATATGTGCGTAAGGACAAAAAATTTCTCATGGCCTCCAGTCCTAATAGGGGCATTTGCCCAAATATCCTCAGAAGGCAAGACTAGCTGTTTAGCCAGCACTCTGCCCTCTAGCTGTGCTCTGAAGGAACTGGTATTTCCTAGTTACCATGTTATTCTCCTCCACTGCCAAATAGGTCTGCGCTGGCCAAGGTTATCTGGACCTGGCTCCATCCAGTGTGGGCACTATTGGGGAATGGTGGGGGGCAAAATTGGATGTTACTTCCCTCAGGGCAGGGCTCAGGCCTGACTCCTTCAGGCTAAGACTCAGGGCAGCTCAGTAGAGGAGTGGCGTTAGTAAGATTATAGGATCAGCTTGATCGTCTTAAATGCCCAGCCAGCGTGTTCTGATTGCGTGCCTGTGCCGGCACCTCTGTCAGGTGTCCTCAGTTGAGTCACAGGAGCTGTGTTCTATGTGTGCCCCTTAGGGCTTGTCAGAAGAACATTATAATTTAGTTGTGGTGATGGCTCAGTCCAGCATTTCATCTCTGTCTCTAATTATCCCAAGCTAGTGATACTTGTCTCGCATGAACCTCTAGACAGAAATTGTCTTATTACACATTTTTAAAGAGTAGGGTTTTTTTTTTTAAGGTTTGTTTATTTTTTATGTGCATTGGTGTTCTTTGCATCCATGGCTGTGCGAGAGTGTCAGATCCTCAGAGTTACAGACAATGGTGAGCTGCCACATGGGTGCTGGGAATTGAACTCAGTTCTCTGCAAAACAGCCAATGCTCTTAACCACCCCAGCCATCTCTCCAGCCCCAAAGGGTGGTCTTAAATGAGTATCTCTCAGTCCAGCTCTCTAGGGTCACATAGTAAGACCCTGTCTCCAAAAGACAAAACAAAACAAACTGCAACTGAGTTTTCAAAACTGTCCTTAACCGAGTTTCTGACTTGCTAGAAACCAAAACCTCTTCTACTCTTTTTTTTTACTTTAATTATTGATAAACATCTCTGGTGAGACTTTGGGCTGTTTTTTTTTGTTTTTTGTTTTTTGTTTTTTTTTTTGAATGGAGTTGAGCTTGAAAATGTCTTCTAATGTATTTTTACAAATACAGGGAGAGACAGACAGACAGACACACCCCTGTGAAGCCTGTACACAGTGTGACCCTGATGACAGCCAGTAGGCCTAGGAAGCTTCAGCTAGAATGCTATTTGATCTTTGCTTTTTGGAACCCTAAGGTTGAAGGTAAGGGCAGAATACACAGTGGTCGGTTCCACAGAATACCAGCAGTTGTCCTTGGGAGATGTCAGGGTCCCAGCCCTATCGCCCACCATAGCTTGCTTACCCACTCGTCTCTGGTGACCTAGGTAAGAGTAAGGATGACTCTGGAGTGTTCTTGTTTGTTTTCTTTTGTTTTGTTCTCTTTCTAAACTTCTCTTTGTCAGGCTGGTTTCAAGTAATTCAGCACTTGCTAATTATGAACCTGGTGTCCTGGCCTGAAATGCTTTCCCTGTTTGGACTTGCAGCTTTCCAGTTCCAGGAGTAGATGTATGCTCTTTGACATCAGCCCAGGTCTTATCGGAGCCAAAGTGTGTATTCTCACATTGCTCCCATTCTTACTCAGCTAGTGTGTCGGGTCCATAGTCTGTGGGCAGTGTGCAAGCACAACTTTCTTCTAAGGGGAACCAGGGAGACGGGTGGATGGCTTTGGCTGGTCTTAGAAGGATGCCAGCAGGTAGTGACAGGTAGGAGGGGGAACTCCATCAGTAAGGGTAAGTTTGGAAAAGGTTGCTGAGGAATGCATGTCATATTCCACTGGGACATGGGTCAGCATATCCACACATAGGAAGGATGACGGGCAGTCATAGGAGAAGGCAGAGTCATGGGAAGCAGTTTGCAGGTAAGAGCCCTGCTAGATAAAGAAGCAGACGAAGGTTTTAAAGCGAGGACTTTTTTCCCACTGTAGTGTGTTTTCCCCAAGAGTATGTAGACTCGGGTTCGCTAGCTTCTGTTCTAAGAGCAGCTGTGGCCCTGTGCTAACCAGCAAGGGAACCGTCTGCTCTCCTGATCTGTCTCCATCCAGAGATGGATCTAAGCCATCGTTTCCCCAGCTGTGACATCTGAAAGCAGGAAATCTGAACCCCTAAGATGTGTTCTGGGCAGGTGCTATATCCCCTGAAAAAGTGAAGAGGGACCAGTTACCTTGAAACAAAGGAACCTCTCCTATTCAACCTCTGCTCCTCACTGGGGAGAGAAGGAGGGATCTTTCCTTCTCGGTTGAGAAACAGTTTAAACCAGCCATGGTGGTGACTGGTCTCAATACTCAAGAGACTGAACTAGGGGAATCCCAGGTTTGAGGCCAGCCTGGAGTACATAGTGAGATGTCTGAATGACAGCAGAGATGTAATCCCAACAGTCTCAAGAGTTGGCTCCTTCATGGTGGCACTGGTGTTTTTCTGGATGTTGGGAATATCATTGTCTGTGATTGTCTGAGACTTGCAGTGGCAGACCTAGGATCATTCCATAGGCAAGCTCTGTCTGTTCTCTGACAGCACCCACTGTTCAGCCTCTGGCCTTTCTCTAGCAGCATTCCCTGTCTCCTGGCAAACCCAGGATGATACTGAATTACAGTGACGACCGAGCAAGCCTGACCTATCGCTGCCCTCTCGCCGCTTGCTCCTGACACTTGGAGCCGTTGCCTAAATGACCTGTCGTCCGTCCGGAGCCCTGCCTGTTCTCCCCTCTGTCACATACCTCTCCCCCTGCCAGAACATAATTGGCACCTGGAGCATACCCATGTGCAGCCTATGTTTCAAGTACTTGTAGCAAGGG
Organism: Rattus rattus; assembly: GCF_011064425.1. NCBI lineage: Eukaryota > Metazoa > Chordata > Mammalia > Rodentia > Muridae > Rattus > Rattus rattus. Next base: position 47,819,761 of record NC_046154.1, on the reverse strand, counting down.
ATTCCAAGAAGCACCAGTAGGGCAGTGAATAAAGAAACAGGATTGCCTAGTGAATGGCAGACCCGTTTGGGGTGGCTGGCCTAGTCTGTACTTCAGAGTGGTGTAAGAGCTGAGTGAAAAGGTATTCGCAGAGGCTGCGCAGACTGGAACATTTGTTACTGAAAAATCCTGGTGACTTGTGTGTGAAAATACTGAACCAAGGTCTCTTTTGGTGCCAGGACCTGTTCTGTCCTCCTGGAGCTGGATACCTGAGTGGGTGCTGTCAAGGTTCCTGAGCAATGGCACGTTGTGCCTGAGTGTGGCATAAGGAGTGGGCTGGCATGGGGACAAGCCACAGCAGGAACATGGAAGAGAGAGCAGTAGCCGGGAGGGCCTCCTGGAGAAGGAGGCCCCACCTAAGCTCATCTTGGGTCTCATGGCTCCCAGAGCCCTCTTGGACAGCACCCTCTTCCTGCGGCTCCTGTGAGGGTGCTCTTTGTGATCACTGTGGTGTACCTCACTCTTGTCTCTAATTGTGTGGTACAGTGTGTGCCTTATTACATCAGGATATAATACTTGTAGCCTGGCAGTTACCTCGTTCACTGATTGTTTCGTGTATTTATCTTGTCTGCCCTGCTGTTCCTTTTGAGAAGCAGGTACTGTTTCTGTGACTCTGATCTCTGCCCAGGGCCCAGAGGCTAGGGTGTGACTGGGCACCCAGGAGCCTGCTCTCAGGGCCGGAGGCCAAGTCCTGCATCGGCCAGGTGGATTTGACCTGTGGTCTTCTGTACACAAGCTTGGTCTCGGAGCCCCTTGCAGCCCTGTCGCTTGGAGCTTTCTGCTCTTACAGTAGCCAGCCACCACCCCTTTGTTCTGCACGAGTGGCTCCTAAGGCTGAGTGTTAGAAGGCAGCAGTGAATGGCACATGGGCTGTTTTGCCTTCAGAGGTCTAAAATAGTAGGAAATAGATAATGGGGACACAACCTCTACTTCATGCTTACTTGGGAGCACATCTACTCAGTAGGTGTTTCAATACATTTTTACAGCACCACCTATGCTAAAACCTGGGGTACCCCGGTGGACAAAATGGAGGCTCCTCTTGTCCTGTTCTCATTCAAAGCTACATGAATGTATATTCTCTTAGGAGTATGCTCTTACACACCTGGTGCTTTGGGGAGAGCAGCAGGCACAAAAGATGGGCCTATATCTCGAACCATCAGAGCCCTAAGAGACTCCAGAAAGGGATGCACCAAGTTTTTGTGTGTCCCACCCCAGGCAGTGACCCAAAGCTAAGGTGTTTATTTATATTTTTGCTTTTTAATACATGATATGGGGGCGGAGGGGGTTTAAGACAGGATTTTAAATAAAAACCAGCTGAAGGCACTACAATGGGTGTTTGGGAGTAGGGCAGCCCTGAGAGCATGTGGCTGGGTCACCCCTTATAATTATGCCTCTATGAGGAAGGCCCTGGAACCCAGGGTGGTGGTGGGCGGGGGATGCCTGGCTTCCCATCTGCTCAGCCCTACTTGGCTCTGAATGGATTAGTTCTGTTTGGGTTAGAGCTTACTGTTGTGTGTGCTTTTTAGCCCTCTCCTTGTTCTCTCCCTCACCCAGACGCCTGCCCAGGACTGTGAGCCTTAGGAGCCAAGAGGGTCCCAGTGTGGGTGAGAGAATAGTGAAGTAGCCATCATCCCAACAAGAGAAAGGTTACTCAAGTTGGCATTCTGTCGACTTTCAGGAACTATAGTTGTAGTTGGATCTGAGAAGTGTCTGACTCCATGGACACTAAAAGGGAAGTGTCCCCTGTGGAAGCTGAGGGGCCAGTGCTATCTACAGGAATGAGCACTGCCCGGAACACAGTGCCCCATAGGTTAGTTTGTGCTGCTAACCCAGGGGAGATGCAACTGCTGGTCTATCTCTGTGACTTTCTGTCATATGAAATTTGTGAGTGTGCACTGATTCTCTCTGGGCAGATGGTCCTAAGTGAAGCTTCTACTGAAGGGAACTGTTGGCACAAAATTATTAATGGGCAGCGTGACAGTGAAAAGATTGGATGTGGTCTGTTCCTGACCTTAGGTTAGTTAAGTGATCTCCAAGCCTCCGTTTTCCCAGTCTGTCAAGTGGAAATATTCATTCCTGCTCTACAGAGTTCGTAAGCGGAAGCGGCTCAGCAGCCCCTCACAGGGCGTTATTTCCTGGACGTGTAAAAGTTGCCATTTCTGGAACACCATGCCCCATGCATGGTGCAATCCCATCGTTCAAAGTGTTGTGGAAACGGTTCGATTTCATGAAGGGCTTCAGGGAGCCTCGGTAGGGTCTAGCAACTGTGCTTTGAAATAAAGAAATGTATTGTATGATCCTACTAAGCTCCTCGGAGCCTCATGAGAGTGGACACTAAGCATGTTGGAGAGGGCAGAGGCAGCAGCCGTGCCATGTCTCTCCTGAAGTCTGCATTCGGACTAGAGACTCAAAATTTCACACCTGTGGGACAATTAGAGAAAAATAACAGATGGTGTCTGATCAGATGTCCCCACTCTCTGTAGCTCTCCCAGACTGCCCCACCCTGAGGGAGAAGTAAGCCTTCCTTTTCTCTGATATCTTAGCCCAGGACAGGCCCGTGCAACACTGTATTACATGGATTGTAATTGGCCATTTATGCAACAGCAAGTGTTTACTGAGTGTCTCCTCATGCCAGGGACCTGCCAGGGACCTCCTTGGGCCTTCCTCATGTCTTTGCTGTCACCTATGCTAGGCCCAAAGCTGAGTTAACTTAGGACTTTCTTCTCTCGGGGCTGGCAATGCTTATGACTTGGGCAATGCTTATGACTGTCTGTCTATTTTGAGATAGTGTCACAATAGTCTAGGCTGGTTTGGACTATGTAACCCAACTTTGTCTCAAACTCCCAAGTGTCGGTGTGAACTGATTGGATGAACTGGTATTGGGTTGTGAGATTTTTGAGGTTTCTTTTGCAAATAAATTCTTTAATGTGCTAGCCTGTTAGTAAGGTTATAGAGGTATGGATACTGTTTGCTTCCTAGTATATCATGGTTAGAGCTGCTGTCCTCAGCCTGTGGATATTTACATTACGTTTCATAACTAGCAAAGTAGCAGTTAGGAAGTAGCAACCAAGTAGTTTTATTGGGGGGGGGGGTTACTACAGCATGAGGAACTGTATTAAAGGGTGGTAGCATCAGGGAGTGGAGAACCACCTACGTCTGATCTACAGGGTGAGATAGCCTCAGCCCACGTTGATAGTATTGAGGGGATCTTGTGCACTCATTCCAGAGCCCCGAGAGGAGGTCTGTCTTAGCGACCTAGCAGAGCTGCATGATTGTGAACCTGAAAGAGAAAAAGGCCATGCAGGTGAGGGCCTGATAGGCAGAGAGTAGCCAAGCATTCTAGAGTGGGGAAGAGCCTGAGTATGCATGCTGGGCCTAGGAGCAGGCGCCCTGTGAGCATCAGGAGACAACTCAGTTCAGAGCTAGCTCAGTGCCAACGAGGTTGTGGAGGGCTGGCCAGGCTGATCTAGTGTTGTCTGGAATAGGGCCCCGAGTAAGCCAGTGCCCTGAGTTTGCTCTTTCTGGAGAAAGGGGGCAGGACTGAGGTGAGGAGGCTGACATGGTCAACCAGGCTGGGAGGAGAGGGGGTTTAAGTCCTGATGGTATAGGGGTGGTCAGAACCTTTGATGCTCCAAACCATTGGTGAATTTGGTAGTTGGGAGAAGTGCCCACAGTTCCTTCAAACACCACACTCTTTCCTAATAAAATAAATGTTCTTGTGTCTAAGTGGGTGGGATGTATATTACATAAACAGCCCAGATTTAATAAATGTTAAAAATGAAGAAGCCACCTCTCCAAGTCTCCCAGAGGATGGCAGTATGAGAGAATTTGAGGCATTCTGGAAGGGTTGTGGGCATGCATGTCTCCTGCTACAGGCCTTAATTTTCTTTTTGGTGGAATTGGCAGGTAGGGATCATGGACCAGTGGAGAAGGTGTGTTTGTACCCCATGACTGCCTCCTTTGTTCCAGGGGTTGACGGGCAGCTCAAGTGTGTAGGGCAGGGTGCTCCCTTCTTGGCAAGTGAAGTGGAAAATGCCAGTGTCTTGCAGTGAGTCCTAGTGGGTGTGGGGTGGTGTGTGTGTGTGTGTGTGTGTGTGTGTGTGTGTGTGTGTGTGTGTGTGTGTGTGTACTCGGCTGGGTGTGCCTCCAACATCTCCCTTGGACAAGGCATGTGTGCTGGCCTGGTTGGGAACCTGCCTGGGCTTCTTTTATAAAATGCTGTTTTCCTTATACCTATCCACAACACCAAACACAAAGCCTTAGCACCGCTTAGCTCCCCTCACACACCGTGTGTGTGTGTGTGTGTGTGTGTGTGTGTGTGTGTGTGTGTGTGTGTGTGTGTGTAATTTACCACTGCTGCCAACTTACTTCCTTAGGATATATTTAGATAAAGTGAGATAATCGAGAAGTAGGACACGCGTATTTGCACAGGGATGTTTGCATACGTCATCTGTGGTGTTTTTGAACCTGATGTCCAGGAGCTGAGCTTTCCTCACCCTTTCTAATGCACTTGGAGAGAGTATAGCATCCCCTCTTGGAGGGACTTGTGGGCAGGGAGAGTGAGCCTTTTTTTGCCCAGATGAAATGCAGCTGGTTGTCCTCCCAGCACACCCACCACTGCCTCCTTCCCACAGAATGAAGTAGCTGCTCAAGGCCACAGAGAATGAGTGGGAGGGGCAGTTGCTGTGAGTCTGAATCTTAGGGCAGCCGCCTCCTGGGTAACATGGGATGGTACCCTGTAAGAGTGAATGCACTTACTCTACAGTTTGCATTTATTACAGTCTTAGGGACAGCATCCACCCCCTGCTTTGCACCCCTGCCAGAACACCTCTGTTATGTCTTTGTAGAGTGTGTGCTGTCCACGTGGTGAGCTAGAAAGCTAGAGCAGAGAGGTCCCCTCTGGCCTCCCAGGATGTGATCAGCTTACACAGGGCCGGATGGTACTCTTCTGCATTAAACCCAGGACCTCCATCTGCAAGACGGAGGCAGCATTGATGAGATTAGAAAGCTGAACCAAAAGGCCAATTAAATCTGAGGCTCTACCTGTTTGGGCAGCTGTCTAAGCCCTGACCTGCACCCACAGGCATGCTGGAGACTCTAAGAAGCCTGGCCAAGGGAGAGGGGAAGGGCTAAAGTAGCCTCACCACTTAGGCCAGTGGGTCTCTCTTCCAGGTTGTTTCAGGGCCAGCGATAGGAGGTCTGGTTCAGGGGCTTCTAAAGTCATGGCCTTGCATCTCTGCAACCATGCAGCATGAGCAGAAGTTAGTTGTAAAGGTCCCCCTGAGAATCTACAGTGTACAAATCAAGAAGTAGGTGTGCATCCTTTGTTACATGGAAGTGGAAGGAAGGGAGAGGAGGATCCATCCCTAACACAGCCTTTCTTAGGTTTCCAACGGAGAGGTATGTTGTTTGGGCCTAACTAGGAAGGAAGTTCCATCTGTTGTCACCTGTGAACTTGTTCAGGACAATGAGCTGGCCTAGTCACTGCTGGCAAGATGGGGTCAGTAGAAGGCAGAACTGGCACCTCAGGAGCTTATTGAGGGATGGATTGGGCAGTCTCCCCTAGGGTCTGCAGAGAATAAGTCTCAGAATAAGGAGTTCTGTGCCTGAGTTCCTGGCACACAGACAGAGTCTTTGGGGGACAGTCTGGGAGCATTATAAAGATCTACTCTCTAGAGCATCAGAGGACAGGTAGATGGTGGTGTTAAAGGTGTGTCTGTAGAGGACCTGACTCATACATATAGGCCCCTTTCTTGGAAGCCTTGCAAGTCTATGGGGGCAGGCAAGTTTATAAGCCACTTTCTAGAGCCAGCCAAGGCACAGACACCTTGGGAAATCCTGTCCCAGGGCTGTCTTGCCCTTACCTCGGTATGTGGACTAAGGGATCCTCAGTTCCTTCCTGTTACATAGCTCTGGAATGAGTTTCTGAAGGCCCATGCATTGCCCAGGTTTAATTAAAAATTCTTGTCTTGGGTGGAGACCATGAGTAGAATTAGACAAAAATCAAAGGAAAACAACCTACATTAGGGCAGTTTTGCCATAGATCGGGGAGCTTGTCATCTGTCAGGGATTGGTCTGCTGTTCCTGAATTCTGGGTCTCACAATGTAGGAGACCCTGGATTCGGGCACTGTTTTCTGGTAACCACTGTGACAAGAGAACAAGGAGTCTTATAGGAGTGACGCTGTGTTTGTCCCTCTTGACATTTGGGCTTATGCAAGTATGTTCTGTTCTTTGAAGTTACATGGTTATGAAGAAGAATAAGGAAGGAGAGAGAGTTTTTTCCCCAGGAAGGCCAGACTGAGCTTGTCCAAAAAGGTCTTTTACCTTGGCTAGCATAGGGAGGGCCAGTCAAGGTGTGTGTCTGTAGTCATCTGATGCTTAGTGGTTATCACGTGTAGCAGACATTGAGACCTGCTTTGCCTTTTCGGAGCTGGGAGTCTGCAAGAAGGTAGCCTCTGTCCCTGATGAGGCCGGCTAAGAAATGCTATGGCAGGGGTTGGGGATTTAGCTCAGTGGTAGAGCGCTTGCCTAGCAAGCGCAAGGCCCTGGGTTTGGTCCCCAGCTCCGAAAAAAAAAAAGGAGGGGGGAAAAAAAAAAAAAAAAAAGGAAATGCTATGGCAGAGTTGAAACAGAGTCTGCTCAGTGCCCAGGACAGCCTAAGAGATGCGTTGGCGGGGCAGAGAAGTGGACATACCAAGTACAGTCCATGGCATCTGCATAAGCTGGTCACTAGCAAGATTTCCCTTGTGGTTGCAAGTGAGGGGACGAGAGAGGGAGGGTGGATGGGGGGGGGGATGATTAGTGCACAGCCTTTCATCATCCCCTGGCTCTGCTTCTCAGGCCCTGCATCAGCGGGCACATCGCAGGCCAGAGCAGCATGCCTGCCTCTAATCGGTGAGCAGCCAAGGAGTTCAGCATGTTCACTGCTTTCAGTGTATCTTTGTTGTCAGTGTCTCAGGGCGTCCCATGAAAGAGACACAGGTGGGAATCAGCCTGGTTTAGTGTTGAATTCTGGTTTATAATCTTTTTGTTCATCTTCTGGCCTAGAAAGTGAGATATGTTTGGTGGGTGTTGATGGAGAGCTAGGCCTTCTCTGGGAAGCTGGGAGGAAGTGGGAGAGCTTGCTGAGCAGAGAATGTGAGAGTACTGGCTCCTGGGTAGAGGGGTTGGCACCACCCCAGATGTGGTTAGTACCGGGGTGGGTCAGAGTAGGATGCAGGCTCGAGAGCTCAGTCGTTAGCCCCCTCTTCCCGCTATGCCCTCATTGTGTTTGTCAAGAGAGGTTGAGGGGGTAGGCATTCGATGGTGTATGGTAGTGTCTCTGTCTCCTTAAGCCAGCTCAGGGATTGCTCTGTGATGCTTATCTCTTGTACTCCAGCTGTGGACAGTGATCTCGGACTTGGCTCTGAGGACTTCACTGCAGTGGAGCACGTTGTCTGGGAGTGGGCCTCTGCCCACGCCCTGTCTACCATTTCCAGATGCCACAGCTGTTTGTAGCTTCTCTTGATTTGTATATGAGTCCCATATGAAAGTGACACTTTAGACAAGCCGAACAGAAGGTTCTTGATCAAGAACCCCAGGGCCTTTCTAAGTGTAAGCAACATTCTTTGCTTTGCTAAACTGGGCCAAGACCAGGAGAGACAGTGGGTCTCAGCAGTTCACTGAGAACTGGTTCCCTCTTTGCACTCAGTCTCTGAAACATGCCCTACATGTCTTCTGAAATGGGAAAAATGACAAGAGTTAAGTGTCCTGAAGTCACCCACACCACTCTTTGCCCCTGTAGTCCTTGGATGTACACTTTTCCAGGACAGTCGAAGTCTCTATGGTTGTCTTGAGAGGGAGATTGAGAGCGGTCTTTGCTGTGCTGACGTGACCCGTGACGAGGAGATGTGGGCTACCTAAGTCATTTATTAGCAAGTTCTCAGCAGTGGCAATAACAGCTTAAGACACTCTCAGTTCCTAGGTTGGGGTATGCCTAGGAACAGTGTGTCCTGAGATGTGTGGGGCGGTGTGCATGCACGTATGCGTGTATGTTGGAGCCACTGGGTATTTGGATGTGGGCTAGCAGTAAGCTAGAGGAACTGTGCAGCCTTGGGATTTGACCTTGTGGCTTCAGCACCTGCTCTCCATAGGCAGAACTTCTGCAGGTTTTTTTTTTGTTTTGTTTTTTTTTTTTGGTTTTTTTTTCTGAGCTGGTGAGCAAACCCAGGCCTTGCGCTTTCTAGGCAAGCGCTCTACCACTGAGCTAATTCCCCAGCCCCTTCTGCAGGTGTTTTATTCACCGAGATAATATTTACTGAGACAGCATCATCTCTGTGCTCGACAAACCACACCCACTAGTCCCTGAGAAGACAGCTGGCTAATTTAATAAGGAATTAACAGTCAGGTGGGAGGAGTGCAGTGATGAGGAATGCAGGGAAGATGAGGGGAATCTTCGGCTTATTTTCAGTTTATATATGGCACACCTGGCAGATTCCAGAAACCCTCCACAGAGAGCTTGACTGATAGCCTTCAGGCCAGGCTATATCCAGAACAGAAGCAAGAAGTAAACTGGTGGTTTGTGCTTGGTTCCTGATCCCTTCGCTTTGGGAGTAGACCAGCAAGCACTCTCTATGAGCCTCCTGAAAGCTGGCCAGGGTGAACTTTGTTCTAATTCTGCTGAACAGAAGTGTGGGGTCTCCTCACAGCCGATTACTACAGAAACAGAAGTTGAGACACATGGAATGGCTGTTTGGCTTCTAGGGAAACCCGTAAGTACCAGAGCTGTGGCCCTTCCTAAACACGCACACAAACACCATGGAGTCCAGCATTAGAGGTGTGAACATTGCCTTCTCCTCAGTGCCACTCCTTTTAGTTTGGAACCCTAAATAGTTGTAGACACTATTACAGGTGACAGGACCAGTCTCTTTGGTCTAGCCCAATACGGCCAGCCAAATAGTGTGTGACTAGGCTTTGAGGAAATTGGTTGGCCCAGTGTAGGGACTGAGAGGGATCCCTCACAATGTGAGCACTCACAGGGAAAGGCACCCAGGCCATGTGGGGTCTGTTGGTGGTGTGATGTTCTTGGCAGAAAGACTGAGATTTGGAATCTTATCACTTGGTGTGACCTCAGGGCTTGCCCCTTAACCCTGTCATTCTGTAAACCAAGAGCTTGGGGCTCTGAGAAGACCAGAGTGGCCTTATCCATGGTCCCCTGCCTGCTTCTGTCAGTCCCCATGGAGCCGAGCTGCAGGTGTTGGGCTCTTTTATGTCTGTCTGAAGATATGGTAGAGGGGAAGAAATGTGGACTTTGAAGTCAGATCCACCAGGCTTGAGTCTTAGACTGCTACTTCCTGGCCTGCTATGCAGCCTGGGGCAGGTCAGCTCGCTGAGCTCTACTTCTCTCTGTAACACAGGGAAGATAATACCTCAGCTGTAGGACTGTTGAGAGGATCAGAGATAAGCACATAAAAGGCCAGGCATTGGGAGGTGCCTGCTAACTTGTCAACTGTTGCTGTCTTGTATGTCACCTCCAGGGGAGAAGAGACTTAGCTAGGGGCCTGGAAGCCTCATCTACAGGCTCCTCACTCTGCAGCTTAGCGCCCGGTTTAGGCTTCTGCCCTCCTGCTCTGTTGATGAGTCTCCAGACAAGGCCCGCCACCTTCCACATCTCTGCCTCTGCAAGAGACAGGCCGTGCCTGAATTCTGGTCGGAAGAGCTGTCCACACTGGACTCCCGCCTGGCAGCTGGCTTGGAAGGCTACTCGACTGGACAGTGGCAGACACTGAGTGCCCAGCTCCTCGTGGTGCTGTTGGGTCCAATTTCCTTTGCATTGTGACCTACATCATTCTTTATTTGCTAAACCCTCTGAGTAGGCAGCAGTAATAAATCAATTAATGACTCCGATGAATCGTTTAATGGCTGACAAAACAACACTAAAGCCAACAGCTTGCATCTCTCCAGCAGTACCGAAGGACGCTGGTGGATGCAGGGCGGGGAATGAAGCAGAGACTGTTGGCGAGATTAGCCCAATTAGCTGTGCTTTGAAGGCTTAGGAGGCATCTGCTCAGCTCTGAGCTTGCAAGTGGGGGGTAGGGGTGGGGAGTGGGGCATGCTTGAGGAATGGCTGCATGAACCATGGTGGGCCACTCCTTGCGACTACCCAAGGCCAGGCAGGAGAGTTAAAGGATTCTAGTCCACTCTACTGTGCAGGAGAGACAGGGTGGGCCTTGGCTGCACCCCGGCGAAGCTTTGAGACTACATAGTCATTGTGTCACAGTAGAGGGTGAGGAAAGTGACTCTGAACCTGCTTTATTGAGTGCCAGCTGAGGAGGGGTGGGCTCCCATCCTTGAAAGATATGTGGAGGGCTTTGCCTTTAATAATTCCTTTTAAACTCGAAGCAAAAAGTTCCTAGAGGCAATGGCTTCTGTTCGTTGGGTACCTTGGTCCCGACAGGATTAAGTTGTCATTGGAACAGAGCTTGTATGCAGGTCCACGCCAGGGAATTTTCCACTCTGCAGGAGCAACTGCCAGCCTTCTTGTTAAGGAGCTGTCACTGGCCTACTATGACATGTTTGTGGTTGTAAGTCGCTCTTTAAGACAGCAGGCAGTGTGTGCATGTATGTATGTGTGTTTTGCTAATGGCATAGCCATCTTTTTAAGAAGAAAATGATCACTGTACAAAGAGCATGCTGTTGACTTACTGCATGGTATTCATCCAGGGCACTGCTCTGCCTCAGCCTCCCAGCCTCCCCAGTGTGCACCGACAGGCCAAGCTCTATATGGGTAGCCAATATAGCTACACTCACTGTGGGCTTGAGAGTTTCTGCCTAGGGCACACTGACTAGGGTCCAAGGCACAACCAGGTGGCATTAGCACCTGGGACTCCACCCCTTACAATGAGGCACCTTTTGATCCAGTTCCCAGGGTGGCCTGGTTCGTCCTAGGATAGGTGGGTCAGCCTGTGATACGGCGGCCTTCTCTCTTAGCCTGGGGAAGACAGTCTCTCTTTCTTTTGAAAAGGACTAATATGCCTTTCTCTTACCTTGTTCCTTTCCTTCCTTCATTCCTTTTTGCCTGTCTTGTAGCTCTTCTAAGGTGGCCACTGAAGGGAGACTACTTTAGAGCAGACGTCTCATCTGTCTTCCCTTCACTGCCCAACCCCTCCCGACATACCTGTGTGCTACTCTATGCATGGACTTTCCTGCTCACACTGGGCTCTGTGTCTGTGATTCCAGATATTTGACCGAGGCAGGAGGATTGCTTGAGCTCAGAAATAGGAATTCAAGGCCAGCCTGGGCAAGAGCGAGATCCTCACCTCATAAGTGAGCAAATATATCAAACTCCAAAAGCTCAGCCTATCTGACATTGTCCACTTCTGTATCAGGCTCAGAACCACCAATTCCTTAGCACCTGCTTTGCCCTCTTAGCAAGATGCCTTACCCGACAGCCCCAGCAGGGGCCAAGACTTCAGTTCTCTACCACAGAGAGCCAAGTGAGGGCATGTAAGGGGTACAGATGTTCCCAGTTCCTGGTGACTCAAAGGATTAGAGCTTAAATACAGACTTGTATTTCTCCATGGCTCCCAAAGAAGCTGGGACTTACCAAGACCAGGGGCAATGGAGTTAGCCCATTGGGGGGCCTGACTCAGGGCATTGCCTGTTCTGAGCCATACTACCCCAGATAGGTCTGATGTAGCCTGCATTTTCTTATGTGTAATGATAAGTTACTAAAGATCTGAGAGGGCCGAAGAGTACATTCTGGGCCTGGACAACTGTCGCCCTCCCATGTGAAGGAAGGTTAGGGAGAGGGAGCCCATGCCCACCCCTATCTGCAGATGGAGTGGGTCCTGGATAGCACTGTTGGAATCCCCACCTCCTCCCAAAGACACAGCAGGTGCCCATGCTGGGAGAGAGGGTTAAGATGTCAGCTGTTAATCTCTTGCAGGTATCATCTTTGAATTCTGCTGTCCTGTAAGGCCCTAGCTTGAGTGTCACCTCTTCCTTAAAGCCTCCCTGATCCCCCTAATCCCTGCTTTAGTGCCTGCCTGGAGTACCTTTCCATGTCCCTAAGTTCTCTGTCACCACAGCTCACTTCATCTTTTAGACCTTCAAGGCAAACACACACGTCTCCGGCCTAGGTGCAGTGCTGCCCACCGGAGTGTTTGCTGAGTACATCTGATACAGCCCAGCCCTGCAGCCCCTCTGTCTTTCTCCTCTTCCTTGCAGGCCACTTGCAAGTTAGGTCCACAGGCTCTTCCGAGGGATCTTACAAACATGGTCTCATTCCCTACTTCTTGGCAAAGGGCACTCACTCTCTGAAGTAGTTGACAGAGAGGGCCAAGTAGAAGAAGGTCAGCCTCACAGATTACCTAAGTCACAGAATGAATTGAGATTATTTGGTGGTTTAATGATCTGTTTGCTGTTTCTCATCATGAGCCAAAAAGTACAACGGTTTTTTGTTTGTTTTGGAAACTGTGGGGACTACTTTGAAGACTGGTACTTGGGTTTTCTGATTCTGAAATTGGATGTATGGGACTAAAGTTGAACCTAATTATTAACCATATAACCATAAGACTCAGTTTCCTTACAGAGTAAACCAGAAATGATAGCTTCTTAGGTTGCTGGGGCATAAATTCTTCCCATTCACCCCCTCCTGGTTTATGGGATCAGAATAAAAAGGTGCTTGCTTCTCTCGGATTTTTTTCAAAGACGCGCATGCCTTGGATCTGTGTCCCTTGGATCTTGTGGCCTGGCTGTGGCTGGTGGGCCTTTTCCACCCACACAGTAGCCTTTTCTTAGTTGCTTGCATAAAGGGCTCAGGTGGTACCTGTGTTGGCACCACGGCATTACAACCCTTGTATGCCAGGTGCTCATGCTTTGGAGGCCTGCCTGTCTTAGAAGTGAGTGGTTTGCAGCCAGAGCTAAGCCTTGAGGACCCTTGGTTCAGGGATCTAACAGTGCTCATGCCCAGGCTACCATAGGTGGCAGTAGGCAATATACTAGTTTCCTTTTGCTCTGTTACTTGTGAGCAACCCAGGGTAACCAGTTCTGGGACATAAATAAGGAAACTTGGTGCAATTTTATTCTGTTGTTGGTGCAAGCAGACGGGTTCACCCTCTTCCCAAATACTAGTGTTCTGCCTATTTGAAGCCAGATTCTCTGTTGCTGGGACTTGTTTCATTCACTAGTGGGTTTTTATCTTTTCATGTAGGTCAGCTCTTTGATTTCTCTGAGCTGCAGATTTTGAACGTGTTTCACCAAAATCATTGTCCTGTGGTCTGTGTGAGACTTCTTTTGCATATCATCAATGGCTACTGCTCTGGTCGTCACCTTTCTGTAGGATGTGGTATTTTCTCCACCCTTGGAATTCCCACTGTGCATCTTCAGCCTTCTCAATATTGCTGGGATGGGCAGGGCTACCTCAGGACTCTGTACAGACTCTTGGGACCTGGTTTTCCAGGAGCATCATAAGTCTCCTGCTCTACCCGGGGTGCACATCTACCAGGACCACACCTACTGTTGTCACTTTCATGTCCTGGCCACATCCAGGACACACCCGTTACCCCCTGCTGGTCAGGCCCTCTGCCACATGGCCAGCTTGAGTTTCAGTCAGGGAAGACTTGCAGTTGGTGGTTTCACACGTGGCTGTAGTGTGGCATGCCAAGGCCTACGTATTGGGCAGGGAAAGAGGGAAGGATTTGTAGAACAAGATACTATTTTTGCTGCCTTATAAATCAGTCAGGAGTTATTGGCTGAGCTGGGAGAGTCCAGAGTCCACCTGACTACTTATAAAAATAAATTATTTTATGGGGGCAGGCACTGCAGCAGCCATGTGAAGGTCACAGGACAATTAGGGAGAATTGGTTTTCTCTTTGCTCCATGTGGGTCCTGAGGATTGAACTCAGGTTGTCAGGCCTGGCAAAAGCACTTTTACCTGCTTAACCATATTAACCCCCCGTGAGTATTTGACTTTATTTATTTCCCCTAAACTTGATGGGCATAGATGTAAGACTCAATCCACTTAAGTACATACATATATTTGTATATGTGTTGTACATGCATGCTTGTGTGTTTTTTCCTCTGTCCATATGTTCATGCTACAGTGGGTGCCCAAGAAGATGGTCTGGGACCTAGAACCCATATGCCAGGGCTCAGAGAAAGACAGGTCTCTGGGTGCTTTTTGCTCTTTGAGCTGTGAGTGAAGAATTAGAAGCAGGGGGCTGACGCTCTGTTCTACACTCTGCAGGCAGCCTCTTCTTTCCAGTGTGTGTGAGCCAGGATGGGCAGAGCTTAGGAAAGGGAGTCCACACATGGGAAGGAACCTGACTCAGACGGGAGAGGTCCTTCCAACCTTGACTTGTGTGTGGTTGTTGCCTCTCAGGCAGCCATGCAGCCTGGTGTGCTATAGCCCTGGAGAATGTGCCAGGGCTTTGGGTTTGTTGAGAAAACTCACACGAGATGCTTTGTTGAGTGCCTTAATGGAACTCTCAGTGCTTGAAACCACAGGGAGAGGCCACTTCTTAGCAGGCCTGAAAGGTCTGGCTCCAAGGTGGTCAGGTTTGAGCAGGTCCTAGAGTATTAACGTAATCATTTATTGAACACTTGCTGTATGCCTCACCTTGTGCTGGGTCATGGGCGTAGGCAAGCAGCTCCTGTGGTTAAGGTGTGGGAGGGTGAGGGCAGATCAGTTACAGCCTGGGTCCCCTTGGTGAAGGTCTGTAATAGTTTGTCCTGAGCCCTCTGCAGTCTCTTAGCAATTGCCGATCAGCACCAGTTTCTGCTTATCCATCCTTTTATGTCTCCATTTTTGCACCAGCTAAAGCACAGTGAGCGCCTAGGCTTGCCTGCTGGGGAGGCGGAACAGGATAGAAATCACCTCCTGGCTTCCTGCCTCTTCCTCATGGTTAACCTGGTTGCCTTTGTTGTCTTCCATTGGAGATGGTGAAATACTGAGAGTTACACCATCCATTTAATTAGGACCATAGTTGTCCTGGCCTGTGTCATACACCCCAGATCCCCAGAAACACAAACACACACACACACACACACACACTCACTCTCTCTCTCTCTCTCTCTCTCTCTCTCTCTCTCTCTCTCTCTCTCTCTCTCTCTCTCCTGAATTCATGGTAAGCCATATTTGAAAGGGCATCATCAGTATATTCAGTCTTTCATTTAAAAGTTTATGACCACCTACCAATTGTAACAAATACCTCAATATGTAAAAAACCATATACCCAAATAACAAATTGAAAGTAGCACTACAGTTGTTAGGGCAAGGCACTTCGAAATGTAGTAATTCAGAATACCAAAGATATACCCCATCAAGTTAGCAGTGACTCCAGGTCTGCTAGTCAGGGGTTAATTCATGCTGTTGGTGAAGGATGAGGCTCCTTTTCTGGAGGAACCCGAGAGATACATGGAAGTTTATCTTAGCCTCCATCTCTTAGTGTTCTTTTGCTCCTGGTGCAGAGAAGTAATTGTTGGCTGTTCCAAAAAATTACAACTTAATCCCCTAGGCAGGAGATTTTCAATAAGTTCAAGGTCAGCCTAGTCTAATTGTGAGTTCTAGGCCAGGTAGGGCTGTATAACTAGAGAGAATATATTTCATACATGGAACTCTTAGCCACAATAACACAACTTATGCCTGAGCCGGCTGACTCCCCCTCAGATCCTTTCCCAGGTATAGGCAGGACTGGGTGTGGCAGGACTTGCTCCCCCTCTCGCCCTCCCCATGGCTGTAGACTGGGGTTGCAGATGAAGGCCAGCAGTATTTGGGGTTAGGCAGAGTCTCCTTAGGGAGGTTCTGTCAGCCTTCATTTTGAAAATGAAAACTAGCAGCTAGTTCATTCTCTTTACCTGGGGTCTGCCAGGTAACCACTGTATTCCCCTACTGGATCAACAGAACGTTCCCTGCCTGCAGACCTCAGTGCCTCCCAGCACTGGTCCTTACACTCCTACCATGGAGGTTGGACAAGACACACAATCATAGGCCAGTAGCCATGGCCATTCCACATAAACAACAGCGCTCACTCGGTGTTTGTGGGAGTCCATACTTCTCTTTCATGTCAAGGAGAGGAAAGCAGTGACCTCCTGGACTGAGGAGAGGGACCAGTGTGTGGAAGTTTAGCTTGCACAGGAGAAGCAGGGAGCACACTCTGCTTAGAGGCCCAGACTGTGACTTCTGTAAGGCAGAGCTTTGGCCTCTCAGCCTTAACTTTGCACATTTAAGAACAGAGTCAGGCACAGACATGCTGACCACACAAACAGGTTGGGCACAAGTGTTAGAAGGTGGCCAAGTGGGACATCTGATATCTGGCCACCCCTGGGAAGCATTTGTAGAGGCAGAAGTGCCAAGTAGATGCTGAGACGGCAGGATTCAACAGGAAATAGAGGCCATCTCCCATGGTGTAACTCTACTTGTACTAAGAGGCATGTAGGACCTGGTGAGGGTCAGAACACGTGTCCTTCCAACTAGTCTGGATATTCTCTTAGTGGCCCGTCATCTATCAGTAATATTTATTGACTTGCTCTGTGTAACACGTCAGTGATTTGGAGAGGGTACCACTGTTTATGAATTGGTCCCCTTACTTCTTAGAGCAGCTGGTGGAAAGTCAAGATATGTTATCAACATATACACCGTGGATTGACTGCACATCACCGCTCTGCCAGACTACAGGAGTACTTTTGCTTTGTCCCTGCAGTGTGCCTAAATGTAGACATCAGCCTCTGCCTCTCATTTTAGAGATGAAGCAGTGGGGACCCAGAGTCCATGGCTTGCCCGGTGAATAACCCCTCTTCAGGGCTTTGTATAGAAAGTGGCCTTTGAGGAGGAAGGGTCTGTTTGGGGGCAGGGACCAAAAGCTCTCTGTGCAGTTGGATGTTTGCCGCTGACCTCCTCGTTCTGTCTCCACAGAGTGCAGCAGCTGCCCCAAGTCCTGTGCTTGGCAACATTCCCCCCAATGATGGGATGCCTGGAGGCCCCATCCCACCAGGTTTCTTTCAGGTATGTGCTGCCCCGGGGCCCTGTGCTGGGCAGGCAGGGAGGAGAGGACAGGAAAAGCAGCTCTGTTTGCCATGGTTTAAATACAGTTGCTTTATGCTGGTTGAGGCCCTGCACTCGTACCTTGTCCACTTCTCCAAAAGCTGCAGAGGGGAAGAAAGCTCTGAGAAGATGTCTCCTTCCAGGCAGGCTGTGGCCCTGCCCTTCTGTCCACCCTGGTGTTGGGGGAGGTCAGTGCTTCCAGGCCACTGTGGGGTTTGTTTTATAACAGAAGCTGTATTCTTTGTCTTCCCCGTTTCTAATGAGTAAACTGTCCTTTGTTTCTGTTCTGTTGCTCCTGTCTTCACCATTGTTTACTTTTCCTGTCCAAACTTCAAACCTTAGGCGTAACTAGAAAAACAAAAGCCCCAGCATCCTGGCATGCCTCGATGTCCTTTCACTTTGGTTAGCCAGTGATTTTTTCCGAGTGCGATCACAAGCATCGTCCCACAAGCATTGCTCAATGGCATCTGGGCTGGCACCCTGCCCACCTTAGGCAAGATCGGATCCCACAGTGAGGGGAGCCCCACCTTCTCTACAACACACCTTGTTGGTCTTTCAGGCAGGGGTAGGGGTCTGGGAGGTGTGAAATCACTTCGCTCTTTTGTCAGGGTTGGGTGTGGCCTCCACACCTTCTTTTCCATCCCCTCCCTTCCCTTCTGGTGCTCATGCCTCCTCAGCCAGACTGGGGCTACGGAGTGCTGCCTTGGAGTGCCATTGGAATGCTGTCAGCCTTAGCCTGCTCTGCAGGCTGTGAGAGGGAGCACTTGGGAGGCTTTCCTGTTGCGGCTCTTGATTGTGACATCGCCAGTTCTTTCAAACCTGTCCTCACTGAGTTTGAAAAGTACTTGATTGTCCATACCTTCTGAAGGATAGGACTCCCAGACAATGTTGGGAAGAGAATTCTCAACAGAAAGCCCAGGTAGGAATGCAGAGGTGGAGCAGAGGGCCCCATGCACAACGTCAGGAGCAAAAATAGGATTGACACCCTATGGGAACGATAGGGCTCTGCTTCCTCTTTCCTGGGAGTCACTTCCGTTTTGCAAGATTGCATATTTTAGTTCACAGTAAATCTGGGAAGAGGAGGGTTAGGGCACATACGTATCAAAAAGAAGGACATTGGTGACATTTGCTCACTCCATAAAACAGAAGTATCTGACTGCTCATCAGTGGGCAGCGAGAAGAGAGATACAGGGTGACAGTTCAGGGCATCAGATGGCCACACATGTATCTGTGTGTGATGCCAGCGTGCCACCAAAACTGGGGCCATGTCCAAGGTATGGAGATTGGAGTCCTGGGGGTAAGACTGCAGACTGAGTTAGAGAGGCTGACAGGAAGCAAGAGCTTAAACTCCTGGGACCTGTTGCCCTAAGGAAGGCCAGAGCTGTGTTGTTGCTCACCTTTACCTGAGGGGCAAGGATCTGGCGGGCTCCCCCACTGTTGTTCTGCTCAGTGGGAGATCTTTCTCCGGTTGACGTGGTGTCCTGATACAGTACAAGCATGGCTTCTCCGACTGGCCTACAGAGCCCAGACAGATATCACAGCTGCCTGTATGCCTTTGTTCTGCGTTTTCTTAAGGATAATTATGGCCTCCAGGTACCCACTACAGGCTGCTATAGTGAGAGACAGAGGGTAGACAATTGTAGATTGTGTTTGTTTGCACAAATTAAATAGTTTCTGTAAAGTTTTGTTTTTATTTTATGCAGATGGGTATTTCGCCTGCATAGACGAATGTGTTCTGTATATGTGTCTGATGGCAATGGAGGTCTGGACACAGTCCTGGGTCCCTAGAACGGGAGTCATGAATAGTTATGAACCACCTTGTGGGTGCTGAAAACTTAACCTGGACCCTGTACAAGAGCTCTCAACGGCTGAGCTATCTCTCTAGTTAATGCCAATTGTATTTTTAAAAATAGGCCATTGACTTCTATTTTGGCTTGAGCCTAGGAGAAGGAATGGGTCTGCATGATATGTGGGCAGCTCCCAGCTTCCTGCTTTGCTGTAATCTTCCATGGTTAAGTTCTAATTCCAGTCATACTTTGTGGATCCCTCCCCTATGACGTTTAGGGGTGTGTGGTCAGATAGCCCAAACTGATTTCTGCCCTTATTTAGCCACTGCCAGCCACTGTTAAACAGAGGTATCGTTTAGACTCTTGCCTTGAGATCATCTCTGTTCCCCAGGCAAGGTGCACTGCCAAGGGTTGGCTGGATCATTCAGGAAGGTTCTGCTTCCCGGGCCTTTCTGCTCTCTCACAGACTGAGCAGTTCGGGTTTCTTATTCCCCAGCATTGTAGCAGTAAAGGGCAAAACCACTTTGGCTCCCAATGGGTCGCACTCGCCAACAAGCATCCTTCCACCATCAGTCAAATGAAGGAGGTAGGGGTAGGCCAGACACTCTGAGTGGGTGCTGGCTTTCCATGATGCTGATCACTTGGCCTAGACCCCTGCAAAAAGAAAAGGCATCTCTCTATAAAGGAAGAAGTGACAGCCCATTTCCGGAACAGATCATCTTGACAGAAATATTAGCGATTGATTGCGGCCCTTCACTATTCTCAAGCAGCCACTCTGATACTGGAAGGAAAATAGAGATAATATCAAGCATTTTATCTGGTGTCAGCAATTGTACTTCTTCCTTCTTGGCTGCAGCCTGGACAGGTGGCTGGGCCACAAGAGGGCTGTGTCCTGGGAAGGCAGCCCTGGTGGCTGGGCCAGCTTTGTCCAGCCTGTGTCCTGTGGTGTCACAGACCTTTTCCAAGTCAGAACTGTAATACCAGTTGGTCTTAAATTTAGAAACCAGTAGGGCCTCCAAGGATGGTCATGAGGGAACAGCTGACTCCTGCCTATGGAGGCGCCTCAGGAAATATCACACAGGACTTCCTTAGGCTTCTGACTACCATGCAGGATGGTTACTCGTGGAGTTAGATTGGGCCAACAGTGCAAGAGGCCCTGTTTGCTATCTTCACTTTGGGTCTAGGTTTCTGAGATGGGCAGTGCCTGTCTAGGCCTCTGGAGTGGTGTGAGATATGTGTGGTCATCTGTATACCGACCCAGTGACACTTCAAGTTTGGAGATACTCTGAGGCTTTTGGAGGCCTTGCAGAGTCTAGCCAGGATGGTTGAACTCTGATCCTTGTTATTTAAAAAGAAAAAGCCCTAAGTATAGCAGCTGTAGCACCTGGCAGGCAAGCAGTAGAGTGGGACACAGCACATGTCTGAACCAAGTTTATTGTGGTGCTCGTGGTACAGGACAGAAGCCTAGCCTGCTCTGAAGTGTCAACCTGGAATTTTGGCCACTTGAACTCTGACCAAAGGCTGCTTGGGCATTTAGGACTGGCAGTCTGGAGAAGGGCACAGAGGGCTTAGCCATGTGCTGGCCGAGTGACCTTGGGCCAGGGCTCCCCATTGCTGGCCCTAGATTTTCTTATCAATAGATGGTACAGGCTGGACTAGATAGTCATCCAACTTTGATTTTCTACATTAAACCCAGATGGACTTTACATAATCAGGCAGTGGCATTTCCCCCTCACAGCTTAACTCAGGCTACACATCTGGAAAGTGGGTTGGCCTTGGCCAGGCATACTGGTCTGGCTAGGTCCCTGAGTTTCTTAGCCCCAAGGGGAGATTCTCCAGCAAAGATCTCTAGGTCTAGAACTGGACAGTTGCAGGACAACAGGGGTCACAGAGTAGAGCACTGGGTACAGCCTGTTTCTGTTCTTGTTTTATTGTTGAATTCCATTACTAATTGTCAGTTGTGTTTTAAGCATGCAGCTTACTTTCCTTGAGTTGAGTGATCCTGCCAGTGAGGCAGAACTGGTCAGGAGAGGAGACTTAGAAAGGTGAAGGACTGCCCTACACTGTCCAGTGTATAAAGTTTGTACTCAGTCCAACCGCTGGCTCCCCATGTCCTTTCTCAGACCACTGAAGCCCAAGTGTAGGTGTCTCCTGATTGTCTAAGACAGGAAGGATGACTGTCTTCTTGGGGTTGCCCAGGAGCCTAGTGGCAGTGCTGAGTGCAGCAGAGGAGCGGCACGAGCACGGAGCACATTCTAGTGTGCTAGTCCAGCCTCTCACTCAGCGACTGCACATGGAGTCTTGAGAGGAGGGAGAAGGGAACTGGTCCCATTGGGGACCGGCAGAGGTCATAGGGATAGACGTTGTGTCTTCTGTAGATCAGTCCTGGGCTAGCAAGGGAACCAACTCCTTTTATCAAAAGCTCAGCTGTGGAGACAGTGATGATGTGTCCCAACACCCATCCCAGCAGGCCCCCCTTCTACCCCATTCTCATTCCCATCTGTGCCCAATGCCCTGTAAATAGGCTGATCTCTGCCCTAGTTACAGGGACAAGGGACAAGGGCAAGATACAGGGACGAAACACTGTACACAGCCTGGAAGGTAGAGAACAAGGAAAAGGAAGGAAGAGATCTACAACCCAGCCCTTCTCCTGCAGACTCAGCTGTGGGCTCCGCTCTCCAGAGACGCAGCCTCAGAAGGCTCTGCTGCTTGCTGATGTCCTGCCAAACGGTAGAGACAGCCTTGTCTTGTGAGGCTCCAGCCTCCGATCCTGAGTCCTTGAGGGAATAGAGAGAAGCGAATTTGAAGCTTTGTGGAGAAGGCAGTTGTGCCATCTGCAGATGTTATGGTGAGGTAGTGAGCTGACTGACTGATGATGAGAGTAAGCAGTCACAAACAGGATGCCCAGTGGAGAGCTTGGGAGGGGAGATATGTCCAGGGAGGTCAAAGCCCTGCTGACCTGAATGCACTGCTGGTGGCAGTGGGTTGGCTCTAGGAAAGTCAATGCTGTCTACAGCCTTCTTCAGAAGAAAGAGGAGAACAGAGGTGTGTGAGGGATGGGGGTGCACGCAGGCCATTCCTCCAGCCAGAAAGCTGCTAGACAGGCACTTCTGCCGACCACTTCAAGTCTAGGGGTTAGAGAAAGAATTAAATCCTGGTTTCCTGATTTCTGAAACCTATTACTAACCAGGACTTGCTGTCAGGACTAGGAGCCAATGAGAAGAAGGGAGGCAAGGAAGTGGGCAGGAACCAAACCCATGAGTGTCAGACATGTCCCTATGGTTGAGGAATTCTGGTGATCACTACCAGAAGGAGCTATAGACAAGAACCTGCCCAGGGACTCAGTCTAGCAAAGGCCATAAAGAGAGACGTCATGGTGAGACATAGAAGCACAGGCTAGGCTTAGACAATGCTGGGCGGTTTGGGGGCAGGAATTGGGTGTATAGTAAATAAACACCTCCTGCCCCTTCAGCCCCCTTTTTGCCTGTCCTGGTTGAGCTCAGGCCCTTCCTGGTGGGAGCTCTCTGGCCTTTTTGAAGTTGGGGGAAAACATTCTCCCAGAAGAGTTAGCTCTTCCTGTCTTCTAGGATTGCATTGTTTTAGAAGGTAGGCCCCAGAGCCCAGCATGGCTGCAGCACAGATGAGGGAGCGCTAGGGAGCCAGACAGACAGACGGTTCTGGACAGCATAGGATTGTGGCTTCTGTATGAACTACTAATCTTTCCAGTCATTGCTCCCTCCTCCCCTTCACCCAGGCCCCACCCCCTCACCCCAGGCTCTGCCCAGTCTGTTGTCCATTGATTTAAGGCCCACAGGTGCTCTCTGAGCCCTGGTTCCCCTGCCCCCAGCTTCTTACCAGGTGCAGTCATCTGCTTCCAGACTGACAGAGGTGAGCCAGTTACTGCTAAGAAGGGTTAGGGATAAAGTGTTCCAGCTGCTGGGCCCAAGTCTCAGATGGGGGTGAGGTCCTTCCTACTCTACCCCTACCTATTCAGTCAGTGTGCTCTGGAAGCAACTAACTTCCCACCTCTGGTTATTGCGATGGAAGCTGACTACAGGGCAGAAAACTGAAGGGCCCCCACTCTCACTCCAAGAGCTATGTACCCTGAATTGAATCTAACCCTACTGACAAATTCTTGGGTGTCCTTCGAGAGTCTTCCTACCCACACCAGGACTTATTGTCCTTCGGTTTAGTGACGGAGCCTTACCACCACTCACCTTTCCTGGGCACCATCACCTCCTCATAGGTCTCTGTTCACCCAGTGGCCAGCCTGGTGCCTTATGTCTGCCCAGGGGCAGATGACTGGCACCAGGGCTCCTAGCAACCATGGACAAGAGGTTATTCCTGATGTGCCAGGCTGCCTGAGTGACTGGTGGGGCCTTGGCTGGTATGCCTGCCCAGATGCATGTGTTTGGACAGGTTTGTGTCTGCACACTCCAGCTGCCCCCACCCCAGTGTGCACTCCACATGTAGCGCCGTGACTCTCACTGATGAAATGGATAGTTGCACATAAATCAGTGTCTGCTGCCCCGTTAGCTATGCATCAGCAGTCAGCGCCTGGGAGACTTGCTCAGTAACAAAGCCCCTAGTGTCTCTGCAGGCTGCGACTGCCCCCTAATGCAGAGCCAACCCCACACCATGGAGCCCTGCTGGTTGTCTGCAACAGCTCTCTCCTTCCCAAACTGGCAGATGCTCAGACAGAGCTGGACACTGCTCTTTGCCTATGGTGGGCCTTACCTCTCAAGCTGTAAACTTCAGCATTTATGCTTCTAGTGCTGGGAGGACCAGTGCCAGCTGCTGCTGACCCGGGGCTGCTTTCTCCTCCCCTTTTTGGACTTGCATTCTTATTTGGGTTTCTTTTAGCATTGAGTCTTCTTTTCTGCCTCTGAGAGCTACTGCCCTATGCTGCCAACTGCCTGACTATATTTCCTTTCCCCAAATAAGAGTCACGTTTGCAGGTGCTCACATTTGTGGGACTAGACTGTTGGGACTCTCTAGCCAATGCAAGGGTAACTCTGCCTGTCCTGCTGTCACATCAACAAATTGTGAGATTTTTCTCCTTTACAAAAAGGAGGTCAGATTCACTGAGTCCTTGTAGCAGAAAGGGTTTGAGGAAGAGAATTCTAGTAGAGTCCTGTGCAGTACACAGTACACATGCCTCTGCACAACCCAGGTCAGGACGGCCCCTGGGTCAGTCATAGTAGATGTCCTTCCCTGGGAAGACCTAAGCCTGGGGTCTGGGATAGGATTAGGAAACAGCTGAGCCATCTAATAATATATTATGAGGACTTGGGACATGGTAGGACCCACCAAGTGAGTTTCAGGTGTGCGCCCCATTTCTGTCTGAAGGCCCTTACTTCCCTAGGCGACTTTGCTAAGCAGAGTTCCATCCAGACACGAAGACCTTGACAGCAATGAAACGTTTAGCCCAGACCCACCGAGCTTCTGTGAGCTTCATCCCAAAAAAGCCCCATCTCTTGCTAAGACTTAACTGGTGGTTAATGAGGCTGGAGTATTAGGGGCAGGCACGGCTCTCATGAACTGCCAGCTTGGTGCTAGATGTTAAGCTAAGCTCTTCTAGCAGATGATGACAGTGCAGGGCAGGTGTGGATGGTCACTGTTAGGCTAGGAACAGCGAGTGGCTGTGAGCAGGGCGTTGGGAGCATCGGGGCTTTCCTCACCTAAGGTGCTGTAGGATTCCTGCTGTCTGTTTCTGTCTGTACTGGAGGGGGGCAGGCTAGACACAGATGCCTGATGTCCAGTGCTGTTTGCAGTGCTGCTGGGAGATGAGGAGCAGCCTCAGATCCATGCTGGCAGGGGCCTGGGGAGCATGCAGTTCCCTTTGAGCCAGGCAGGTGCACAGCCCCACCCCCTCCTTCCTCTATGAAGGGGCTATTTTCCTGGTGGCTAGGGTTGCTCCAAAAATTCAGTGAACCTCTCTGAACCTCAGTTGCCACATCCCATATTTGGGGTGGATGGGATATCCATGAGTCCTCAGGACTCTTGTGGAGAATCTGTGATATGCCTGTGCTAGGTACCTGGTGAGCACTTTACCTACCAGCACTTAGATGGTTCCCGTGTGTCTTGGGGCCACTTTATTCTCCAAGTTTCCTACCTGCTTTTAGTGTATTCTTTTGGCAGAAGAGCATCTTGAAGCTCAGTACAGCCTTTATGACATTACTAAGGTTCATGATTCTCCAAATCAACTATCCTGTCAACACTTAACAAGAGTTGGTTCTGGTGAAACACCAATTCCATTTGGCCCTTTAATGAGGCAGCTTCCTAATCTCTTGCTCAAGTCTGCCCACTTGACTTATTCCCTTGACTTTAGCCATTCTGACTCCTTGTTCTTTGGTCTAGCCCCTAACAGGAGTCTCTATGGGAAATGAAGGCAGACAAGTAGGTTGTGGGTTCAGGAGTTTCTGCTTCTGCTCTTAGCAGTCTTGTTTGGATGAACTTAATGGAGACCTACTCTCGGACCCCAGGGACGACATGGAGTTCTGTCAGCAGAAACTGCCGGAGCACCTTTGAGTTTCATTTCTCCCCTGCCTATAAAACAGCCTACTTCATCAGCTCTGAATTACACCAGAGAGCATGAAAATGGTTGGAAATTTTACAGGATTCCTTTCCAGAGGCCAGCATGTAATCATTTCGTCATGTAGCACACAATCGGTCAATGGCCTTTGGCCTGGCCATAGTGGGTACACTTGTCCACTGCCGTCATAGACTGCCATGTTCGGTGCTCTTCCACAGTGTCCTTACTCATAAAACTCCACACTGCCTAGTACAGCACCCAGAACCCTATCTGCTCTGTCCCTGACAACCTCACACCATTGGTAGACCAGCTCTTGGTCTCCAGGGTGAGGATCAGCTCTCAGGTCTGGTCTCTGTGCTTCCATCAGTCTGAATTCTTCTCCCAGCTGCTGAGTTCTTTTCTAGGAGTGAAGGCTCTTCATTCTCAGGTCAGTATTCAAGAAGCCTTTGACAGAGTCTGGCCCTATCTTTGCTCCAAGATCAAAATGGACAAACCCAACATCTAGCCAAGTTCCTCTTCCTGAAGGTAGCTTTAACTAATACAATAGCTGTGGAGTTGTAGGAAGAGTCAAAGAGTCTAGAAAAGCGGCCTTATTTTCTGAGTCCTGGTCCCCATAACATTAGAGGTAGTGGATGTGAGAGGCACAAAAGGAAACCACACCAGGCTTGCCTGTTCTTCTGTGGAAGAGCCTTGTTCCAAGTGGAATTCTTGAGTGGGTAAGAGGGGAAAAGACAGGGTGTCCCTGGAGAAGTCTGGGGGTGGAGAGGATCATGAGTGCCAGCTTCACATATTAGCAGCTGCCTCGCGGTGATAGCTGGCTCCAGCACTGACCCGAGTACTTGACTCTTGGCACCACAGACTTGAGATTGTCTTCAGGCATATTAGGATCTTCACAGGCACAGAGGCCAGGCTCCTCCCATAACCCTGGCTTCTTTCACTACCCCAGTCACTCCTTCTGCCAAAGTTCTCCAGGGACTATGTCGGTTGCCCACATGGCATTGGACCCGATATCTCAAACCTGTACATTTCCAGAGTTCTGGCATTTACCGGCCCAAGCCTGCTGCTTCACCCTAACTGAGAAGAGAATAGAGTCCCAAGTCATCTCAGCATGTCGGAAAGGGAGAGGCTTGAGAAACCACACTGATGGAGCAAACCACACTGATCACTTCTGGGGTCTGCTGTTTGGTAGGCGTTGGAGGCTGAATTCTGGGCATTTTGGATTTGTGGCTTCCGGGGCCTGGTTACCTGCTTCCTGGTTGGCTATGAACAATTGTGGATTGTCTGTTGAGCTGTGCAGTGTTACTGGAAGAGCTGTGTGCACAAGTGTGTAGAGGACTTCAAGCAGAGCAGGATTCTCTGGGTAGATGAGGCCATGCCTCTTTAACATGCACCTCACCTCCACTGTGCTGTTGCGATTAACAGCAGAGCAGAACTAGCAGGCAGGGTGGAGGCCGGCAGGAGCCAGCTGCATCAGTAACACTGTCCAATTGCAGAGCAAATGATAGTTTTTAGGGGGGGGGGAGCAGATTGCTCTGGCAAAGCAGGAATATCCTCCCTGTATCCCAAGGAACTGATGTAATTTACTATCAGGGTCCGTCTCTGATGCCCACACATTCCCAGAACACGTGACTTTGCAATGAGCAGAAGGGAGAACACCTGCCATCAGGTCCCTCTTAGAAGCCCTTGGGGATGAGACTTTGTGTGGGAACCTTGACCTGGCCAGTGCTGTGGCAGATCCCATCAAGGTCACAGAGCCTGCTCACAGGGGGAAGATAATGGCTTTCTTCCATCCCCATGACAAGAGATGGAAATTAGCACCCTGGACAGCTGTTAGCTCAGGATTTTCCCCCATGGCCACAGTCCTGATTTCTGACTTGAAAAGAAGTAGAGAAGCATCATGAGAAGAAATGGACGTGCGATCCTCAGATAAGCCAATCTTAATAGTAACTTCCTAATAGAAGCTCCCATAGGTTAGACTTCCTCCGTCCCAGGCCCAGGTCCCTGCCTTTCTGCAAGCATACATATCTTTTCCTGAACCGGGGCTGTCTAGGCATCCTCTGCGCCCAGACTGCCACCTCTCTTCACCCAGGGCACATCTAAGGCCCTGCCTCCTGTGATTCTGTCATAATCACTGCAGCGTAAATACCGCCTGCATTTAGTTTCTGTCTCCGAAGCTGCTGTGGTCATAGTTAAACTTAAGTCTCCAACAGACTTCCACTCCTGAGGGAAGGGTGGGGTGCTACTTGTTTGTGATGTTGGCACAGCAGCTGGTACATCAAATGCACTGGCCATACACAGCAGACTGTGGTCCTGTTCGCTAGTCTAAATTCTGGATATTCTTCCCTTGTCCCTACAGACAGATGACCAGTTATACAGATAGCAGACACCCAGTGTCAAGAAGGGAGATTCCAAGGTTTCAGTGGCTCCCCAAATCATCTCTCCTATTTTACCCCATCCCAACCCATGCATTTAAGATTAGGCCTGAGGAACCCAGAAGCTCCTCCATGAACCTCAGTCCTTAGAAAAGGGCCCAAGCAGTCTGAACCTGCTAACAGAATACAAATGCTCATGTCCCAGACAAGAGAAGCCCAGCACTGTGGCAGGGATGAAGTGATTTCCATCAGCAGAGGGCTGGGGGGAGGGATGCCCGAGTGGAGGTCTAGGTCAGCTTCTGAGTCCGTTTCCTTCCACCACTTAGTCCGAGAGCAAGCCTAGGTCCTCAAGCTCGGCAGCTAGCATCTTCACCCAGGCGTCGTCTCACCAGCCCCTGGTCCTTTATGCTGCAGTGGTGAACTGCAGTCTATTCAGGACTGAAAGGCAAGCAAACCAGGCTGGTGAAAGGTGATGTGGCCAGTGGGGAGAGAGCATGCTTGTCAGCCTCGGACTTCCGTTCATTCTGGCCGTGTCCCGTGGGATAAACCGTGACTCTCTGCTAATGCCTTAATGTCACTGGTTTGCCATGTTCTCTCCCATTTCAGACTCACCGTGTAGCTAAGGCTATCTTTGAACCCTAGACTCTCCAGCCTTCCCTCCCAAGTGCACGTGCCACCAGGCTTGACGCCATTTTCTCCTGTGCAAATAGTTGGCTCTTACTGCCTTTGTCTTTTAGGGAAGATGTGAGCTTAAAATCAGAAAGTGTGCGGGTATTGTATTTTTCCTTGCAAATTAATAAAGGCCCCAGTTTTCCCTCATCAGCTTAAAAGCTGTGCCCTTACTCAGGGATCTGTCGACCATTCCTGTGATTGGAAGGTTAGCAGATGTCAAGACCCTGTGCTCCTCAGGTCTCCCATGGCTGCACAAAGGTATCTGTACATAGAACACAGATGCATGGGCTGTGTCCAGCCACACCTTAGAAAGAGCTGGCAGGTCCGATTTCTCCCTGAGCTCACTGGAGTCTGACTAGTAGCTGTCCCCTCGGGGTCTTGTGCTGGCATTCACCTCAGCCTCACCTCAACTATGCGTAGTGTGGCAGAGGACTGAGTCTGAGCAGGTGCCTTCATGGCTAGGGCGTGTCTGGCCCCTTAATCCGCCTAAAAGCAGTAAGCACAGATTTCCTCCCCATTTTTGGTTTGTTTGTTTGTTTGTTTTTTGAAATTACCGGCTAGCTGGGTGATGGTGTATCCCTTTAATCCCAGTACTCAGAGGAGGCAGAGGCAGGCAGATCTGAGCTTGAAGCCAGCCCAGTCTACAGATCCAGGATGGCCAGGGCTACACAGAGAAACTCTTGTCTCAAAAAACAAACAAACAAACAAAATACCAACAGCAAAGCTATCATCTGCTGATGCATGGGGCAAGTGTGCCATGTACACGTTGAGAAATCTTTCCTTGAGTGTGCCTGTGTGTCTGACCAGGCGCATGTGAGACTCAGATTCACTGTGAGTTATCACTCCGGTTGCCCAGTGCTGTCCTGACATCACGGAGAATGGACAGGGCAGGAGGCCATGATGCTGGCTTTACTTTGCTCACATAGAAAGCAGTGCCCCTCTGTTGATTCTCCCTCCGGTTTCCCCGGAGTGGAGATACTCGCTGTGCATTTCTTCTCACTCTTAACTGGTGACTTCCCCGTCTCAGATGCAGGGTGTCTGTGGCCCATGGGCACACCTCGGTTCTCCGTACAGAGTACAAGGTGGATTGTCTGTGAAGTCCTTTTGCTGTGTATCATCATCATTTTACATTGCCTCGTCTACACAACATGTCCAGCAGGCAGGTGTCCGCCAGTACCACAGGCCTTCATACTCTGCTCTGATAGAGCCCAGTGTCCACAGTCAGGGGAGGGGTTGAGATGTCATGGCTCTTACTTCACCTCTTGCAGCTACATCCTCAAGTCCACTTTCCAGTGACCTTCTCTGAGAATGAAAGTTAGATGGTAATGACACTGTCGTTCTAAAGCACTGTCTGAACCCTGGGGACTGGGTAAGAGCAAAGAACCTGCCAGCCAAAGCCAAGGCCATGACCACAGGGTGTGACTCTAGCCCTCATTCCACAGCTTTCAGCTTACCCCTGCTCCTTCCATGGAGGGGTGGGAGTAGGGGTATTTAAGAAAGGACCATGTAATTATCTCCATTTCTCCTTTATATGTGCTTCGGTGTTTTGCTTGCATGTGTGTCTGTGTCACATCACATGGAACTGGACTACAGGCAGTTGTGAGTTGCCATGTGGGCACTGGGAATTGAACCTGGGTCCTCTGGAAGAGCAGCCAGTGCTCTTAACAGCTGAGCCATCTCCAGCCCCTCCATTTCTCCTTTAAAAGTTAGCATTTATTTTTCTTTAGTCTTCTTTATAGAGCTCTCATTCTCTACCCCAGAGTCATTTAGAGTATCCGATTGGTCCATCTGTTGGTGCTTACATGCCCTCCTAGTTCCTCAAGACCAAAAACATTAGAACTTCATGAGGTCTCTTGATGTAGCTGTATGGTCACATGCCCAAACCTCACTGCACTGGTCCAGCCTTGGCTCTCTTAATGGGGCAAACAATAATAGTTGTCCCAGAATTCTGCACACATCACCAACTGACCAGCAGGTTATCAGTGGAGGCTTAGAGGATGCTATCTAGATAGCTTTCCTCAGGGTATGGATATTCATGACAGGACACCCTGACCCAGACTACAACCTGCAAGCCAAGCTGCCAGTTTCCCTGCCTAAGAGGCCTATTGTGAGCCCAACTGCACTGCTGCAGTGTCTGTGTAGATGGCTCCAGTTTTCTTAGAGAGACCTGAGGCTCAGAGCTGTTAGGGAATTAGACTCAGCACATATACGTCAAGGATTCCCCCATCATGCCCTAGTACATCGCTCGAGAGCTTCGGTACAGGGCATAGCCAGAGCGTGTCAGGAGGAGCTCCTGCTGGCAGTTGTAAAATGCTTTTCTGCAAAGACCTCCGATCTCTGAGCTGCAGGAGTGCTGCTTCCTACCATGCTGATGCCCCATCAAGGCTTTTGCACTAAACCATCAGCATCCAGACTGTGAGGTTCTGTGAAATGGCTAAACACTTGCCTCGATCACACCCGTAACAGAGCCTCCCAGGCCTTGCCTAAGTGGCTCTCACAACCTGCTGGATATAACACTATTCAATGCTGAAATTACAGAAAAAAGAATGAAAAGGAAGTCTGGGGGTTCGGGTGTCTGAAGGCAGTGATCGGGAGCCAGCTGTGAGGGAAGGGCAAATCCATTAACAGGGTTGGCACGGTGTGAAAGCCGCATAGGCCATAGGTGTATTTTCTACCTTTTTTTTAAGATTCAGGAGCAGGAATTGCCCTTGTTCATTTGGCTCCCCCTCTCCTAAGGTCCCATCTCCTGACGTAGGCAATGGAGGCAGTAGAAACAAGTCTGATCTACTGCAGGACTGTAGTTGCCGTTCCAGATTCTGGGGGCTGAGAGAGCAGGCCTACATCCTATAGCCTCTCTGGACAGCAAGGGGGAACTGTGCATCACTCTTAGAGCCCTAGGGGGGTTTGCAGCTCAGCCTTTTCTGTCATTGGGTTCTTTTTTTCCTCAAATGAACTTGGAGGTCTTTTGGGCACAGGCTCATGGGCTTGTGGGGTGCTGGGCTCCTCCAGATCCCTGGTTCCAAGAATGAGGCTTTGGTTCCTCATTAGTAACCACAGAATTCTCCTTTCTCAGCTTTGTTTCTTGCCTATAAAATAGCATGACTAGTGTGTTTTGTCGAGCTTCTATGTGGGGGTTTGCCCATGCAGGACAAATTGGGGGAGCCATTAGGTTCCCTTTATGTAAACCAAATGGCAGCTCTCTGGCAAAGAAGGGATGGTGAGGCTACTTGTTTGGGGCCTGTGTGGCAAGCTGTTCAGGGTTCCCTCTGTGGATGCTTCAGACAGTCTAAGGTCACGGCCCAGCATAGTAAAGAGAACAGATGACACAGGTACCAAGAACATGAGTGAACTACTTGCAAAGTCAAAAGAAAACTTTTTGCTTCTGACCCATGCAATAGGCTCCCAGAGAGGCCAGGTGCTGTGCCTGAAGGTTTCTAAAGTGAGACAAGTCTGAGGCTGACAGACAAAGGGGTAGCACTTCTGCTAAGGGAATGACTTTCTGTCATCTGAATTCCTCTGTGGACTATCTCTGTCAAAGCCTGGGCTAGGATGCTCTGACACACCTTCACATGGAGAAAGGGAACTGCTGTCCCTACATGCCCTTAGGGCCCTACCAACAGCCTTGTTTTATGGTGAATCTGTCTTGGTGACAAACTTGCTATCTCCGCTTGTTCAGAACCAGCTTTGCCTTCTGCACCCCAGGGTGCCTCTTGTAAGGACCTAGCTACTGCTACTAGCCCAGGCTTTCAGACCCAGGCTTGGTCCCTGAACCTCAAGTCAGCCATCACATGAAGCCCCAAGGTGGGGTTGCTTCAAGTGTTTTTTCTATTTCCTGGTAGCCATCAGGGACTGCTCTTGCCTGGTGGGGCACACAGGTGTTCGGAGCTTGCTGAAAACAGTCTGCTTGCTCTGCAGATGCATTTGTGTGACCAGGGAGGGAGACAGGACTGTGAGGGAGGAGGTAGTTCCTGTTGCCAGGAGCCTGAGGACCAGCAGACAAGCCTTTGCCCCCTCTTGGCAGCTGGACCTTACCCCCTTGAGCTCTCTTCCTCCGTTCTTTTTCATTTTCTTTTTGGGGGTTGGCTTCAAATTATCTTGTTTTGTTTACATTACACCCAAGTTTTGTGGTATAAAAGACTTGCAGGTGCAAATATGTCCCGCCTTCATTAACTTCCCCTCCCTTTTTAATTTATGTGATTTCAATTTTCCTTCCCTGTACTGTTAATTAGGGGACCCTCTAATCAGTGCCATTATCACAGTGGTTTTCATGTTTAGGAAAGCCGCTAAACAAATGCTTGCAAAATTGCTAAATGGCTAATTAATGTCTGTTAATTAAGAAAATTGCTCATGGTAACAAACCATGCCGTTGCTGGCAGCCGCTAGAAAGACACACACTTGTTGAAATTAGTAGCGTGGCAGGTAGGGGAACATCTGCTCCTCCAAGCTTTCCGGAAGTGAACAGCCCCTCACTTAGCCAAGAAGCTCTGGGGCTGTCCTCAGTGGTGCCCTCAGCTGCTGGACAGCTCTTGCCTCTTGTTTTGCCCACCTCTTTGTTGTCTCTACCTTATCCCCAGCCCCACCTTCTCCTCAACCCTGGCTCTGTGTCCACATGGGCTTTGAGAAAGACTGAGGGTGGAACCAGTGGCTCTAGTTAACTTGCTTTCCTTCCCTTCATAAATGCCTGGAGTTTTACTATAAGGGACAGCTCCAGTGCAGAAGGGTGCATTGCAGTTTGTGATACGTGATCCTGTTCTGAGACTAGGTCCTAGTGGCCTGTTGAGCCAAAAGGGGCCTCAAAAGCAAAATGCCTGTGAGCCACTATCATAAACCTTTATGACTTTCCTAATCTGTGTATGTGCATGTCTGTGTGCAAAGGCATGCAGGCACACGGGCGTACTTTTTCCTGCACACAGTAAGTTCTGAAGAGATACTCTCCTTGTGATACATAAGGCTCTCTGATACTTTGTTGCTCTGTTTTTGTTTTTGTTGTTTCGTTTGCATTTATTGCATTGATCTTAGCACCCACTGGCAGGATACAACCTGCAGTTTGGCCTACTCTATAGATAGTGAATTCATCTCCTTGTGTTTGGTGGGCAGTTGAGGTGAGCATAGCCCAGAGCTTGGACCTGCAGGTGGCTCACCATCATCTGGAAAGTAAGCCCTCCACCCACTGAACCACCAAGCAGTGACAGTGCTCACCCCTGTGCCTCAGCCTGGCTCTGCCACTTAGAGCTTGTGTGGCTGTGGCCTGGTCTCTTCATTGCTTGACACGGTGTTTCCTCTCCTGCAAAGGCTGAAAGAAAAGGCAGTGCATACAGAGCTGTTTTGAACTGTAGGTGAATTCATGAGCCATGGAGCCCTGGCAATGCTTGCACGAGCTTGGCGACTGTCTGTATACACTATTGGCTTAGAACCTAGACCACCTCTGCCTCTGTCCTTGTTTGTCCCATCATTCCCTCTGCTCTGCTTCAAGCAGCAGGACCTTATGAATACTGTCCCAAATCACCTGTTCTCTGTCTGAGAGACCCTCAGCTCCTTGAGGGCAGGGACTTCACCTGATTCCTCCTGTCCTCTGAAGTGGTGCTTTCAGGCATTGTGTCTGGGTCCAGGGCCCTGTCTGAGTCAACCAGTGTATTTAACATGGCAAACTCTGTGTGGTCGTAGCCTGCGTCTGGCCCTCGCTCCTGTGTGCTCTGATGAAGGTGCTTTGTTTTATTTTTTCGTTTTTCCAAATCCCTTGTGAATGTATTGGTCAGCCTCCCTCCTTCCCGCCTGCCCGCCGTTGTTCGCCATTGAACCAGGACCCAAGCAGCGCTCCACCACCTCCTGCCAGCCACAGCCCACCACCCGCACGCCCGCCGCCACTCTGCGTTTTGGTTTAATTTTTGTTCTTTTAAGCTTCTTCTGCGCTTCTCCATGTGCTGTGATCTATAACCTGCCTCTACTGTCTGGCCTCACAGGGTCCTCCGGGGTCACAGCCCTCGCCGCACGCACAGCCTCCACCTCACAATCCCAGCAGCATGATGGGACCCCACAGTCAGGTAAACGCACTGTGGCTCGCCGGCCCGCCGGCCGGGGGGCGCCGGGGCAGGAGGAAGGAGAGAGCCGCAGAGGAAAAACAAAAATCAAATGTGCTCCAGCGTTGCCTTCCAGTCCTAATTGACAAGTCTAATTAAAAACATTCTTCTAAATACAGTCTTCATTTCTTGGACATCCCACCCAGTTTGGATCTGAAACCAAGAGAAAAGAAACAAAAATCTTTCTGTGACCTTGCCAGTGGCCTTTATGTTTTTGGTTTTTCCTCTCTCCCTTTTGTTTGGTTTTGAGTTTGGTTAACCATTTGTTTGTAACCAAGGCTGCACCCCTGGCCTTTTCTTTGTGCACTCTCGCTGCTGAGAAAGCTTTCTTGCCCATTCCCTGCATTAACTTAGGGGGCCCACTGTTTCTTACTGTTTTTTTCATTGTGTTTTCCCATAAGTCCTTGCCTCCCTTCCCACTCCTCCCTGTTGATGGTTTCTCTGTGTGTGCTTGTGTGTGTGCTTGTGTGCGCGTGTCCTGCTCTGTCTGCAAACCTGAAGATGTCTCGCTCTTTTTGCTGCTTGTTTTCTTTACCCTTGTGGAAAGCAGAGGTGGCCTCCTTTGCCCTGCATTGATTTAGCTATTCTGCGTTCTGTGTGACGTCCTAGCTGCTGCCCCTCCACCCAAAGTAGATTCCTGCAAGCCAGTGCAGGCCGGGAGTTGTGTGGATCTGTTTTCTCTGCCCAAGGGAAGTTTTGCCTGGAAGGAAGAGGAGGCTACCGGACTAGAGAGAGCTTAGAAGATCACTAGTTGTCATAAACCGGACTTTGCAAAGTGCAAAGCATTTGTGTTTGTCACCACACAGTAGTTCATCTGTCATTGAACTGATTCCCTATAATTACAGCCTTTTATGTCACCGCGATATGCAGGCGGCCCCAGGCCCCCGATCAGAATGGGAAACCAGGTACAGTATCTTTTTTGTTGTTGTTTTCTCTTCTCTGTCACCCATCCTAAGACCTAGGTAGACCTGGACTCAAGTCAGAAGCAAGGTGCAAGGCTTGGGGGCAGAGTACTAGGTTTTTATTGTTTTTTTTTTTTTTTTTTTTTTTTTTGTGTTTGTGTTTTTTTTTTTTTTTTTTTTTTTTGTTTGTTTTTTTTTTTTTCTTTTTTCTTTTTTTCGGAGCTGGGGACCAAACCCAGGGCCTTGTGCTTGCTAGGCAAGTGCTCTACCGCTGAGCTAAATCCCCAACCCCGAGAGTACTAGGTTTTAAGGTGGGGGAACTTGTCCATGCGTCTGCTCTGAGCCCATGGTCCAGCACATAACCTGCTTTTCACGGGGAGCCTCATAGCGGCCTGTATCAGATAGCACCAGCTGGTGGGATTGCAGGACTCAGCTCTTGTAGAAAAACTGCTAATAACCCTAGTCCTCCCTTCCAGCCCTTTCTTAGGAGAGGGTCTTCCTCCTTAATGAAGTCAATTGACAATGTGCATTTTTTTTCCTGGAAGTTTTTGAGAATTGCCAAGGCTGATAAACAGAATCCTGCGATTAGAGGGAGAAATGTCCTGAAGGAGTGCTTAGATCAGGAGCCTGACGACAGAGGGAGCTGGGCACTTGTGAGGTGTTCTTTCTGCCTGCTTCCCCAGAACAAGGAAGGACTTGTTCATATATTTAGAAAAGTACCCTGCTTATGAAGAGAGCTTTTCAGCCCAGGGTCACGTACCTTCCTCTGGGCCATCAGAGTTGACAGTTTTGGGGTAGGCTGAAGAGTGGGTCCTCATATGGTCTTCTTTGGTCCACCCCATCAAGGTGGGGTACTGAAGAAGTGCAGATGCCTCTGCTGAGGATGGACAGACAGACACAACCTGATGTAGGCATCAGGGAGATTTCTCTCAGTGCCAAAATATTTCTAGCTAGAATTCTTCCAATGTCTCAACCAAAAGTCTCTGCCAGCATTCATTGTCAGCACACTGGAGCTAGAAGTTTGGTCACCTACATTGTGACTCACTGCAGGAAAGCCCAAGTGACGGCATGGGCTGTGGAGGATGCTCTCCAGTATGAGAGCGCCCACCACCTTTCCACCTTGCTATTTTCCTCCCCCACAGTCCTTTGTTTCCTTTTTTTCTCTAACACAGAGGGGACAGATTTAGACAAAGAGAGTTTAGAAGACTAGGGTTTTGACAACAAGGACTTCTTGGGTATGTTGCGGGTGAGGAAGCAAAAGGAGGAAGGCCAGGGCTATAGGAGAGCAGGCTTTCCTCCAGGCCATCCCTGTCCCCTGTGGGCCTCTGGGGGGGGCACACATAGCAAAATTATGGCCCCCACCTACAAGGTTGTGTTTCCTTCTCAGGTATGAAGGCATCGGCCTTCTAGTGTAATACCTGTTTTCCTTGGCCCTTGTTCATATAGTCTTCTTCCTCTACAGAAGAGCCTGGACCACCCTGTCTGCATTTCAGACACCCAGCTGAATATAGTAATTCCCAGATACCTTAACCCAAACTGCCAACTAAAACCCCTGGCACCTAGCAGGTTTAGAAATCATGGAGAAGTGCTGTGTGAAAAGCAGCCATTGTTAGAGCTATTTGAATGGGATAGGTGGGGTATACTTATACCTATAGTGGGGATCTAGAAGGTCTCAAATCCTGTCTCTATTAAAAACCACCGGCACAGATGGGCAGACACAGACCAGCCAGGTGACTCATAGTTCAAGAATTTGAGGGGACAGAGGGGAAAATGAGGAAGGTAAGGATGACTAAATTCAGGGTGCAGGGACCTGGCCTCATCAGCTCCCCAGGCTGTTAGAAACAGCAGATGCCAACACAACTTTTCGAACCTGAGATGCAGTGTGACCAGAGGAGCTCGCCCTCATAAAGCCCCTGCCCCAACCCCTCCTCCTATTCTGAAGCTGGGGACACAGGGAAGGGCTGTCCCTTCAACTCTTACCTCCTTGTTGAGCCTGCTTGGCATTCGTTGCCAGCCAGAGACGGAAGAGCCTAGGTGTCCTATAGTAGCACTCGAGTCTAGGGAGCCTGTCATGGCCCCCCAGATCCACAGCCCTTCAATCAGGAACTGTAGCCCTCTGTCACCAAGGCTTTGCTTCCTGAAGTCAGTGGCTTCTCTTTGGTCTAAAGGTCCCACAGGACACTGGGCCCAGCCTCTGCTGTTCTCTTGTTTTCCAGATTACAGCTAGAATAACTTCACCCGAAGTCAATTACCTTTAGTCTGTTCTTAGAGCATCCTGTCTCCTTTTGATGATGTCACACTGGCACCCACTGCTAGAAAAGCAGGCTGCCCTTAATCACTCTGTTCCTCTACAAGTAGCTGCTTCACCACCTTTGGGATGGAAGCTCAGAGGCCTGGAGGGCTCTGCTGACTCAGGCTCAAGCTCTTAAGAGCTCTGGACCCCAGATAACCCCACCAGAATCTCCAGGGCCCCTTTATGGTTCACCTTTTAAAGGCCTCCCTGTGGTGATAGTTTTTAAACAGTGGCTTCTCTAAGTTCTTGTTGCATCTTTAAAGTAAAAGAAAGGTAGGGCTGGACTTAAACTATAGTCCCTGGGGTTCATATTCTGCCCTTTGGGTGGGGGTGAGCAGCAGATCCAGAGTATGCCTTGTTCAGGATGCAGGTGCAGGTTCACGTGGAGAGCTGAGCTCCCCACTGTACTCCCACCCAGTGCAACAGTTCCGACTAATGCTTGCAGGAACTGTCTGCCGTGCTCTCCAGCACTGGGGGAGTACCCTACCCAGCTTGCACTGATGGTCTCAGGCAAGCCATGACTTAGCCCCTTATGGCCAGGTTGGAGGAGCAGGGTGGGGCAGGCAGATGCATATTGCCCCCCACAACCACCCCCAACAGCATCCTGTCTCTGTAAATGGCGACTCAGGCTGTGTGTCATACGTCTCTTTCAGCCTCCAGGAGGAGTTCCTGGGACACAGCCACTGCTGCCCAATTCCATGGATCCCACACGACAACAAGGTAGAAGGGCAGGCAGCGTGGTGTGGACCGGGGTGTTGGGGCCTCCTCTTTGCTCTGCTCCTAACACAACTCACCTGTCTTCTCACACAGGTCACCCCAACATGGGAGGGTCAATGCAGAGAATGAACCCTCCCCGAGGCATGGGGCCCATGGGGCCTGGCCCACAGGTAAGCAGCTACCTGTCTGTCTGTCCATCTGTCCCCCTGCCATCTGTGTGCCCCCGCCTTCTCTCCTTTTTCCATAGTCTGTCAGTCTCCACATTGCTGGCTCTCAGTTGAAAGGAAGGGCTCATTCAGGTGTCTGGCTCCCCTCCCTGTCTGCAGGATGCTGAGTAGGAATAAAACCCCAGCTATCTGGGTAGCAGAGCCCTCCAGGGTGGGCGTCACAAGCTGTGATGTGGGATCTTCAGGAATCTAAAGCCACTTCCCTCCCAGAATGGAACAACCTTAAGGGGATCCAGGACCACCTTGTAACTTGAGTCAAGTAAGGGATGATGATGGCCTTTATGAGGCACTTTGACTTCTGGGGAGCCCAGGTACTTTCACCATCTACTGTGAAAGTCTCTGTTCCCACGGGATGTGGCCAGCCATGCTCCTCAGCTCCCCACAGCTAACTTCACTGCTCTTGGGCTCTGATCCTTGGAGGCTCTACGCTGTCCCTCCCTCTCTTTGTTATAGGTGATGGACATCTTTGGGTCCCCTCCTCGGGTCTCCAGCTCCCTGGGGCTGAAGTTGTACCCTCCTGTCCTATGTGCTCACTTTCATAGGGAAACTACAGACCTGAAAACCATCCGGTCATTCCCAGACCCCTAGCAAACCAACCTGCTCCCTTTTCTGTGGTGTTGAAAGATCTTAGGGTAAAGGGAAGGAAGCAGTTGAGACTTGAGAGGTCTTGTTTTAGTCTTCCTCAAGTTTCCCATAGTCCCATAGTTCATGTTTTCCCCCCTCCTGTCATCTCAAGCTGACCACAGGACTGTCCTTAAACAGGGCAGAGGCCAGCATTTCAAAGCACATCATCTCAGAGAGTCAGAATGGGTCTCTGTCCTCGGAGGGCTTGGCCTGACCAATGTGGAATTCACTGCTGGTGAGGATCGACAGGTTTTGGCTTTTCGGGGATCTGAGTGATGCTGTGTGAGATCTTGTTTCCTCATGGGGCCTCTGAGAGGCTCAGCAGCTACGTCTCTCAGATGAATAAGCACCGTATCCACACTGTAGGGAGCTGAAAGTACTCAGTGCTGATGTGATCCCTGGGCCTTGGCCCCCCATGGAGAAGTTAAAACTGCTGGGTGTGTACATGTTTAATCCCAGCGCTCAGAGGGGAGTTGGAGGCAGCTGGAGCTCCTGTGAGTTCCTGAGTTGTCACTACTACATAGTAAGGCTCTGTCTGACCACAGAGCAAGTTCTAGGTCAACTGGGGAAACAAAACAAGAACAGAACTTAAACCAATGTTCAGGACCTCAGCTGTTTCGGTTTGATTAAGCTTATTTTCTTTCCTGGCCGTCATTAGCAGTTTATTAGGCCTCACGGTAAGGCTGAGGGAGGGCCGTGGGGCAGTGAGGGCAGAGCTGTTGCCTAGCACACATAGCCCTTGGTTCCATGCCCAACATCACAGACAATAAAACTGAAAAACAAGACTTACAGGGACTGGGAATGTAAGCTCGGTAGGTAGAGTACTTGGCATTCGTGGGGCCTAGCTATAACCCCAGCACTAGAGGAGAATCAGAGGTTGAAGTCATTCTCAACTCCACAGTGAGTTTGAGTCCAGTCTGGGCTACATGAGAACATGCCTTAAAACAACAAAAACCGGGGGCTGGGGATTTAGCTCAGTGGTAGAGCGCTTACCTAGGAAGCGCAAGACCCTGGGTTCGGTCCCCAGCTCCGAAAAAAAGAACCAAATAAAAAAAAAACAAACAAACCAAAAACCTTACAGATCTGGAGTGAGACTCCAGTATGTCTCACAGTAGTAGTCCAGCACTTACGTGGACCCTGTCTTAGTTACTGTTCAGTTACTGTGAAGAAACATTATGACCAAGGCAACTTATAAAGAAAGGTATTTAGTTGGGACTTGCTTACATTTTCTGAGGGTTAGTTCATGATCGTCATGACGGTGAGCTTGGTGGCAGGCAGGCAGGCAGCCTGGCATTGGCGCAGTAGCTGAGAACTCATGTCTCATCTGCAGGTGGCAGACAGAGAGACTGGGCCTGGTATGACACACATCCTCAACAAGGTGTGCCTACTCCAACAAGGCCACACCTCCTGATCCTTCCAGACAGTTCTACTAACTAGGAACCAGACATGAGCCTATGGTGACCTTTCTCTTTAAAGCACCACAAATCTCAAAGCTTCGCATAGGAGAGGACAGGCCTACTTTTTCCTCTGGGTGCTTTTGTGTTACTTGACTGCTGAGGCTACTGCCCAAGCACAGTAACAGACAAGAGGAGTAACCTTGAACTTGGTACTGGGAGATACTGACTGGTACTGACTCAACTCTTATTCCTGTTTGCAAAATGTGTTGCCAAGAGGTAACACCTTCTGAGGCAGGGCAGGAAAATGACTGTGGATCCACTGTTCCCTTTCTGCATGATGTACATTCTGTTTTCTGGTGGCTGGAGGTGGTTATAGGGCAGCCTGCCTCTCGGGAAGCATAATTGAGCACTGCTGTATGAGTCTTGCTACACTGTGAGGTCAGACATAAAGGTGGGATGCCACTTGTAGGATTTCTTAGTGAGGTAGCAGAATGTATTTGATCACTGATCCCTCTACAGCTTTCTGGAAGGGGTTGGGATGCAGCTATGCTGTGGTCTGAGAACTATTTTATAGGTAGACTGGCACTCTAGTTTTTGGCCCTGTATCCTGTTTTAATCCAAAGGTATGAGCAGACAGTTGTCCCCTGTGCTTTCCTCTAGGGCCTGCGGTGGTTTTAGTGTGCAGTGGGAAAAGACAGTGCTTCATGGATGACAGCGTGAGGTCCTGAGGGCCCTGTTGTCCACATTCTGCAAAGTGAATTCATAGACAGAGCTAAATCTCGGTTACTTTGGTAAAGCAGGTTGAAGACCCCTGAAGCCCAGTGGGCACCAACCAACCCAAGGCCCCAAATTTGGCAGTTCTGGTCTGACTAGAACCACACTACCATCCTGGGGTGGGGTGGGGTGTATTTTCAGGTAGAGGATATTCTTGATTCTCCAGGGACAGTCCTGTGCCATCTGGAGAAAAGAATCCCCTGGGGCCCCGAAGACCCATAGCTGGTACAAGCTCAGAGCTTCGGAAGGACCACTTATCCTGTGTAGATCCCCCGGGGCTAAGTGAGGGATTGAGGCAGGCACTGGGGGTCAGCCTGGGAGACTGTGTCCTAGCTTCAGGTTCCTCTACAGGGGAGTCTAGTGACAGGTGGCTCTGTTTGAAGATAAAACCAGAACAAGGGAGGCAGAGGAAGTGTGAGAGAGTCCACTCTCCTGTAGACCCCATTCATGTCCTTCTAGTCCCTCATAACTGTGGAGCAGGCACCTCTTCTCCAGCTAGGAATGAGGAAGGAAGCCCTGTGGTGCTGATGAAGGTGAGGGACGGCTCCTGTTAGGGACCCAGTCACCTCCAGCAGATCAGAGCCCTGGGTCCTGGTCTTTCAGCCCCATATGCAAAGCTAGTGCTTCTGATTGGAAACTTGGTCCCAAACCTGGTTTCAGCTCAGCTTCCCTCCCTGTCTTGCTTACTACGTGGCTGTGGGCAAGTGTCTAGCCTTTTTGAGCCTCCAGGTTGTCATCTGTGAAGTGGGAGGTGTGTGCAGTGGCCCTTCCGGCTTGGCATCTGAGGAGGGAGACTTGCTCGGGCTCTGTGAGGGATACCACCTTGTTAGCAAACTGGATAGGGTTCGAATCCTCTGCTGTGCCTCCCCTCAGGCAGCAGGCTGCAAGTCTAGGTGGCCGGCCCTCTTTTGATGCACACTTTGTGCTGTAGCACCATCCTGACCTCATTTAGCCCTGGAGCTCGCCGTTTGCCTCTTGGGGTGCGGGGGGGGGCGGGGCGGCTCTAGAAGATCTTTCTCATGAACAGTTCTCATGCATCATGATGAGCTGACTTGCTGTGAGGGGCAGAATTGGGTAGAAGCAATCTGGGTCTGCTGCTGTCGTCAAGTGACCAGGCACCCCTTACTAAGGGGTCAGAACCAATGTTTACAGTCAGCGTGGGCTCCTGTAAGGCTGAAGGAATTAGGCTCTTTGTCCCTGCTTTAGAGACTGAACAGGGTTGTGACCCTGCAGGCGGAACCTGGCAACAGGTCCTTGTCCCAGCTTAGCACCTAGCTGTTCTGTTCCTTCTGTGCCTCATTTTCTGAGCCCTAAGGGGGTTGCTATAGCTGTTAAACATCCATGTACACACAAAACATGTGACACAGCTTTATCCTCCATAGTGAGAACTGTTGTTTGTGTAGTTGCCGGAGTCAACAGCAAGTGGCCAAGCTGAGGACAGCTTTCTGTGGCCTCTCCTTGCCATCCAGGTTGTCGAATCAGAGCAGGTCCTGGGACTGAGGCACTGTGTGAGCTGGCTGCAGCCTGTCTGCCCTGTAGACCTCACTTGTTGCCAGCCATCTGGATGTCACAGCCTGTATTCTGTCACGGCCTGTATTCTGTCCAGGCAGTCTTGTAGACGCAAGGCCTCCATTGGAGACCTAGCAGAATAGGGCCCCTCAGTGTGAGGTTTGGGAGACAATTGTGAAGTCAGCTCAGGGATATGTCTGTGCTTGTCTGACCCAACACTGTCCCTGGTTTTCACCTTCTTCCTACCAGAGAATCTGGGAAAAATCCAGGGCATATGAGTGAGACTCTGGTCTGCCACACTAGCTTTGGCCAGCCGCTCCCTCTTAGGCCTACTGCTCTCCTTTTGTAAAGTGGGACCAGCTTCAGAGGGTTGTTAGAGGGACAGAGCAGACGAAGTAAAAGATCACTGTGTGCACAAGGCTCACACAGGAGGTCTCATTGCCTTCAGCATCTCACCAGCCTTCTGATCTTAGATAACCACAGAGGCAGTGCCCAGGCTTACAGTTGGTGCACTTTGTTCTCTTCTGTCTTCCCACACTGTTTCTGTCAGTCACTGAGCACCCCAGGTTGTAGAGTTGGGGGCGTGGCCATGGAGGCACTGTCCTGCTGCAGTTACTCAGAGTCCACACTAAGGGAGGAATAGCCATGTGACTGACTGTACGGCAGGCTGTTGAGCACTTGGAGGTCAGAGGCATGGTGGGCTGCTTCCCTCTGTTGTCTTCTCCCTCAGTCTAATGTGTCCCAGATCACCAGTCAGCATTGGGCCCAGTAGCAGAGTCAGCCTGTCTAACTGCTGAGGCCTGTGGGAAGGGGCTGACAGCAGCTTGCTGATCAGACACGTTTTAGGGGAAATCATCATGAAGCCCCTACAAGCACATTGACTGTTGTGACTGTCCCTCTGTGCTGGCTTGTTGTCATTGTGGTCCCTGTCACTTGGTCCCGTCCGTTCTGACAGAATGTGATTTTTTTCTCATCAGGTTGTCGTCACAGACTAACCCTCTCACTTATATTCTGTGTTTGTCTCCCTCCCGGTTCCCCTTCTCCTCCTCATAGACTGACCCTTGGTTATCGTTGCAGAATTACGGCAGCGGCATGAGACCACCACCCAACTCCCTCGGCCCCGCCATGCCTGGGATTAACATGTAAGGCAAATAGGCCCTGGCTGGTGCCTCAGAGCCTGTGGCCTCCCCACCCACTGTTGGAACCCCAGGAGACTCTTAACACTCACTGGCGCCTCTCTGGACCTCAGTTTCCTCATCGTTAGGGTGAGAGCTCGACCTTAAACAGTGTGGTGTGCCAGGAACAGTGTTGGCCACACACATAATCATCAGGCCACTCCTGTAAG
Source organism: Rattus rattus (assembly GCF_011064425.1). Classification (NCBI taxonomy): domain Eukaryota; kingdom Metazoa; phylum Chordata; class Mammalia; order Rodentia; family Muridae; genus Rattus; species Rattus rattus. The sequence continues at coordinate 47,775,467 of NC_046154.1, read as the reverse complement.
GAGTGGTTATTCCCTGCCTGTGATGAGGTCACTGAGGCCCAGAGAGGTAGAGTGACTTCCTTAGGCTTGCACAGCTTCAATGGCTGATTCAAGATTTAATCCTTATGCAAATAAGCCCTGATAGTTAGTGCTTATGAGAATCAGTGGTCCCTCTTCCTAGGGAAAAGCAGAAATACTTATATATAATTTTGGAAATACATATTTTACAAATTTTTTCATATAATTTGAAGGCGTCATAAGTCTTCTGTGGAACTACCCATTGGTACCCCTGAGTCAGATGGCATCTAGGACTTCCTGTACTGAAGGCAGCCTGCTCCTGCCCCCACTGGCTGCACTCTGTAGTGTTTATAGCCCCACTTTCATTGTCCCCATCTCTCCTTCTCTTAGGGGCCCAGGAGCTGGCAGACCCTGGCCCAATCCCAACAGTGCTAACTCAGTGAGTATACAGATCTGGAGGGTGCCATTTTCCAGGAGAGAGGTTCTGGGCATTAGGTAACCCTGTTGCCAGGAAGAGGTATCAGGAGGGAGAAGTGTACTGTAGTAGGATTCCACATGATGCTTCTAAGAAGAAGGCACATGTAGGTGGAGCCCATGGGCAGTGTGCTGGGGTCCCCAGAGGTGCTCCTGCCCTCAGCTCACAGGCCCCAGATCAGAGCTGGAGTGCCAAGTGCATCATGGCTCCGGTTTCTAGCATTGAGGGGGAAATGATTGGTGGGCTTGGTCCAGACAGAGGAAGGGTGTGGGTGTTGCTCTCTTCCACTCTCCCAGTTGGGAAAACTTCTGGGACCCTACTCTCAGGCCCCACCGAAGACTGGGAGAAAGGAGACCAGGCCCCAGGACCACTGAATGTGGCTTGACTCACATCTCAGGCCTCTTCCTCTGGAAACTGACCAGGTTACTAATTCACTAATTCCCAAGCCTACCGTAAATAAGTGAGTGTGCCCCAAAGTGGGTTTGGAAGTGACAGGGCACGATGCTTGTCTGTCAGAGAAGGCAGCTCCAATCCATGGCTCCTGAATCTTCTTTCCAGATCCCGTACTCCTCCTCATCACCCGGAACCTATGTGGTAAGTGCAGCTATGGATTCTGACTCTCTAGTGCAGATGGCCAGCTGCCTGGGAGGAGAGCCACGCAGGGTCTAGTATATTCCTCATGAGGATACATCTGAGCCCAGGAGCCAAATTGCTATCAGTGTTTAGATATTTGTACAAGCCTGGGGTAGCCCAGACTTCTCCAAAGTTGACATGGAAGGGAACTCCTTTTTAGGAAACACCCAGCAGGCTGCGTGTTCCCATTTACTGCCTCTGGTTGGTTGGTGCGTGCGTGAGTGCGTGCGTGCGTGTGTGTGTACGTGTGTACGTGTGTGTACGCGTGCTCGCGCGCACACACAGATGCATGTGTACACCCACTGCTGAAGCCTCTGGGCTTGAGAGGAAGCATGTAAATCCAGCTTCCTTCAGGCTTGAATGCTCTAGCTCTGAGTGCAAGAGAGGCAATACTCGGTACCAGGCCGGTCTGGGCACTGGCAGGTAGCATAGAGGCCTCCCCAAGCTTCTACCACCATAGGGTACTGACAGCTTTTATCTCACCTCAGGGACCCCCTGGTGGTGGCGGCCCTCCTGGAACCCCCATCATGCCTAGTCCTGCGGGTAAGAGGGCTTGGGGGATAAATGTCTGGTGGGAGTTGGGTGCTAGGCCTCTGTTGCAGACCGTGGCCTTTCAGGCTCTGCTTCCTAAGCCCGTAAGAGTGGATGTTCTGCCAGGCACTGCTGCCTGGGGGTGTAAGGGCCATGAGCCCTCACTACCAACGACCCATTGCGTGGCTTCAGTCATGAGACTCTTATATTCCTGTACAGTGCTTTGAAAAGAACAAGATTGAACCAAGGTCTGAAACAACATGGTCTCATTACTCTAGGTGACTTCAAAAGGACCTTTGGTCCCTGACAACTGGGCATCAGGATTCTAAATCACACATGCTCCCCCCGCCCCAAGGTTCTGGGTTCTAGGCTTCTTCTGGTCCTCTGTGTAAGAGGTCTTGTTTCCCTGTTTCTTTTATCTGGAGAAGGCATGCATGCACAAGCGGGCGTGCACACATGCACACATACATAGTGTCACAATTATCTGTCTGCTGGCTAAGAATAGCATTGCAGTCAGCTGGGAGTGTAGCATACATCCCTACCCAGCCCAAAATAGAGGGAGACTCTCTGCTCCTGATAGAACATCATTAGCGGTTTCCTAAGGAGACTTTCCTGGGAGGTGGGAAGTGGTGGAGCCTCCCCTCCCAACTCCCCATAAAGGAAATCTGCTCAGCTGCAGGAGTGGCTCCCGCTCCAGCTCCCTCTGCAGCATTGATGAGCAGCGTGACCTACATTCACACTGGGTCACGGTAACCCACTCCCTATGTTAATGCGGCCCGGGCCCTGGCCAGCCCCGGCTCCTCAGCCTAGCAGAGTGGTTCTGGAAAACTTGCTGCATTTGCCTTCCCTGGGTGGGGCTGACAGAAAAGACAGGTTGTGTCCTTGTGTCTGTCCTTGCTAAGCTTAGGGGATAGATCTGTGTCCCTGTGCTGTGCCTGCCCAGATGTCCTGACATTCTCAGGTTTGTGGTTGAATGGTTTTCTCAGTTGAATTTTCTGTGATTAAAAACTTTGTGAATCTTCATTAAATACAAATTAGCCAGAAGATGGTGATACTTAGAAGAAATTTTAGGTGATAAAATACAAAAGAATGAGTTCAAGTGCCACGAGTTTGTTTTAATTAAGAAATGAATTAATCACCTGAACTATACGGTTTCCACTATTCTACAGATTCAACAAATTCCAGTGACAACATCTACACAATGATTAATCCTGTGCCGCCTGGAGGCAGCCGGTCTAACGTGAGTCTGCTTTCTGCTCATTTACATACCAGATACCATAACAAATCATAATTAACTTCATCAGCTGAGGGGAAAGCAAGCGTAATTGATTTTAGCCATTTGTTACCAAAGATGAATAAAATAAACCATCAGAAAAGCGATTAACTCTTGGGCTAGTCAGTCCTCTTCTTATCGCTAGTGGGCGGGAGGAGGGGCGGGGCTCACCCTTTGATCAGGTGTGAGGATGCTAGCAAGGGAACACCCGGGCTTCTGGGGCTCTGGCTACTCCCCATTCTTCTGCCTGTCTGTGCCACCGTGGGTAGTCCCTCTTGCCCATCCTTCCTGTTCCCTGGGCCTTAATGCTAAGGGTGAAGCCTGGGGAGCCTTTGAACCCATGCTGATGCCAAGAGGACAACTCCTTCATCTCTACTCCCGACTCTCTCCTCTCCAGTGCCCCACAGAGCCTCCCTATACAGTGTCTGCCTTGCTTCTGTAGTTGTGGAGAGGAGATAGCCTCTGGTTTTGTGGTCCCAGTTCCTGGGAAAAGACAAAGATCACGCCAGGTATTAGATTTCTACATGTGGGCTGCCCGACACTGATGATGACGGCAAGCGCGTCTGGTGATGCGGAACGAGTCCAGGACCCTGTGCACATAATCACATGCCTCCTCCTGTCCTGCACCTCTGGCATCGGATACCACACACATTTCATCTTAGAGCAGCCTTCAGAGGCCATGTTCTTTGGCCTACCTCCTTTGCCAGGGCCATGTGTTGAATGAATATGGGGAGCTCTGTATGATGCAGCTCTCCCACCCATCCACTCGCCTTTCTTCCCCCTCGCTAGGGTTGTCTTTTGTCCAGACATTACTACTAATACTCTGAGACACCTCAGGGCATATGTGCTGTTTGTAGCAGTGAGTATAGAAGACTGAGAATACCAAGCCTACTGGACCGGGTGGGGAACACTCTTGTCAGGTGGAGGTGATTTAGGTCGTCTGCCACCTACAGTCACTGTTGCATTGTCACAGCCATGGCTGCTGCTACGTATCACTCAGGCCTTGTGATCCTAAGGGCTGTGGCCTCAGTACCTCTGCCTACTGCTACAATTTAAGTTTGCATCACGATGCTACTGAGTTTACGTGTGGCTTTATGAATACCGTGACCGCGTGTGTTAAGAGCTGAGGTCATGAATCTAGGAACCATGAGAGTGCCAGCTCCAGTGTGATCCAGATAGCATCAGTTAAGCTGAGTGACACACAGCATGAGGACAGTCAAGAACATTACACTGGATCAAGACAGGTACTCCGGTGGGCAGAAAGGGGATAGGGAAGCTCACACTCTCCCAACTGTGTAGGGACTGGCATATCCTTTGAACCAAAAGCTCTTTTTGTTCTTCAAAGTGACACTGGTGTCCATTCAAATACAGTGACCACCCCACCCCTGATAGCGCTGAGTGTAGGCTGGACTGAACACTGCCATCACTCTGTTCCCTGATTGCTCTAGAACTAAGTTCCAGCTGCAGTGGTTATAATAGAAGTCCAACGTGTGGAACATAGGGATTTTGATAACAGTTGTCCCAGCCCCTTGGATATAGCTGTGCTCTTTATGGAATACCAGTGACAGCTCACATCATTCTAACACAGGATTGTGTGCTGAAGGCACACTTAATGTTAGAGCACATGCCCTACATGCAGGAGACCCTTACACCACCCAACAAAACAAAACCAACCCCTGCTAGGTGTTTTGATTTAAGAACTGGAGTTCTATGTTATCTTGATTTCCTAAAGGCTTTTAATGAAATTGCAGAAAGCAGAACTGTCCTCTTATCAAAGCCAAGCTCCAGTTTGCTCATTGATCTGCATGTTTGACAAATAGCTTTAATATCACGCTTGGTAACTTGATCTGAATGCTCTCACCAATGGAAGGAGAGCCTCTCACACCCTGTGCCTGGGCTTCCACAAAGGGTGTCTGTGACAACAGCCCTCATGGTGAAAGTTTCGGTAACTTGTCAGTTTGCAGAAGAACTTCATGCAAGTTTTACTTCATAGAACAGAATGCCTCAGATAGATACCTGTGAGATGACAGTCATTGGGGTTCGGAGAGATGGCTCAGTGGTTAGAGCACTGGCTGCTCCTCCAGAGGACTCAGGCTGAATTCCCAGCACCCACATGGCAGCTCACAAGTGTCTGTAACTCCAGTTCCAGACGCTCTGGCACCCTCATGCCAGCACCCATGTAGGACAAACAGCAGTGCATGAAATAAAGATGGCAGCCACAGAAACGGTGGTAAATGCTGTTTCTAACAACTCCATAGTTTTGTTGGGAGGGTGGAACAATGCCTTTAGTCCTAGTACGCAGGAGTTCTATAAAGTGAGTTCCAGGAAAGCCAAAGCTACCAAGCCAACCCCCACAATTTATTTTTACATATGAGACGAGCTGCCGTGTGGTTCACACCTACAATCCTAGCACCCAGGAGGCAGAGAGGTAAGAGGATTGCCTTACATAGTAGCCAAGGCTATATAGTGAGCACCATGTCTCAAAACACAAGAACAGCACAAGTGTGAGGCGAGGATGTCCATCTCTAACCTGGAAGGGGGAGGAAGAGGGATTGGAGTAAAAGGAAGGAGTGTGCTCAGCTCATACACAGAAAGAAGGACGCAGTTTTAGAAGTGAGGCTTCGAAGAACTCAGCAAAGGCCAGCCAAGCTAAACAGGCCTTTCTCAAAACATTTCTTTCTTAAAACTCACATGGACTTCAGCTGGGATCTCACAGGTGCAAGTGTCCTCTGTGGCTGAATACCATTTCTTCGTGAGAAAAAGGTTGGGGGGGGGTGCGTGCTGCATCTCACAGGCAGGAATGACCCAGAGCTTTCAGGCATTTCAGAGAGGTTGGGGAGGAGGCAGAGACAGAAGGAAGTTGGACATGTCAGGACAGGATCATCGTAGTGAATGTACAAAGCTTCCTCCTTTCCTTAGTCCACCTGGCTGCTACCTGCTGTGGCTAACCGACTCTCAGTTTGTTTAAGCGGCGGTGTTCTGATTTGGAAAGTTAACCAGGAGACTGAAGTTGTAAATGGGACAAGTGGTACCACAGCAAGTGACGGGGTGGCCTCCCACCTCACACCAGTACACGAACAAGTACTTGGCGACTGGAAGGTGGGCTTGCCGTGCATGCACGCAGTCCCACATGCGATTTCCCAGAGCTTGTGGCTTTATTTTGTTTGTTACATGCGTGTGCTGCCAGCACTGGGGAGGTGGAAGTAGGAGGTACCCAGAGCTCACAGCTCAGCCTGTGTGGCTGAGTAGACAAGCTCCAGGCTCAGTGAGAGACCCTGTTTCAGAAACTGAGGTAGAGAGCAGTAACGGAGACGCAGCTCTGACCTCCAGCTTTCCCGGGCAGGTGGGCATTCCCCTCTACGTGCACGTGTGTGCGTACCCATGCACATGCTGAAAAATAAAAGTTAAATAACATTAACACCCCAAATATTTAAACCAGGTGCATATTGACACACACCTGTAAATGTAGCTACTCTGGAGGCTGAAGCGGGAAGATCACTTGAACTCAGGAGTTCAAGGCCAATCAGGGCAAGCAATACAGAGTCACCTCAGAAAGATAATGAGAAGGTGAAGCAGAAAATCTACAGAATGGAGGGAATGTATGTGATTAAAAAAAATGAAACTCAAAATAATCATCCTGCGGATATGATGAGCAGACGTGTGTGGCAGAGCAGAGTGAGCTCTGCCCTGGGCTTCCATCCATAAGCAGGGATATGGGGCAACCTAAGATATATATGTGCTAAGAGAGTAAGAGCAGCCAGGGGAGACCATGGGCTGCAGTGTCCAGAATTAGCAAATCCATAGCCATGAAACAGACTGGTTACTGCTGAGCGTGATGGACGTTGTAGGGGTAGTGGCCAACCATAAATGTAATGGATCATTTGTGTGACGTATGAATGTTTTAAGTTACTAAAACATTATGTGGAAATATATACTATATAATATATAATTTCAAAATTGCCTGATTTGGAGACGGAAGTGTTGGTGTATATCTTTATCTAGAGCTTGGGAAACAGGCAGGCAGATCTCTTGAGTTTTGGAGTAGCCGGGGTTACATAGGCCCTGTATCAGGAAAATGATGAATCCCCTGATTTTTATATGTTGGTCATATCTGTGTTAGAATGGTGATGTGCATTTGTACATGTGTGTGGTGTGTATTATGTCAGCAACTGTAAACACTCTTTGGTCTGGGGGCAGCTGTGTCTTAGGAGCTTAACAAGATGACCATTCCCCATCTGGGCTAATTAGCATGAAATTCGTGCCTTGGAAAGGTGACAGAGATGTTGGACCTCACTGTTCAGGAAGGCCCTGCCCTGCCTTGCAATTTCAAGACCCCAGTGCCTCCACTCGTGTGCGTGTTGCCTCCTGTCCTGTGGTCTGTTCTGGAATGGCTCCTGTATCTGTTCTCCGCCCAGATTCTGTTCATTTCTGCTAAGACTCTGCAGCCTCCTCTTTGAAACCTGTTCTGGTTTCCCTGCCCATGTCCGAAGCTGCAGCCATGCCTTGTCTATGGCTGTGTTTGGAGCTCAACCCCTCTGGCCCCTCTTCTGTTGGCTGGCTGTGACACAGGTGTGACCCCGCTCTGTTTTCAGCACCCAGCTCAGGCCAAGTCCTCCCCCTGTCACATCGTGTCTAGCCCCTCCTACTCCCTATCCAGTCTGTGTCACAGGCACCCATTCCAGCATAGGCTCAGCCTTACCTCAGGACCCTGAGATGTGGCCTTGTGTCCGTTCCTTTCTGGGGTGAGCTTAGCAGTTGCAGACAGAATGGGGGAGTATACTCCTCACCAATACCCCTCGAAACTTAACATGTCTGAGGTCCCCGTAACAGGCTCCTGGTCCACTTTCTGCTTCACCTGGCCCCCCAGGAGACTATGCAAAGCACTTCCTGTGCAGGTGACAAGTTTGAATCATTTTTCTGGACTGGGTAGTCTAGATACTTTTCTATGCAACATGGCTGGTGAGCCAGGCACCTCAGCAGAAGTGGATCAGGTCCTGTGAGGTGGCCCAGGAAATTGGTGAGCTGGCTGTATATAGAGTCTGGTGGCTTTAGTCTGCTTCCTTCCCCTGAGTTTGCTCTTTTATTGTTACCTAGGCTCAGGCTCCTCCACTTGGCTGGCAGCCATGAGGGCCAACCAGCACCCAGGGCCTAAGTCTGCACAGGGAGGCCCATCAGCCTGGAGCATCCTAGGTGCTCTGCTAAGCCCCTGGGGCCTGAGGCCTTTGCCTTCAAAGGTGCTTGGGAAGCAGAAGAGGGATACAAAAGGTCTGGGCCCACTAACCAAGCCCTGCTTATCCCACAGTTTCCAATGGGTCCTGGCTCAGATGGCCCAATGGGCGGCATGGGCGGCATGGAGCCACACCACATGAATGGATCCTTAGGTAAGCCAACACCTACACATACTCCACCGGCCCAGGCCTGGACTCTGCTTTAGCTCCTCAGTCACCTGGGCCTATGACAGGGCTGGCCTTGACTAGGCCCCTACAAATGCCCTGAGCCAAAGCAGGACGTGAGGGTCGGGGTGTCCTCTCTAAATAAATAATGTGAATTGGTATGCACAGGACCAGAGAGGAAAGGTCCTTCTTAGAGGGCCGAGACCCCCACAGAAGAGTGATCCAGCAACTGGACCGGGCCAGGCATGTTTGCACACATGTCCTATAGTCATTCAGGAACCAGAAGCAGGAGGGTTAGGCCTGCCTGGATAACACACAGTTTTCAAAATAAAGAGAAAATGAACTAAAGATGTAGTCTGGAGTTCAGGCACTCACTAGAGCATGCACGAGACCTGGTGAGATCCTGCTGGGCATATCTTCAGTCTGAGTACTCAGGTGCCCAGCTGGGAGCACAACTGATCCCTGGCATGGCTGGGCTACGTAGCAAGGTCCTGGCTTCAAAAAAGCAAATGGGGCTGAGAAAATGGCTTAGACAGTAATGTGTTTATTTGTCAAGCATGAGGACACTTAGAATACTAGCACTGTCCAGGCAGAAACAGGAGATCTGTAGCTGAATCAGCAAGTTAAATCCAGGTTCAGTGAAATAACCTGTCTCAAAGGAAGGTAGAGAACCCATGACAATGATCTTTGACCTCTCCCAATGTATACACATACATACATGAAAACATGTATCTACATATTGCGCGCGCGAGCACACACACACACACACACACACACACACACACACACACACACACCCCATGCTGACTCCGTTTCTTCTTCCTTCTTAGGATCAGGCGACATAGATGGACTTCCAAAAGTGAGTGGTACTCTATTGCCCCACCCCCCAATGTCATCCCGTCAGTTAGGCCAGGCTTTGGCCACATGGACTCACCTGCTCATCTCTTTCCACAGAATTCTCCTAACAACATAAGTGGCATTAGCAACCCTCCAGGCACCCCTCGGGACGACGGCGAGCTGGGGGGGAACTTCCTCCACTCCTTCCAGAATGACAATGTAAGCCCTGCAGCCCCAGCTCCTCTACTTCTTGGGTCCCAGTGACTCCCTTAGGCTCGAGGGCTCCATAACTGCGTCTTAGCCATGCTGTCTTTTATTTAGTCAGCCAGTTGCAGAGCCTCAGCCATTCGTCGTCTGTTTTCTCTTGCCTGGTCCTTCCAAGGGGACTGTAGAACAGCTGGGAGCCCTGGATTGAGTTGGGGCATATGGCCTTTATGCCCATTGTCATTGATGAAAGCAGCTTTTGAGAGCCCCAGACTGTCCCCAACCCACAGCACCCTTCAGGAACTCTGACTCACCAAGTCTAGTCTCCACTGTATTGCTTTCCCCAAAGAGCTGACCCCAGAGGATAAGAACTAGAGGTCATTTGTACTGCCAGAGCTCCTGGCAAGGACTAGAACTGAGCTGGGCCCAGGAGGAACTTCCTGCCCCTTCACCTGTCGCTTCCCATTGTGCCACCAGGCTGGCTTTGTCAGCACTGTGCAGCAAGCCTTCAGAAGGTTTTTGGCACATTGGCAAGTCCGTGGCCTCTCCCCTCCACCTGATCCTCAACTCTGCTTTCCCCGCAGTATTCTCCAAGCATGACGATGAGTGTGTGACCCCCTCTCCACGACGCTGAGAGCCGGCATTGCAGGCAGAAGATGCCAGAAATTATGCAAGAAGAAGTGAGGTGTCGATACCAGGAGCTGGGGGAGGGCGTCTCCTGCTCCCCTCCATTCCTCCCATTCACTCCCCCACCTTTCCCAATTTTAGTTTCATGCAATAAAAAGGCCAAACTTTTTATTCTGTCAAACATGAAGGACAAAACTCAGAAATATATTTCAAGTCAACGACCAGAAAAATCTCACCTTCTCCCTGCCCAAAAGGACCTTTCTGTACATGACACTTTTTGTTGGGTTTTTTTGTTTGTTTGTTTGTTTGTTTGTTTGTTTGGGATTTTACCGTTGCTGGGATTTTAAATTTGTTTTTTTGGGGGGGGCGGGTCTTTGGGGGAATTTTTTTTAATGGAAGCTTCTAGCAAGCCCTATGCCCCACCCAATCAACCTCTTTGCTTTCTTCTTTAATAAAAGGAAAAAAAGGAAAAAGAGAAAAAAAAGGAAAAAGAAAAAAAGGCCAAAAAAAAAAGGAAGAAAAACCCACAAGCCCTGCTGTCTATCCCCAAGTCCTACCACCAGAAAAGCTAGTCTAGGTGTGCAATATCACACTGACATTGTAGCCATCTAAAAATAATAATAATAAACTGGACAGTTTACAATTGGTGGTTTCTTTCAAAAGCTGTTTGGGGAAAAGGAACCGAAGTCGACTGTTTCCACGTGGGCCTTTGGGGTTTGTGCTGGGCAAGGAGATGCAGGTGTCCTCTCTGCTCTGGCTGGGCTGGCCATCACAACACACTGGGCCAGAGGACCCAGAGCCCCCAACTTGCTGTCACCCAACAGAGACCATCGCTGTGACCCAGCGTACACACTGTTCCAGGATGGCTGCCTCTTCTCCAAACCTCTCATGCCCAGCCACAGGGGCCTCCAGCCCCTCGGTCCCCACCGTTTCCTGGCAAGAATCCTGCTGGCTGGGTAGTGGCCCAGGCTGTGTAGGAGAGGCCCCACCAACAGGATGACTACAATCTGGGCCATAGAACTGACCTCCATGTTCTGGTCCCGAGCTCCTCACATAGTGCGCACTGGCAGGGCGGGCTGAAGTTGTGTTTTTCTTTTTTTCTCCTGTTTGTCCTTTTTCAAAGATGGGTGTTGGTTGGAATTGCTCTGTATTTGCTTGGAACTGGATGGACAGACTTCAGCATTGCTGTGGGGGTGGGGGGAGCACCAGCAACCAAACAGACACTGTTTCTGGTCCTGTTTTTATTTTCAAAAACTGATGAACCTGATGGTGGAGCCTGTCCCCTCCGAGGAGGGGTGACTTGGCTGCCCTGGCCTCTCCCCGTGGCAACCATTGTGTCTTGCTCCGGAAGACACTGAGTTCTTTGTACATTTACCCCCTCCGCGCCCCGCCCACCCTCGTAGCTGGTCTTTGTTTTCTTACCTCCCCTTTCTGACCCATGTATATCATATTATGTGAGATACCATCTGCCTGACAAAAGACTTGTGCGGATCCTTGGGAACATTGTAGCTGTTTCTGTGTTTTTTCTTACCTTGTAGTCTGGTTCTGAATTATGAGAGGAAAAAAAGTAATTATGATACATTGTAGTTTGTGTACGATATATGTTGATAACGTTTTATTAAAGGGACATCTTTTTTCCGCAGCCCTTCCTGACATACTTGGGGGGACCCGGGTAGGAACTGATACTGATCAGGAAGGAGAGGCTGTGCCTGGCGCTTAAGTTCGGTGCTGAATACTGTGGCCTTGGGAGGGGTTTGGGACAGGTAGATGCCAGTCTTACCCCAGACCTGTGGAAGCCTTAAGGTAAGGCAGCTTCTATGATCTGCCTTGCAGTCACATTTTAGCTTCCACGGCTTTGCTTCTACAAGTAAACAACAGTCCCAGGAGACTGTTTTCTCCTGGGATGGGGGCTGGTCCTCCCAACTGTTCCATATCCTGCCTTCTCCCAGAGCCTTTTTTTTTTTCCTTTAAATCTCACAGACAGGGATGGAGGTGGGAGAGGCAAGGCTTGGGGATGGGCAAAGGATTTCAGGAGTGGTGCAAGGTGACCTGTGGTTTACAGAGGGGCCGGACAGTGTGGCAGATGCTGGTTGACTTAACAAAGTACAGTTGACGTCCTGGGTACATGTGGCAGGCCCGGGGTGGGGACAGTGCTTGAGCATAGGTCATTCTGCTCTTCTAAGACTCTTAGGACCAGATTGTAGCTCCCACAGATCGGAGTATTGCCTCTGACTAGAGTTGGGGTGGGCAGGTTAGTTCTTCCTCTAGACACTAATGCCCCTGTGGAGTGTGAGGAGTGTGTGCTCACCACTTGGCGACTACTTGGGAGGATAGTGGGGTGGAGAGAAGCTGGGCCGCTCTTCTCAGCAGTTTCTGGCCGTGGCATCCTCATTGGTGACTATGAAGATATCCTTGCACATTCTCATTTATGCTTCCAGACGAGACCTGTAGAGGGCGTTCTGTGTGGGAGAAGACATCCCCAGCTCTGTCTCAGGTGGCAGGTAACCTGCATTTGTTCCCCCTACCCCAGCATCAACAGCCACTTAACCTGGTTTTAAAGGAAAGGATTGGTTCTCCCTCACTAGAGTGTTGTCATTCCCCTGCTCAGGCCTAACCATGACATCAGGGCCAGGCCAGGGCACTGCTGTGAGCAGCATGAAGCTACTAGAGAGGAGAGGACTGACTCAGCCTATGGTCTCCATGCTGGAGCCCCCTGTGCATAGGCACCTCACTGAGGAGTGGCCTGGCTGCCCTTTCCCTGGAAACTATATCCAAAGAACCAGAGGCAGGGCTGTCTTTACCTGAGGGCCTGACCTATCCCTGTCCATAGGCAACAGAGGAGCAGCGCTAAGACTGCAGACCCCATTGAGTCTGGGCTCTGGGCACCTAGAGTCATGACTTGTTGGCCTTGACTCGAGTGGAGGGGAACCACCTGATCTCCAGAGATGTGTGGCTCTCCAGGCCTTGGCTGTGGGCTAGGCAGGGAAAGGGGGACTCGAGGAAACTAGCCTTTCAGCATTGGGCTTCAAGGTTGGACAAAACCAGCCAGCTGGGGGCCATGTATTGAAAAGATTGCCTTATGATGGACAAAGGTTTAACTTCTGAGGCTCCTTACTCTTGCTTGCAGTCACCCGCTCATGTATTTAGTGACACCTACCTGCTAAGTAAAATAGGCTGGGCAGGATGGTGCTACCCTAACCCCTGGCAGGCCAGGCAGGTGATAGAACTGCTCTGTGGGTTAAATTGAGTCAACTAGATAGAAAAGAAAGCAGACATCTAGGCCTGTGTTAGAGACCCACTTAGGACTTGATGGCATTTGAATGTCTGATGGCTGGAGGACAGCTTAGGTCATCTAGAGAATAGGTCAAGATGTGGTTTCCAGAGATCAGAAACAGGAAACAGCAAGGGAGGGCAGAGGTGGGCGAGGGACCACTGCAAGGGTCCAAAAGTTCTTTCCTAGCATTTGATGCTCCCTGACAGATGTCACCTAAACCTTGGGTCTCTTTATGCCTTCCTAGCTGTTCCCTGGAGCCAAGCTCCAAAATCCCCACCAGGAGAAGGCTCCTTGGCTGTGGCTGCTGTTGAGTTCCCAGGCCCTGTGCTGAGTCTAGTGTGCCTTCTCTAAGCCAGGGCCTAGCTCCTGGCAGGTGCTCAGGGGGTGTTTGTGGAGGAACACTGAAGGTTGCTGATTCAGTCAGCCCTGGAACAAGCTCATGACGCCTATTCCCAGCATTCAGGCTAGACCTTAGGTGTAGAGGGAAGGTGGCCTTTGTGAGCAGCTGCTACTGCCGATCCAGAGGAGACTGGTTTTTGTCAGTGCCCACTAGACAGCTAGGAACTCCTGGGGACAGGGACTGTGGCTCCCAGCTTGAGTTTCCCAATCCCAGCACAGTGCCTAACACATAGTGCCTAGTGTGAATGGCTAAATTGCCAGAGATGTAGGGAGCCTCAGGACTCCAGTCCTGACGCATTTGGGGGTCCCCACATCAGTCTATCTGGGTTAGAAGCCTGTAAATTATGTATGTGCTCTAGGGAGGGAGACACATGCTCTCCGAAAGCTGAACTCTTGAGAATGGAGCCTAGATGGGTCGGGTGAGATGTGGCCTGAGGCATGATCTCTCAGGTGGAAGCATCCTAAACAGGAAGTGCTGGCCTTGCTCTGCCTGCCCTCCTCACAGCCCAGTTCTGTGAACTGAAAAGTGGGGCCAGCCTGGGAAGGAGACAGCAGGCTGTCTGAGGTCCATCATCCTCACCTCCAATTTTTTTAGGGAAGGCCCCCTACTGGGAGACGTGTGTGACCCAGCAGGTAGAGTTGAGGCCCCAGCACTGAAGCTACAGCGTGGCCTTCCTTTAGCTCCATAGGGCACTTACCAACCAGGGCACCTGAAGTCTAAAGGAGGGTGCTTATGGTGTTTCCCCGTGGGGAGGGGGAAGCCAGTTGGGCACTGACCGGGGCTGCGTGTGTTTGAGGAGGTCTGGTTCCTAGCACTGGAGTTAGGGCCAGCTCACTCTGACATCAGACCTGATTTTGGCTGGATTGCCACCTCTAAAAGGTCTCTGGAGGCGTGACTTACCCAGTCACTTCCACTTTCTCTTTTGGCAAAGATGCAGCTCTGCAGGCTGCTCCAACCTTTACCCAGCTCAGAGCTTACACTGTCTCCAAATCCTCTCCTGGCCTGCCCTACTCTCCATTCAGGCCTGTGTCATTGATTCATGGAGACTCACTCCATGTACCCTTCTGGCCTGGGAGGGCAGTGCTAACATCATCTTCATCTGCTAGTGATTGACAGGTATGCACCCTCCTGAGAACCTCCCCCTGCAGATCCCTTCTAGGCAGTGGCCAGTGGCATGTGAAGCCCGCGGCTGCGGGCAGCTTTGTCTGCGCAGCACCCACAGCCTTGTATCAGGTCTGGCACATACTAGATATTCCAGGGAACTACTGAGAATGGGTTCTCTACAAGTTCCCCGGATCAGGTGGGAGACTTGGGTTCCCCATACCCTCGGCATTCATGTGGGCATATTGAAGAGACAGTTTTCAGGTCCTGTGCCTGCTTCCAGGGACTCAACTTGAGTGAGTGAGCTGAGCCTGTGTAGCTCCTTCCAAGTGAAACTGCAAGGCAAGGCAGCCTCTGGCAAGCGACTGCCTGGGACCACCGAGGACCAGCCTCAGAGAAAAGTCAGCAGAAAGGGAACCCCTTCCAGCTGGGGCTTGAAGGCCTCCACAGCGATCTGAGGGAAGCTGATTAGATGCAGCCCACCTAATTAAAAGGTGAAAGACTGCAGGGGCTTTGTGCTCACTCTGCAGAGGACGGGGGCAGCTGGATCCTGGAGGCTGTGGGGAATGGCCTCCAGGCCAGATTTAATTCCCTTGAGACTGAATTGAGCCAGCCTTTCTCCCATATCCTTTTTAAAAATACTTATTTTTTAAATAGAGATTATTGTAGCCCAGGCTAGACCAGAATCCCCAATATAGGCAAGGATGAACCTGAACCTCTCATCCTCCTGCTCTACTGGAGTGTTTGAGTTAGAGGTCTATCTCTACTCAGTGTGGGAGAGTTTCTCAATGACTTGGGGACATTCAGGTTCATTATGAAAGAATCATTTTGGCCCCAAGTCTTTTGCTTAAAGTCCCCTGGGCATCTCATACTGAGTGTGACCCTGTAGCTAGCCTCTCTCCTCTCCTCCCCTACACAGCATCTCTTCTCAGTCTCAGGCACCTGTCCTCAGGCTCTGAGCCACAGACACAATGTCATCCTGTAAGAAAAGCGGAGTGGAAGAGACAAGGCAGCTGGGCACGGGGAGCTGGGGAAGGGAGTTGATCTTGGCAGAGGTGGCTCTTCACCAGTACGTCATGTGGGCCTTTCAGCCTCCTCAGTTTCCCCATCTCTATGGGGACGGGGATACCCACCATTCCTCCTGCCTTGGTATGGAAAAGCTACACTTTGTGTTCAGTTTGCTTCTCTGTGCTGTGGGCTCTGAGTGCATATAAGACCATGTCCACACTGGAGCTAGGGGAGCATTGATTCCCAGCCCTGGAACACTGGCCCATCCGGGGACAGCATCAGGTCTCAAGCTGCAAGGTCATGGGCTGACTGTGCTTACTGAGAGCCTCCACCCCCCAGGCTGGTCATTTCACCCTCTTCACCGGCCATCAAGCCAGTGATAGGATGATAGGACGTGCGTGGGCTGCCTAGGCTTCCAGCCATCGCTGTCATTGCAGAGGATTACCATGGTGGCCTCCAGCTGGCTGTCTCAGTCATCTGCCGACTCACCCTCTGTGCTCCCACCAGTGTTGAAAACACTTCCTCTGAGTCAGCAATTCCACTGCCAACAATTTACCCAATGGCAGACTTGGAGCCATGAACAGGGATGTTTGCTGCACATTTTCTGATAACCAGTGCCCAGAAACAACCTGTATGGCCATCTGCAGCCACAGCTGTAGCATAGGTAGGGGTGGGCTGTCCGTGCTGGTGTGGCAGGACCCTGAGATTAGTTAAGTGTGTAAGGAGGACACTAAGTACACACAATTGTGTGCTTTAGGGCACATGAGTCTTGACATGGGGTGGGTTGGGGGGGGAGACTGGATTACCCCTTGAGAAAAGGACAAGGAGTTGCTTGGGGTGACTAACTCTTGCACTTTTCTAAATCCCGTCTTTACCTTCTGTTTTCATCCTGAATGGCAAGGTAAAACTGGTAACAAGGCTCACTGGACCCCATGTCAGTCACCTACCTCCCCTGGAAAGCCCAAGGTGCCTAGTGTTGAAGGCCTCATGAGACCCCCAACCTCTATCCCAACCCTCCATTTCCACATTCCCAGACACCTGACATGCCAGGTTCCTCCTTCTTTCCTACCTCCCCAAGTCCCACAGCCCCTGCCAAGCCCCAAAGCTGGCTGAGCGGTGGGAGAGCACAGCCTGGAGTGGAACAGACATGGCCCAGTGCTACTACTTGCTGATGATGTTACCAAGCTACAAGGTCTCTCTGTGCTCTTTCCACAGGAAGCCTGGGTATTCAGAGTCACCTCATCATGTATGAGCGATGTGGCTCTCAGGTCCTGGGGACGCCACTGAAGCCTCAGGTGTGATCACAGATACAGAGGCAACCACCATGTTCCATCAGTGTTCCTCACAGGATCTGGACCTAGGCTAGTTTCTCCCCAAACACCCAGAGGGTCTTTGTCCCTAGGTCTAGATTAAGGAAGCCGACTCAGAACATCAGCTGTGGGCACATGGGGCCACTCCATATGGTTTCTCCTCATGCCTTCCACATACCCATCCCTCAGTGCTTTGACTGGACGACTACCCTGTTGACCACAATGTAAGCAGGACTTGATGGTGTCTGGAGCCAAGCTGACCCAGGAAACTCATCAAACCCATCAAGCAGGAAACCTACAATCAATGTTCTCAGAGCCTCTAGAGTCACTGAGGAACGCTTATGCAACTTGAATAGCTTGAGAGCACTGGCTGCTCTTCCAGAGAAGCCAGGTTCAATTCCCAGCACCCACATGGCAGCTCACAGCTTTTCTGGGCACTAAGCATCCACTGGTACACAGACATATATACAGACAAAACCCTTATATATTAAAAAGAAAACATTCTGTAAGAACTAGGCTCAGGTTCAGAGCACCTGCCATGAGGCAGGGAAGACAGCCAAGTCTAGAATCTTCCAAATTAGAAAGGGGAGCAGAGGTGTGGCTCAGCGCTACAGTGCTCTTCACAGGTTCAAGCCCCTGAAAGAAAACAAACACAAAAAACCAACCAAGGGAGGAAAAGTGTGCCACATGCCAGAGACGACCGTACTCTAGATGCTAAGGTAAGGAGAGCAAGGTCAAGGCAAGGCTGGTTACACAGCAATATCTTGTCTCAAACACACACACACACCAGAGAGAGAGAGAGAGAGAGAGAGAGAGAGAGAGAGAGAGAGAGAGAGAGAGAGAGAGAGCGCGCCCAAAACTCTAAAGGAAGTGATATTAGCTTCAGGATTTGGATGACGAAGCTCAGGCACCGTCTAAGCCCTTACGTATGCAAAACCCAGGACCTGTATTTTAAGAGGCAGGAAGGCACAAGGTGTTGTCCGCATACAGCGCATACCAATGTCTCACAGACAACGTCATACCAATGCAATACTAAGACTTTATTTCCATAGAGACCACTAGGCTGAGAGAGCGGGAGGCTCGCCCAGGCTCCAGCACCACCGTCCCAGGACATGAGCTCTTCAGAGGCATCAGGCCCCAGAAGGTTCCTGGTTCACACAGCACCATGCAAGTACAGAGCTAAGAACTTCTTGAAGGTCTCCGGCTGGAAATCAACAGGCCCAACAGGTTCCTGGAGGAAACACAGACCATTAGGACACTGCTACCATTGCATGGCAGCAAAGGGAACAGGTCATTTTCTGAGAGCCACCAGTGCCTGGCGAGTCACTGTCATATCCCGCATCACCTCTGGGAATGAGGGCACCGAGGAGCTGGTGCTGCAGATGGGCAGGGTTCCTGGCACCCATTGGCCAAGTCATCAGCTGACACTGCTCTGGCTCCCAAGTCTCTCACTCCAGCCACCAGGAAATGACAAGAACCCCGCATTCTACACTGGCTTGTAGGTTCCTGCTCTCACTGTGTTGAGCTTGTGCTCACTGCTGGAGGCCTAGGAGGGAGGCAGATCTGGCTCCTAAGCTCAAGAAACTTCCAGTCGGGTATTTCGCTGACAAGAAAACATGACAGGTCTCATTACAGAAGCAATAGGAAGAGGCCAAGGTGTTTGCATGTTTGACTAACTCACTGACCTTCGCACATGGAGGATGAGTAGAATGAGCTTGGAAGGAAGGAGCTTCAGACAGAACAGTGCATTCAATAGCACAGGGTTACAAATGAAGGCAAGAAGGACCACAGCAAGATTAGAACCCAAGCCCACGGTGGTGGGGCTCAGAGGCAGGAAATCAAACTGCAGAGGTTAAGTGGGAGCTCTGACCAACCATGGAGAAAGACCAGGGGGAGATGGCACCAACCCCTGACAATGGGGGTGCCTGGTAACTCTGTCACAAGGGGGGTGGGGCTGGAGAATGGTCCAGACTCCCACAGCAGTTAAAGGGGAGCAACGCTGTCAGATAGGAGAAGGTACCACTGAACTGACTGGAACTTCACAGGCCACTCGCCCCACCCAGCACAATGGCCTTGGGCTTAGTGGGTCCCACAGCCCCCATGCTCTGACATGCCATCCTCAGAGTGCTCCCCTTCCCAGCTTGCCTGAGCTTGTTTAGACATCTTCCCTGCCACTCCCCAGACACCAGGGTGGACTCTCAGCTGAGCCCCAAGTGTAGCAGATACAGGGTCACAGGATAAAGTCCACACAGCTTTCAGGGGAGTTTAACAGTTAACCACAATGTGACTGCTGTAACAGGGCCCACCAAGGCACTGAAGTGGGCAGGGGAGTAGACACAGCAGGAACTGTCAAGAAGGGCAAGCCGATGTGAGTGTCCAGTCCCTAGATCCCCCGACCACACCAGGCCCAATTGCAAGGAGTCAGGGCCCTGTTGTAATCGCCAGGCTGGAGGCAACTAGACTTACCAGCACCACCTTTTTTTTGATGACTGGGCGACACCAGAAGTGCTGGTAAAGGAGCTGGTCTGAGTCTGTCCATACCAAATTCTTGACGCCCTCACTAGATGCCAGATCTGTGGTGTTCAACTGCAACACCAGAAACTGGAAGACACGGCCATCGGTGCCCACGCTCTGCACGACTATGGGCTGCTCCAAGACTCTGGCTGTGTTCTAAGAAGAGTAGACAGATGAGTCAGGTAGTAGGATAGTGCACACCAGTAGCCCCACTCCACCCTTTAACACACCCACTTGCTTCCTTTTTATGGCTTCACCTCAGGTAGGTAAGAGCATACAGAGCTCCACAGTCCACACCCAGTCTCTCCTGACCCAGACAGGCCTTTCCTCACCCACCTAGGCATCTCCTCACGTAGCCTGGCCCCCCGCAACCCAGACTTCTCTTCACCCAGTTAGGATTCCCCTCACCTAGCTTAGCCTTCTCTGCCTCAAGGCCCCCAGAAAACTGCTCTGCAACTCAGTGGTAACCCCCACAGCTCACTGGTGATTACTGGACAAGCCCTGACGTTCAGGCAGATGAGTTGGGAAGGTTAACGGTGGGGATCTCTGAAAGCTCCACCTTCCCTGAAGAGACAAGAGTGACGTGCTATCAAAGGCTAACCCAGGGGGTTGGGGATTTAGCTCAGTGGTAGAGCGCTTGCCTAGGAAGCGCAAGGCCCTGGGTTCGGTCCCCAACCCCGAAAAAAAAAACCAAAAAAAAAAAAAAACAAAAAACAAAAACAAAAAACAAAACAAAACAAAAACAAAGGCTAACCCAGGTTTACTATCGGACCTATCACTCAGTTCTCACTCCATCTGACAGGTGAGGAACACACTCAACATGGTGACCTGACTTGTCTCAAGTCACAGAGCTGGCCTGCATCACTGGGCACTTCTGAAAGCCCGACTGTCTGCTCTGCAGTCACCTGAGTTTCATTTGCTTCCTGCGACTTGTCGTCCAGTACTCCGGGCATGTCAGTCAAGGCCTGTACTAATCTCATGGTCACAGCAATGACACAGCAGTTATGGGAGCTCACCCGAACATCCAGGTCCCCTGCCTGACTTTACTCACGGCTCTCATAAATACAAGTACATTCCTGCTTCTCAAAGAAGCTGAAGTTTAGAGAGGTTTGTTCAAGGGCAGCCTGAGGCACAGGCCACCTGAGGTGACTTATGTGCAGGCTGACTTGACATCCCAGCAGACTGACAGCAGAGCCTTGTCCACTGTTTGTCTGAGTAACTCCACGGCCTGCCTCTGTACACTTTGTGCCAACCCAGGCTGCCACTGGCCTAAGAAGCAGGGCATTCCTAAGGCGAAACCACTGGTGCTTTGCCCCTCCAGGGCTCACCTGACTTTAGGACTAGCTAATGGAAGTCCCAAGTGTGGGCCACACCAGGGCTGCTGGTCTTATAAATACCTGTTCTTAGCTGCATGAGAGATAAATAAAAAGTGAAGTACCTGTAAGTGTTAGCTGAGACTCTGTATTGACTCTTATCTCCCTCTACAGATCAATAAAACTGCAGGCAGTACATAAATTTCTCAGCGATTTTACCTTTTACATGGAGGCTCTTCCCATAACTGCTCAACTTCACAGCCCCAGGAATGATTTGTACCTGGAGACGGTGGGGAGGCCGCTTCTCCTATCTATCTGGGTAGCAATTAGTCAGCACTGCTACGCAGGCCCTTCTGGCAACAGCTGGCAGGGGCTACACGGGGCCTGTGGGCCTGGGCCGTGGTAAGTGGTTGCTTCCTTCCTCTGCCTAAATCGGGGGCAGCACATCCTTTTGAAGCCATAGGAATCACAGATCAATCTCTGCTTTCCTACTCATCATGGGTGATTTACCTAATGTCACAGAGTTCAGGAAGTATATAGGAGGAACGGGACTAGAGCCCACCACCCCTCCCACACTAAGACAGAAGAAGGCCACATGAAGATCCACAGCTGCTAATCTTTCTGGTTCTATTTCTTACCATGATGGGGACGGAAACTGGGGGCTCCCACATGCTGGGAAAGATGCTCTACCACTGAACCATACCTCCAGCTCACCCAGGCTCTCAGCTGTGTGATGAGGAACAAAAACTAGCCTTCCTGAGTTTGTCTCCTCATCTGTAAAGCGAGGCTCATAGTGCCTGTCACACAGGGCTGCTCAAAGGCAGATCACGTGAGTAGTCCTCACACTTGAGTGTGGGGTTCCCGGAGCTTGCACCAGCCTTACTGGTGGGCTTTTGGAAGACTGACTGCTGAGCCCCACCTCAGAACCTCTGACTCGGTGGGGCTGGGAAGTCCAGGTCTGTCAAGCTCCCACATGAGGTCCTACAGCCCCTCCAGAACTGTAGTTTAAGAACCACTAATATCGAAAGTTTGTTAATGGGTGTCAGGTGATCAATACAGGACAGTTACTTCTACTCCTCCCCACTCTTGCAGCCTACCAAACCCAGCCCTGCCAATACCGAGAGCAGGCAGGACGGATGGAAATCTCAATCCCTCATTCTCAGGAGGACACTGGGCTTTAGGTTCTAACTGAGACCTGGGAGAACAGCACAAGTTCTCAGAAACATGCCCTGAGTTCCCACCCCTGTACCCCATTCAGGCTTTTTCCCCATTTTGAGACAGTTCTCTATGATAACCTCTCAGCCTCCATTCTGTACCAGCTAGGTCTTGGAACTTCCTCTTAATATTAAGGACCACGACCAAGTGGCATCTTGGGTCCCTGAGCTGAGGGGCTCTGCCTGGACCATCTGGAAGGCCTCACTCCCTAGGCCTCCTGATAGTGCTGTGCACTCCAGTTCTGACCCTGCACACGAGTAGGGCGCCCTTGTTCCTGTCCTTTCCCCAGGCTTCCCGTTAGAAAACGCAGGGTGAAGTGATTAGTTCCCTGTCGTCCCATGGCACTGGAAAGGGGAGCTATTAGAGGGCCACCGTGACTAGATAGCGCACCAGCCCCATCAGCTCCCAGGACAGGTCAGGCAGTACAAGTTAAGCGAAGTGCATAGTCCTGCAATTCCTTAGTCAAAATCAAAGTCAGTCCCCCACGCCATTCTTCCTGGCAGTAGTCTTTACAGCAGGGAGTCAACCCCAGAGAAAGCAGTTCCAGAGTCTCTCCGTATACATACCCCATAGAGGAGCCTGGCCTGAGCCAGGGCATTTGCGAAAGCAAACAGGAGCATCTTAGCCCTTAGCTGTTCTGGAAGAAAGCGCTGTGGCCGTAAATTGGCTTTTTCCAGGATATACAAGGTGTGGGGATGGGGATAAGGATAGCCCTCCCGGAATCCTGCAAGAGAACAGACAAGAAAGGTGAGGAGACAACTGATTCACCAGTGTGCCACAGAGAAGGAATCACAGGGGACACTGGCTATGCAACCATGCTCATAGAAGTAGGGATGGCTACTGAGGAGTTGAGGCAGAAGCCAGAGGTGGCTTATACAACCCAGAAAATGCCTGTCAAGCTGCAGCAGGTACTTCCTACCCACATTCTAACTCCATCCACTCGTGCTCATCCAAGCGCACGGTGACAGGATCACTAAAACACAGAGGGTGTGGCTGTTACGAAGGCAGAAGGCAGTACTCTATTAGGAACAAAGGACTTGCCTCAGACCTCACAACTTCAGACATGACTGAAGTGTTCACTGTCACATCACGAACCCCCTCTGAGTGGCTATGAATACATCTCTGTGAGTTGGGAGCTTCTAGAATAAGTGGCTGGAATGGGTGAGTGCACATGAGGAAGGAGAGAGCCGCTGGAGACATGGGCTCTGAGAATCAGGGAAAGGAGTGCTGGCTGAGAGCCCAAGCTTTCCTGCACACCTTGGCCTTCAGGCTGCTCCGCTCTGTAGCTTGTGTGCACCGAGCTCTAGACAGGAAGCAGGGAGTGCACAATTGGAGCCTGCTGCTGCTGCCTGTGAGGAGCTCACGGTCTAGAGGGGAACTAGACGGGAAGATCAATCACATCCCAGCAGAGATGTGGCAAGAACAAGATCCAGGGTGACTCAGGGACTGTGGGAAGATAAATGAAAAGTTCCTGATTGAGTTCATCATTTCTGGGAGGAAGTGATTCCTAGCATGGACTACTAACAATTAAGTTAGGAAGCACAGGCTGCCACGCAGATTCTAGAAGGTGCTGTATCTGTAGCAGTGTTGGGGCATCTTTCCCTTTCTCTGTACTGCCCAAAATCCAAAGCTTTTCTCTGTACCTGTGTCGTCTTTCACTTCATAAACATGGCACTCCTGAAGATCGATGGTAGGAGATATGGGATAGAAGGTTTCGAGAACATGACTTCTGGTAGCTTCAACCTCCTCTCTGGAGGCAATGGGGGGCAGGGGATCCTTGGCACTCAGCATGGTACTACTCGTACCTCGGACCTGAAGGAGAAGAGACTCTAAAATGGGGAAAAGAAGATTAGTCTAACTGGGTCTTTTTACAGCTCTCAGAGTGTGAAGCCTTCATTACCCGCAAACCTGAGTCCAGTCTGTTATAGGTTCTCTAGATGACCACACATGGCACCGGGACAATAATTCTGAGCCCCCCCAAGAGATGAGGAACTATGACATTCTTTTCTCTGTGTACTCTTCTGATAAATCCCAAGACCCCTGACTCCTGGGCATCCTTCATCTTCCAGCAGCACCAAGCCAGGGACCCAACAGTTAAGTCAGAATTACCCTTTGCTCTCTCTCAAGGAGCCCGTTAGGCAGCAAGCATTGCTATGGAAAGCACAAGCCATATTTAGACACAGCCCTCTGCAAAGCCCAGAGCGCCTCCTGCAGGAAGCAAATCCTTTACACTGGGCAGCAGAAGCCCCTGGGAGGCAGAGGCAGGAAGATTTCAGCGTGTTCAAGGCCAGTCATGGTTACAGAGTGAGACTGCTTGACAACAACCACCAAGGCTATCTGAAGGAGGAGCAGGGTGGGTCTCTCTTACTGGACCAGCTAACTCTCTACCAAGGGGCCAGACTGCGCACGCACATGTTCAGCAGCAGCCCCGTCCTCTGGCCACTACAAAGTCCAGCTCCATCCTCACGCATGCCATCTCGGTCATGATCATCAAAGCTGGCTTCAGACACTGCCCAATGCCTTACTGCTTCTGGTGAGAAAGCTCAGGGCAGGAGTCTGCCAGGCACTGAAAATGAAGACTCGCATACAAAAGCATAGAGGAACAAACCAGGGTGCGCTGAGCATGACCCAGGAGAGCAAGAGGCATAGAAAGAGAAGGGCTGTGAGCAGGGGCAGAGGAGACCGTTCAAACCCAGGCAAAGAGCCAAGTTCTTCTTAACAACCGAGTGAGAAAAGCCAGGCAGATCAGAGCCTGGGCTAAGTTGGATTAGCATGTATACTACATGGGAATACAGGTGGTCAGAGGAAACACACGCACAACTCACTAATCACTGAGCCTGCTGTGAGTACATGGAAATGTCACTTGTACTGTTCCCCTGGGGAAGCCACATGCCACTACCAGACGAATGTGTTTAGAAAGACTGTTGTCAGGACCCTGAGTGGCTCTGAGTGGCACTGCCCTCTGCAGGGGCCTAACTTCAGAAAGAGTCAAATCCCAGTGTGAAGGTAATAGATTAGGGTTGTTGTAAGATTAGAGATCAGCTTGGTCAATGACATGTCATTTAATTAGCATGCAGCCTCCCAAGATCCGTAAAAAATGAATGTTACATCTACAGACAGATAAATTCTGCAGTAATTGCACCTCAAGATCAGTTTCCTAAGGCATTTCCTGTTTCCTCACACAAATGTGCTTGGACCTCTCCTAACCTTGGGTTTTAGATTCTCCCCACAGATCACTGTAGTGTGGTTTCTAATTCAATTCCCTCCACATCTCTCCTCCAGTGACAGCTCAAAATGGGGCAGTTTAATTAGAGGTAATACTTGACAATGGGCCAACAAGTACTCTCCATTAATGAGGTGCACTAATTTCCTTAGTGGTACCATTACCTCTGCCAGGCTGATTCCTTGCCAGAAGTCCATAAGCATAGGGGGGAGAGGAGAAAACCTGCTCACACCGACATCCCAAGTCCCACGTATTCCTCTGCGGGTTTCTTGCTCCCTAATTCTATCTGTTAGAGCTCCTGACTGACACTGCTGTCTGGAACACCAACAGGCACTGCCAAGTGCACAGCATGTGCGAAAGCAAGCAGGTGGGGAAGCTATATACCAACGAGCTCTCCCTGGCAAACTCAGGGACATGGGGAGGGGTCAGCAGAACAAGTGACACACATAGGGCTAGGTGGAGGCCGCAGCACAGAGGGCCTGGTGTCCCATGACAAATGACAGTGTAGGGTGACGAGCCACTCTAGCAGCTCTGCTCACACAGCCATGGAAGGGAAGCAAAGCTGCAGCGTTGGCGAGGGAGAGATCAGTGTGCTCTACCATTTCCCTGGCTGTGGGGTCGTCTTGACACTACCAAGCATACTGTGGGGCTCAACGGATACAGTCATCAGCCAACACTGGTAGAATAAAGTTTTAGAAGGAGATAAAAACAGAAACAAGAAAGTTGGGCATGGTGGTACAGACTGGAGGATCACAGTCTGAGGCCAGCCTGTGCTATGTAGTGAGACACTATCAAGGGTGTTTCTGAACCCACAGAATAGGTAGCAGGAGATGAATGTGAGAGATGAGATCTGGTGGTAGGGCTGACAGAAGGATCAGACACACAACACAACCAGAAAAGCAACAACAACAAAAGGCCCAGCAAGGCCTTCTGGTACATAGGATGACTAACCTCGATTCCAGGTGGTGGCTAAGGAGCAGTTTTGGGCAGAGGTCCGCCTGGCTAGAGAAGGGTGCTTGATAATCTGGGACTTACACAGCTGTAGGAGGCTGTCCACAATGAGCGGGCTTGGAGAAAAAAAAAAAAGATATCTGGAGACTTAAAGCAACATGTAACTTCCAACACTCCTCAGTTATCTTATCTGGAGGAAACTCACCAGTAAGTCTCTCTCTTGGGGATGTCCTCAGTGGAGTGCCAGAGCCGGGCATGAGAGATGATATCCAGAACACGTTGTTCTTGGCTCTCGATGTGATTGGTTGGATCATCAACAAGACTAAGCACTTTCTTGGGGAGACCCTCTATTAACTTGGTCTTCGTAAGCCAGAGAGCCTGCTTCATACCTTTGGGACAACCAAGAAGAAAAAGAAAAAGAAAGAGAGGGGACAGCTTAGGAAGGGATGTGCATGCCTGCAGGGAGCACCACAGAGAAGAGGCTGCCTCAACAGAGAGCTGGTTTTGTTTTTGAAATATCTGAGAAACGAGACTTCCAGGTGGTGAGAGTAGACTACGGGAATAAGTGCTTAAAAATGGAAGGAGTTCAAACCATGCCCAAGGCGCCGAGTTCCCTGCTGCTCCCCACAGAGAAATCAAAGGTGTGAGACTAGCTCAGTGGATACTGGCCCTTCAAATAAAACCCCAGCTCTGTGATGGTTTGTTTTTTTTTTTTTTGCTAGCAATCTCAAGCCAGGTTTTATGGTTCTCTAGCACAGAACAAACTATGTAGTCCTTAGAGCTGCTATTTACTGAATGTCTCCTCCTGTGCCATGAACTTACTATAAGTTAGATGGGATTCTGACATGAAGGGGAAACCTGGACAGACTGAGTTTGCCTCAAGTTGCCTATCTTTAAGGTGATACAGGTAAGGGGAGAAACTGAGCCTGTCTACCATGAAGTCCACAATCTCTCCACAGCCCCAATCCTCTTCTCAGGCCCATATCTTAAAAGGGTTTGTTGTGACTTTATAAGACCTCTCTGTACGTTGAGGAAGTGTAGGATAGAAGATACATTTCCAGACTGGTTCAATGAGTGCAATCTTAGCCTCTGATCTTTTTTCTAAGATAGGGTTTCTCTGTGTAGCCCTGGCTATCCTGGAACTCACTCTGTAGACCAGGTTGGCCTGAACTCCCAGAGATCTTCCTGATTCTGCTTCCCCAGGGCTAGAATTAAAAGTGTGCACCACCACCTCCCGACTGCAATCTTAACTTCTGAAATACATCCGTCCACTATTGTCAGGGTCACTTAAAAGAGTCATGTCTGTGAGATCCTTCACAGCACCTGAGTTCACTGAAAATGGTTAATGGCTAGAAAAATCAGTTTGCAGGCATAGAAGTGGGCATTTTAGGAGGCTGTGCCACCACCACCATCACCACCACTACCCCACCCCCACCCCCCAAAGTGTTTCTCTGTGTATCCCTGGCTGTCTTGGAATTCATTCACTCTGTAGATCAGGCTGGCCTCCAACTCAGGAAACAGGCACAAGACACTATGACCTGTTCTTAAGTGGGCAGATTTTCGGGTCTTTGAAAACATATCCCAGACCTATTTAACAAAAGACACTAACCTAGGAAAGTAGCGTTGTAGACCTGCTTCACTATCCCTTCTCCATGAATGTAAACAGATCACCTCCCGCTACACTCATTCTCCACTGCTCCCTCTCACAAATACTGCCCTTGATCCTGACAACTCTTGGAAGACGGATGTCAATCAGATTCTACTTCGCAGAGGAAGAAACTTCCCCAGGGTCGGGATCATTGCTGAGCTGATAACAGGGTCTCCTCCCGTTTGTCCTGAGGCCTCACCCTCAAGGAGTCGGCAACGCTGGTGGAAGATGTAGCAGGGTTGCTCCTTGTACAGAGGCTGCTCGTGGATGGGGGCCGCACGGTGGAACCGTGGGTCATTCCAGCCGCGCTCCCACGGCGGGAAGATCGGCTTCGCCAGCCACGGGACGAAGTGCTTCTTGCCCTCGTAGGTAATGGGTTCCAGACCAGGGATCTCGTACACCCTGTCCGGGGGGCGAGGTTCGGGTTTCCGAGTGGAGCGCACACCCCACTCATACGCTCCGCGT
Organism: Rattus rattus; assembly: GCF_011064425.1. Classification (NCBI taxonomy): domain Eukaryota; kingdom Metazoa; phylum Chordata; class Mammalia; order Rodentia; family Muridae; genus Rattus; species Rattus rattus. The sequence goes on along the minus strand of NC_046154.1, from coordinate 47,747,075 downwards.
TTCGGGGCCCCGTAGCCCCCGAGGCCGAGCCTCGCAGAGCCAGCGAGTGCCCGCATAGCGGGCCCGGACGCCAAGGCCATACCGACTCGGGTCTTCACTGCACCTCTACCTGGACGCCGCCATCTTTGCCCGGGCAGGGCCTGCTGGGAGCGAAAGGGGCGGAGCGCAGTGGCTCATTTTGCGATTGACAGACACTTCACCCAATCACAAATAAAAATCCTTGCTTTGTCCCCGCCCCTCAGGCAGTTCCCATCCTTATAGATGGAACCTGCAAAGCGCTCTTTGCTTGGGGTTTCTGAAGTACCCCACTTGAGGAGACTTGCTGGTAGGTAGGTGAGCGTGGTGGTGGTGCTTGCGTCCGTAGCGGAGGAGTGTAGGGACCTCAAACTTGTACTTTGGACGTCTTTGACCATTAGGCATTTAGTATTTGAGAGGGCCCAGTCTCCTCGCTGTAAAATTAGGAGTTAAAATGTCTTAGCAGGTTCGACCCCTAGTGAGTTCTGGAACTATCGTCCTCTCCACCCTTCTCACTGTTGCCCTCGCTCTCCTGGCTGCGGCTTCCCAGAGCCTGCTAGTGACCCCGGTTACCTCTACGCCACCTCGGCAACTGGCAGGCACTGCGGCTCAGCACAGCGCCGAAAGCGAGTTACTTTTGCTCTTCTGAGATTTCTGATTCCTGAAGGGGACCAGAGCCGGGAATTGCTCCTTCGCTCAGCACTAACTTCTGGCAGGCTCACGGTAGGGGTCGGGGTGGGTATTGTGCTAAGTACCAGGGTGGACGTGTAGAGCATAGGTTGAGGGACCACCCAGTGAGTACATGAGTGTACGACTTGAACGGTGGCAACACACACATGCTTCTTGTCCATGTCCTTAAGGTCTTTCCTCTTGTTTGACCACTGTCAAAGTTGCTGTTTTTATTTTGTTTAGTGACTGTCCTGTGAGCTCTCCCTGACTTCTAGAGCAGTTGCGTGACTCACAGTTCATGTTTAACAAATGGATACATACTAGAATAAAGCAAGTGCTTGGTGATGACAAGTGCAACTATTGGGAAGGTCTCTGACAGGAGTTGACCTTTCAACCAAGGCCTGAAGAGTAGGGATAGGCGTCCAGGTCGAGGCTGCAACAGGGATTGTGCCTCCCAGATAGGAAAGAATCATGTCTTTAAAACTGAGATTGATATGGCCAACTTGTCTACCAATTTCCAAAGTAACTGAGACAATAGGACTATTTAACCCCCATGAAGGCGAAAAGGCAGCGGACAATATGACCAACTCTCAGACTGTACAGCAATTTACAGTTAACAAAGCATTTTCATTTGTCTGATTTTAATACACCCCCTCCCCAAACCCTAAGAGTAATTGGCGTAAAGAGAGACATCATTCACTCATGTATCTGATACAGTGCATGCTGTAAAGATGGATTGATGTAGCACCATGCCAGGTCTTAACAAGGACAGGGACTGTGTCCTGTGCACGTCTCTTGCCTTCCAGCTCCTAACCCTGTGCCTAGCTCCCAGTGAACACTCACCAGTCAGTGGGAGCTTCCCGTATGCCGGGTGTTTGGCAGAATACAGAAAGAGTAAGACACAACTTCATTCTCCCTGGTTCCCCAGCTTCAGAAACATACTGAAGCTTCTTGCACAGTGGAAAAGTTCTTCTGAATCCAAATCCCTTCTCTGCTAAGATTTACTTCACACACACACACACACACACACACACACACACACACACACACACACACACACCCACCCAATAATTATAAGTGTTTCCTGTGTGACAGCCTCTGGTTAAGCCATCTCTATCCCTATAGACTACCTATAGAAAGTGTGAGAGAGATAACAGGGTATAACTGCCATGTTTTCCTTCTCCCAGGCAGACAGCAAAGAGGAGCCTGGCCTATTTCACCACCACCCCACACCCCCATATTGCCCAAGCCCGGCTGACAATGGCTGAGAGGGAGGATGACCATGCTGAGGCTTGGCTGCAGTTGAAGCCTGTGGAGCCCTTGCCCTCCCAGTGCTGTGGCAGTGGCTGCTCGCCCTGTGTGTTTGACCTCTATTACCGAGACCTGGAAAGATGGGAAACAGCCCAAGCCAAAAATGACATGAGCCTGCTGAGTGGGAAGCAGCCACCTGAGAGCCAGGTGAGGAGCCCAGAGTGGCAACATCTATCCGGCCCTGCCCTGCCCTGCCCAGGCCCCTGCTATGGGATGCCTTCCTTGACTAGACAGTGGAGAGAAAGAAGTCCTTATAATGGAAGCAGGTAGACCCAAGGAGCAAGGTCCAGACCTAAACTCAACCTATTAGCTATGTGGATGTAGTCTAAGTCCCTTAACCTCTTGGTGCCTTTATTTCCCAAATTGTAAAATGGACTGAGTTATCTGTAATGTTTAACACTGAACCTAATAATTATTTCACCCAACATTCAATACCCATTGAATACCTGTCGTACCCCAGGCACTATTAAGCCACTGAGGATTGTGAGTGAGCAAACTAACTTGGTATTATACAGACAAGTACATAAGGAGTGTTGCTGTTACTCTGGAGCTTAAGGACTTTCTCTTCCCATTCTAACTCCTTCACAGTACTCATGTGTTCAGTATACAGTGGCTCTGTAATCACCTGTGATAACAGAAAATTAAGTGATAGTACAAAATGTGGCAAGTCTTACAAAACAGCTTTTTTTTTTCTCTTTGGATTTTCAAGATAGGCTTTCTCTGCGTAGCCCTGGCTATCCTGGAACTCCCCTCTGTAGACTAGGCTGGCCTCAGACTCAGAAATCCACGTGCCTCTGCCTTCTGAGTGCTGGGATTAAAGGCATGCGCCACCACTCCCTGGTCAAAGCAGCATACTTCAATCTAATAATTTTATCTTTTAATGTAATAAAGTAATAATAATATACTAATTTCTCTAGTAATTTCCACTTTTGAAATTCATATACAAAACGGAGCGCAGTGGCGAATTCTTTTAATCCCAGCACTTAAAAGCTAGAGGTAGGAGAATCAAGGATTCAAAGCCAACCTTGGCCAGCTAGGATCAGGTCAGTCTGAGTTACATGAGACCCTGCCTCAGAGAGAGAGAGAGAGAGAGAGAGAGAGAAAGTGGTGATGGAGAAGAGGCAGACTACTCAGGCCATGCTCACCTGCTGCAGCCTTTCTCTGTCTACCCTCACAGCTCCTGTGCTGTCTGTCAGATGTCAGGTAGACACCACAGTGTGACTGTCTGTGACTCTGTACTTCTCGCTTCCTCAAAGGAAGTTTACCGAATACCCTAATCAGAGCACAGGTTAACTGAAGGGTTGAACCTTTCTCCCTTCTCCTACCTCCAGGGAGTCAGACAGCCTGACTGCCAGTATGTACTATGGGCTGCTCATCAGCTACATGACCTTGGACCTCCTTTTTCTCTCTGAAGCCTGTAAAAGGAACACCCACTTAGCTTCAGGAGCCTGAACTTTCTTTGGAACTCCTGCCATATTATGTCTTGGGTGTTAATAAATCTGTTCCCAGAAAGACAGTCTACCCCAGCATTCCTCTTGAAATCCAAAACTTAAGACCTTTCAGGCCTCCGTCTCCCCATATGTGATATGAGGATATTAGATTGGACCATCTCTGAGGCTTCATCAGTTTTTTAGATCTGGAACTTAATAGATCTGAAGGATGAGTGCTGTTTTGTATAGAGCATACGGTTTGAACAATAAAGACCTTGAGGTAGGTAGGCAGTGACAGGTGGCCTTGGGAGGAGGAGGAATGAACGTCTAAGGTCTGTTCTGTGGCAAATAAAATGAAGCTTGTAGTTGTCCACTGCTCCCTTGAACGTAGGCTAAGGAGCCTGCGCTTGTTCCGGCAGCTGCGGGGAGCTACAGAAAGCTTACAAGAAGAGTAAACTCCATGTACTATGCTGTACATCAAGGGGAAGCAAGGGCCAACTTCTGTCACATCAGGAGATGGCTCTCATCAAAATCAGAGAAAGTAGCAAGGATGTGTGTCCCTTGGGTCTGACCTCTAGAGGTCAAATCTTTTCCTGTTATAGGGCTGTTCTACCAAGCTGAGTCCAGAGACTTTCCTGGCCTTCCACATCAGCACCATGGAGAAGGTCACCAAGGACACCTATCTTGTCCGGTTTACACTACCTGGGAACTGTCACCTCGGCCTGCTTCCTGGGCAGCACCTCATCCTACGGTACATTCAGGTAGTGGGAGGACCAATGTCTGCTGCCCTGCTTTACCACTGACCAGCTGAGTAGCTGGGGGGAGCTTACTTGACCTATTTTAAGCCCTTCTTCAGGATGGACGTAGCAGCATAAGACTCAGGGTCCTCGGTGTGGAACTCAGTAATGTTTTTGTGATATATGATACACCAGCACTTTGATAGCACTTACTAGCCAAGCCATAGTTCTGTCTGCTCACATTCCTAAACTCATTTAACAATCATGAAATCCCCAGAGGATGCTAAAGTCAGAGAGTTTCAGGAACTTGCTCACACAGGAAGTATTGGATCAGGATTTGAAAACAAGCAGTCTGTCTTCGGAGCCAGTGTAATTAGCATCTGATGACAGAAAGGACACTAAGAGTAAAGAACCTGAACATATAAAAGGAGGAGGCAAGAAAATTAGAAGTCTAGGGTCAGCCTTAGCTACATCTCAAGTTTGAGGCTATCCTGGGCTCTATATCTTATCTCAAAAACAGCAGTGATACAAAAGAGGAAACAAGCAAGCAAACAAAAAAGTTTCCCAGTCTCACACAGCTACCAAGTCATGGGATCCAGATCCTGGCCTAGATAGCCTGGCCACTGAACTGCATTAGTGTCCTTTCCTCTGAGAAGAGTCCTTTGAACTTCCTTCTGACCTGCGCATCCCTAGCCTGAACCATCCCCACCTTTCCTGGGAAAGCATCTTTCAGGTGGGCAGTTGTGGCTTTGTGAGGCTCTGCAGAGAGGTCAGTACTGCAAACATGGATCTGGGCAATATCGTCACATACCCAGACAGCATTCAGGAGTGTATTGTATGTGGGAAGAAAAATGGGCATAGAGCTGAACCCCAAGAATGCTGGAGCTTATGAGGTTTGCAAGAAGAGAAGGAACCAGCAAACAGACCACAACAAAACAAAACAAACCCAAAAACCTACAAGGCGTGGCCCAAAGACAAGGCAGGAGGGCACTAGAAAGAGCTTACTGCTGGTCAGACTGGCCACTTGCCTCCAGTGGTCTGGCCTGTGGCCTGACTGGCAATCCTTGAAGTTCCATATTCCAGCTGTCAGGAGAAGCCGCTCTGCAGCTCTCCATCCATAAAGTGGAGTGGCCAGGACACCCTGCTTCTAGGCTGGCTGCCCTCCATCCTCTCTACCATCCAGTGACCATGTCACTCAGTAAGACATATTCTGGTGCTCCTCATTGCTCCCATGGCATGGTTGCCCAAGCTTCTTTCCTCCCAGGTCCTCCTTTCCCTACTTCACATGTGCCCCTCCCTGTCAGCCTCAAAATCCTACTACAAGTTTCCAACTTGCCTGCATTGTCCAGCCCGGGCTGTTCCCTCTGCCTGGAGTTCCTCTGCTAAAGTTACTTCCTTTCCTGGGCTCACCTGTCAGTGGCCTGCTCCAGCCTCAATCCTGACAGCAGCAGACTTCTGAGTTCACAGGCGAGCATGCTCCCTCCCTCTGAGACTCGGCTTTGCCTGCTGCAGGAAGTGGTGTCCTGCTCTCCGCTTCTGAGCCATGTTCTGCTCTCGGTATCTGCACATATTTCATTAGCTTTCCTCACGTTCTGTCTAGTGTCCCTGCATTTGGCGAATTTGGACAGGGCTTTCAGTCTTCCTAGACACCAGAGCTGAATGTCGTGCACAAGAGAAAGGAATTCTCGGCTGTGCCAGGGAGCTGTCGGGATTTTTGTTGTTGTTTGGGTGTGGGGTTTGAGTTTGGTTTTTATTTTGTTTGTTTTTACACGGTTGTTATGTACTTCAGGCCACCCTCAAACTCCTATTTTTCGGCCTCAGCCTCACAAGTGCTGGGGCTACAGGGTGCACCACCACACTTAACTGCCTAAGATATTTTGAGGAGCAGAACCCAACTTAGATTTGGAGCCATGGCCAGATGCCAGCTGTGCGAGGGCTTTCCTTCTCTTAACACTGCATTCTGCATTTAAAAAAGATTATTTATTTTTATTTTATGTGTGTGCATGTGTGCTTGAGGGTTTGTATATGCGTTGTATGTGTAGTGCCCATGGAGGTCAAAAGAAGGTATCAGATCCCCTGCAACTAGAATTACAGGCAGTTGAAGCCACCCAATACGGGTGCTGGGAACCAAACCAAGGCCCTCTGCAAGAGCAGTGAGTGCTCTTAACCCCTGAGTCATTCTCCAGCCCTGGGCTGTTATTTTAAATGAAGTTATGTATATAATGTGCCTGATACACAGCAGGTATCACACCTCATAGCACTTACCAGGACTCAGGACTGTGCTCTGACCCCAACATTGGTAACATCGTAAAAACAATCAATACCTTGGCAAGGCTTTGGCCTCGGGCCCTTGGAGGACTCTTCCAGTTCTCACGCCTGCTGCTCTCCGGTAATGTTCCATAAGCTGCTAGCAGCTGCTTTCACCTGTTTTATTTTGTAGCGGAGAAGGAAACCACAGTAATGTCCCACAAACTGCTCAGAGCATCAGTGTGCTCTTTGATGTACTATTCTGTCTAATTCAAGTGAAGTCACACAACCAGGACCTGAATGGTGAGCCCTACGTTACAGGAGGTGCTGCTGAGAGATTAAGTAGTGTGCACAGGTCTCACAAGTAGGTGGGCAGTGGTGAGCTCACTGCTCTCCCTTCTGCTGTTCTTTATCTGTCCCTCCGCGAGGACCTCTGGGAATGACTGAAACCTACCCTTCATGTCCATTAACCTGTCAGGGGAGGTGCCCATTAAATGGCTGACTACCTGACTTCTGTGCACCTCTCCTTTCCAGAGGTGTAGTAGATGACTTAGAAATTCAGAGAGCCTACACTCCCATCAGCCCTGCCACTGCACAAGGATACTTTGACGTCTTAATCAAGGTGAGTCAATTCTCGTTGAAGATTCTGTAAGGTGCTATGGACTTTTTCCCTCTCTGACTTGCCTGAGGTATTAGTTGTCATGAGAATGGGCTGACTTGAAGGAACAATAGTTTATGAGGGGATCTCTTCCTTCTCTTCTAAGGAGGTTGCTGTTATGCCCAGAGGGCATGCTATTGGGAGATTTTAGGAAATCCTATACCTTATCATCTTTTATGTGCTGGTGGAAAGAGAGTATTGAGTTGAGAAGTGGAGAGAAGTCCCTGCACCTGTGTGTGCTGGCACAGGGGTCCAGCCTGACCTGGAGGGACCCAGGATAAGTGATCATCAGATCAATACAGTACAGTATGATGCTAGTCATGAGAGTGGAGACCCGGCCCAGTACAGGGCAGCTGTAAACAAGGAACTCAGGCCCGGCTTCCTGGGAGGTGCTGTATGTTTGAGGGCTGAGAAACAGGAAAAGTATGAGGAGAAGGCTCAGAGACCTGGGAGCGGCACAGCAGAAGGGGCATGAACTGGGAAAGGCTTTCGTCCTGGCACAGAAGGCAGCAGGGTGCCAGAGAAAGCCGGGCATGAAGACCGTGCAGACAGGACTACCCTGACACCCACTCTGGGAGGTTAGTCTTGAGGAGTGAGAACTGACGGTGGTAAGGAATGAATGCCATTCTAGGCTGAGAGTACTGATAGCCAGACTTCGGGAAGGCTTCTGGGAACTGTGTTCAGTCCAGGTGGTGGAGCAGAGGATGCCTGTGGGGCAGCTGGGCCACTGGAAGAGTTGGCAGGAAGGAGTGGAGTGGGTTGGATACAGAATACCTTGGACACTCAAGATTGTGGACCTGCTGACCCACCGATGTTTGACTTCCAGCAAGTGAAGCTTTGTGTGTGCCAACCTGCTGTAGCTCTGCTAGGCCCAGACAGCCTCTTGTCGTCACAGCACCATGCTGTCAACTACAAAGTTCATGCTCTAGAACAATTGAATTAGCAAACAAAACCCCAAACAAAAACACGGATAATGCTCTAAAATCAGTTTCAGTTTTGTGTCAGACCAGCTGTCCTTAGCTGATTGTGGCCATAGGCCACAGGTCTGACATGCCTGCAAGTGAGAACATTTCCCTCATGCAGTCCTAAGGAGCATCAGTAGCCTCCTTACAAGGCTGTGTCATGATCTCATTTACTGGTCAGCAGGCTGAGGCCGGGAGGACCCAAGGTGGGAGGTGGAGGAAGGAGTCCTGAGGGGGAGCAAACCCCTGATTCCGAGGCCTAGAGCTGACTTGGGCTCCTGCTTTCTTGCCTGCCTGTGAGCCTGAATGTTTATTCCTTCCCACATAAGCCTGGACAAGCTCCCTTCTGCACGCTACTGTTTGTCTGGGAGATTCCACAAATCCTCTCCAAATGGCCTGCTTCCCTGCGCTGCTTGTCTAGGGCGCTTCTGCTGAGAGGATAAGCCCAGAGACAGCTCTCCAGAGCAGCTGGATCCCTCCCAGCTGCAAGGCTGATTTGCTCCTTCAGAGCAGTATCTCATTATCCCTAAGCCACTGGATGGAAAGAGCTAGAAATGTCTTTGCAAATTGGGAAGGCAGTGGGAATTTGTGGGTTGACTTTCCCATGAGGAAACTAAGGAGGGCTCTGTTTTCAGTACCTGCTAGGCAGTGGTTACACTGCTTGTAACTGTTGTCATTTCAACTCATGACCTCAAGAAAACCATATTATCCCCACTTTACCAATGAAGAAACTGAAGCTTAAAGGCCTCTTGGGTGGTAGGACAAAAGCTGTCTTAGTATTTCTTGAGCCTTTGCTCCAAACCAGGCTCTCCGAGGCAGAAGAATCTCCCCCCCCCCTTTGGTGCTGTCTAGGGCTGCTAGGGCCATAGCTAGGGTTTTTGTTTTGTTTTGTTTTTGTTTTGTCTTGTGTTTATGGACAGTGGTGAGCCACCATGTAGGTGCAAGGAATTGAACCCAGGTCCTCTGGAGGAGGAACCAGAGCTCTTAACAGCTGAGCCACTTCTCTAGTCCCCATAGCTTTACTTTCCCCCAAATTGGGCCCAGAAACCAAGATATGCCCACACACAGCTTCCAGTAAAAACTCTCCCTCCTCATCTCCCAGGTGAGCCGAGACTTCCTGCACCTTGTGCAGATAGTGTCGGAGGTAGTTGTGGACACTCAAAGGCAGGTCTGACACCAAAATCTGTCCTTCAAGCTTTGGACCATCCCAAACACCCTTCCAGTTTTGTGTCTCAGTGTTCCTGACTCTACCCCTCCATGGCTGTCGGTTCTTCCCAGGAAAAGACCTGGGCTCTATGCCTTTGCCCAGGCAGCCTCAAATCCAAGAGTCTTTGCATGTCTCCCCACCCTGGGAATCCAGTTTTGCCCAAACTCCAAGAAGCCAGCCTTATTTCACTCCATGGGCTCATGGTTTCTCCTCAAGGAGTGGGAAGCTGTCTGTACTGTGTGAATGTCTGAGATGTGTATGTACATCCCTCCTCTACTGTGAGCCCACCAGAGGAAGCCTGAGTGCATAAATTAATTGATGGGAATATTTAGTGCTGAATGTTCATGGTTCAGGCACTGGATGTCTTCACAATGTTTCAGATTCAACTGTGTGTTCTACTCCAGCATGGTGCTCAGAACAGTGCAGGTAGATAGTGTAGACAGTGAAGGCAGTGTAGACAGCTCACCTACTTAGTAGTCATCCCACCAGGAGGTGGTGTAGAATGAGCCAGACACTGGAAACAGTCCAGTGTTCAAATCTACTTGGCTTTAGCCTGCCTAGGATTGCAGAATTACAAGTTTATTGCTGACATTTCAGAACTGGGAAGGTTTTCAGTAAAAAATGGATCTCCTCTATCTCCTGGAAGACTTCTGAGATCTGGCAACATCTGCCCCACAAGTTACAGACTGGCACCTGAGAAATAGCTTCCCTCTTAGAAGGAACATCCATCCCTTTTAAACAGACAATGTCTTTTCTCACACTGCACGCTCGTTGCCTTTAGTCACTAACCCGTTCTTTGTTGGGCTACACTCCCTGCATGGCCTCCTCAGGCATTTCAGTGTGCGACCTCTCTGAAGGTTGGTAGGTCCATTGGAGTCTCGTCTCAGCCTTACCATCCTCCTGTGTGTCTAGATGCCAGTGTGGGTGATAGCTCCAGTATGGGGGGTACAGAAGAAGGCAAGGTGAGAGTCCTCAGGAGGCACCGAGCATGCAGAAGGAGCTTCAAGCATTAGTTAGGGAGGTTTGTGCTGTGGCGAATGTCTATCCACTGACCGTTCCCTGTGTTTGCTTCAAGTGCTACGAGACTGGGCTGATGTCCCGGTATGTGGAGTCCTGGAGACCAGGAGACACAGCTTTCTGGCGAGGGCCTTTCGGAAGCTTCTTATATGAACCAAAAAAGGTCAGTGCCAGCACCTTCAGTCCTGAGGAGCTTCCACGAGTCACTGTGCTGTTCTTCCAACATTTAAACCCAGCCCCCAGAGTGATGTGAGGCTGAAACAAGGCTTAGACAAGATAGATGGGCCCTAATAAACACACTGTCCCCTTTACTCCAAAACTGTTGATGGCTGCCGTGCCTCAGAAGATCAGGTTTGAGGACCTAGAGCTCAGGATCCTGATGCCCTCTGACTCTTAGATGCTGTTCCGATTGCATCTTCACCTCGGGAAGCTGAGCACAGCCCACACTCACTTCTAGACTGAAGGCTCTTGCCTCGTCTCCACAGCACGCTTGCTTTGCCCACCTTTCCCAGAAAGAACTGGTCATTTCTCATCGCTGCCTCATTCCTGGGAAGAAGTCCAGTCGTGTGTATCGAGAGTCTTGAGAATCCTTTGACCCAGTAATTCCATTTCTGGAAGTCTATTACACAGAAAACAAAACAGAACAGAACAAGACAAAACCCAAATGCTGCTTTCTGTGCATGTGTGAGTAGATTTTTACTTATAATAACAAAAGACAAGAGACAACTGAGTACCCCACAAAGAGAACAGTTACAGGTACTTGATAGAACGTTCTCCTAGATTTTAAAGTTATGTTGTTAATGATGCCCTGTGCCTATGCTATGAGAGCAAGTGACAAGTGCTAAGTACAAAGCAATGTACACCCAGTAGGGAAACTAACTTAAAATGCACAGAAAAGAATATGAAGTGTGTGAAATATTAGCAGGTTTGGGGGGGTTGTGGGCAATTTTTATTTTTTTCATTATGCTTTCCAAATTATCTGGAATAAACACCTATTACCTTTATAATTAGGAAAACAAAGCCAAAACCAAAACAAGCAGAAAAGAATGAATCATGCTTGCCTTGCCATTCTTCTTGTTTAATTTAAAAATAGCTTTTATTGTATTTTCCCCTTATTATAAATGCAAAACATTCTCACTAACAAGAAAAAAAAATCACCAGAGACAGACAAAAGGAAGAAACCCAAATGCACCTGGAAGCCATCTCCCCAGGATGCCAGGCTCACTTCCAAACCCTCTGCCACATATGGGCATATGTACACACACACACACACACACACACACACACACACACACACACACACACACACACACACACACGCTTATATGAACATCATCATACCATCCCTGTCGGGACTGGGATGTAGCTCAGTATAGAACACTTTCCTAGCACCGGTGAGGCCCTGGGCTCCATCCCAGTAGAGTTATACCCACATACATACATACATACATACATACATACATACATACATACATACATACAGGTGGATATGCTATCACTCTCCAGCAATGTTCCGGAACTATCCAAGCTCAACTCTGCACTGTGCCCCCCCATTCAGTGTCCCTGCCCTTAAGAACAGGGTGTGGATGTTTCTTTTCCTGGCTTGGAGCAGATGGTCTTCTGACCATTTGCCCCATAAGGGGGCCTCCCAGTGCCTGTGACCTGTTTCCTTGGGACATCAGGGCTTTTGTTTCTCACCTAGATCCAGCAGCAAGGACCTCCCACATTCAGATGGCCACCAGAGCTTTGCCAGAGTCTGCTTTGCTCCTAGAGAAAGCTCAGGATCCCACCCCTCTTTCCAGGCCTGCTCTGTAGTTGTCTAATTATGCACAGATGTTAAATCAATCATACAAATGTCTGTCTCTGCTGTCACAGCACAAACAGACACTAGTGTCTGTCCAGGAGGAGACAGGCACATTATTGTCGGGGTTTGAGGGAGGCACAGGCACTGGGATAGGAGATGAAGAGCCCAGCCCAGCTCAGGGAAAGCTTCCTAGGACACAACCTGAGCAAGAATGAGAGAAAGGGAGGCACCCCTGAGCAAAGGCCTGGAGGCTGCAGGGACCACTGTTGCAGAACAAGGTGACCCAGCCCAGTGTCTCAGGCCTAATAAGGGGGAGGACTGAAATGGATTAGACCCTGACTCCACACCCGGCCTGTCTTCAGGGCAGTTCTGAGCTATTTCAGGAAAACGCTCATCATTGTTCCCCACCAGTGAAGAAATTAAGGTTCAGATTAGGAAAATAGCTTGCCCAGATCACAGTTGATATCTATATACAGATGTCTAATCTCTGGAATGAAAGGGTGAATATTTCAGTGTGGGTCAGGCATTAAGCTTTAAGAAACTGACCTTGAGAGCAGGGTGGGAGTGACTCACTCTAACCCAGCACTTGAGAGGCAGAGGCAAGCCTGGTCTATAGAGAGTTCCAGGTTAGACAGGATTACACACACCCACACACACAGAGACACAGACGGGCGGACGGACAGACAGACAGACTTTGAAAAGGCTTGCCCTGTTTTTTAAGGAACCTAGAGACGGGAATGGGTTTACTGAGGAGGGGTTGATGGTACTGTTCTCTTGGGCAGAAACTTACCTTACAGTGCCATGCTAGGCAGATGTATTCATTACTTCCTTTACTTCAGAGAGGCTCAGAGTTCTCGGCTGGGGTCCTGAGACCTTTGTAGAGCTCTGCAGAGTGGAGGAGGCAGGCTAGAGAGCAGGCTGGGATGGAGTTGGGAGGGGCCAGGCTTCGGTGGGAGAGGAAGTGACTTTGGGAGGTAGTTGAGTTCCTTGCCAGCTGTAAGCAGAGTCCTTGTAGAGAAATGTTAAGAGAAGGTTGGGGCTTTGCTCTCTGGGAGCCTCAGAGTCGCATGAGCTGCGTTCCGCAGGCTTTACCTGCTGTTCGTAATTCAGGTGCCTTCATGCACCAGGGGAAGAGCATGGCAGAGACGGGTGGTACACTTGAGAGATGCATTGCTGCCCAGCTTAGGCAAGACCAAGAGCAGACCCCTGTGGATGGTGTGAGACCCGCGCCATCCACTGTGCTCTCCGTCCTGCTCTCTAGTACGGTGAGACCCGCGCCATCCACTGTGCTCTACATCCTGCTCTCTAGATAGTGTGAGACTCACACGCCATCCACTGTGCTCTCCGTCCTGCTCTCTAGTACGGTGAGCTCCTCATACTGGCAGCCGGCACAGGCCTGGCCCCTATGGTGCCTATCGTGCAGAGCATCACAGACAATGAAGACGATGAGACCTTTGTCACCTTGGTCGGCTGCTTCAAGACCTTCGAGGACATCTACCTGAAGACTTTCTTCCAGGAACAGGCCAGGTTCTGGAACGTTCGAACCTTCTTTGTCCTCAGTCAGGTGAGCCCAGGGTGGGGGCCTATCCCCTAACAAGCTGCATTCCCTTTGTGCTGTCCTGAGGACTGGCTGCAGCCTGTCCACCCTGTGCTATATTAATAACCCCAGGTGCTCTGTCTGGAGTGTAGGCATCACCAGGTCCATCATACAAGGAGGAAGCCGGTTGACAGAGGTCCCAGTCTGAGGGGCCCCATATGCCCCACATTCCTAAGCTCCACCCTCAGCTGTGTCCCAACCATCCCCTGGGTCACTCGTGTGGAGTTAGAGCAGCAGCAGTCCTCTTCACATCTTTGTGGCTAAGAATGTGGGCTCACATACTCGCCATGGTACCTAACATGAGGCTAGGCCCAGAGTAGGGGTTCCATTGAGACTGACTAGGCAGTGCCTCAGTAAGGGCCGTGCCATCTTCACCTGTTCCTCCACACAGCTGTGGAACAGCTACTGTCAGACTCAGTGGGCTGAAAGTTCTCTAGCTGGAAGCCACGCATGTCCTGCTCTCTGTGTCCACATTGCCCCAACTCTCGCTATAGCCTGGCGTTTCTTAGGCCAGGCATCCCGTTACTATTGTCTGTCTGCTTTCTAGAGGGTCTAATCTCACTGCTTCCTGTTTCCCTGGGTCGGGTTCCCTGCTGCCCCTTCCCTGTTTCCTATTACTTGAGGGTCAGCCTTATATACTGCAGATACTCCCTCCTCAATTTCCTTTTTGACAAAATTCTGGAAAATCTCTGACAGCTTCTGAGATCCTCAACCTTATGGCTGGGTCCAGGAAACTGGATTGCCGTCCCCTCCAGAGCTTTGTAGATGCAGTCTACAGACCTGTCCACAGATGGGAAGCTCTTTGAGAGGGCCTGTTTGGTGAACATTAGCCACAGCAGGAAGTGACCAAGGCAGGCATAAAACAGAAGGCTGGTGTGTAGCAGAGGGGACAAGGGAAGGCCACACGCCCTGCAAAAGCCTGGGCCAGGAAGGGGAATGACACAGGCACCTGGCGGACTCACCCTGGCTGCTGCCTCTTTCCCTCCGTCCTCACCACATGAGAGATGCCAGGGCCACAAGTGAGGGTGAGGTACCCTCTGCCCAAGGGACACTCACCTGTCTGCAGGGACAGCTGTCACGGCTGTCTGTCTTAGTCGCCTTCTGTCGCTGGTAAAGAGCATGGCCAGAAGCAGCCTGGGGAAGAAAGGGATTGCGCCAAGCCTTCATCTGTATCTGCACTGAAAGTCATGGCAGAAACTCAAACCTGAACACAGGAAGCAGCAGAGTCCATGAAGGAATGCTTCTTCCTGGCTTGTTCACTTTACTTCCTTTTAGAGTCTGCCACCCTTCCACATCAGGCATCAATTAAGAAAATGAGCTGGCATGATGGCGCACACCTTTAATCCCAGCACCTGAGAGGCTGCAGCAGTCAGAGCTCTATGAGTTTGAGGTCAGCCTGGTCTACATAGTGAGTTCTAGGCCAGCCAAAGCTATACATAGTGAGGAGGACCCGAGAGAGAGAGAGAGAGAGAGAGAGAGAGAGAGAGAGAGAGAGAGAGAGAGAGAGAGAGAGAGGGATGAGAATGGGCTCCACAGGCTTGCCTATAGGCCAATTATTTACTCAACTGAGGCTCCTTCTCAGATGACTCCAACTTGTATCAGAGTTGACAAAACTGACCAGGGTGCTGCTTTTCTTTGCGCATGTCTCTGTGTGCCATTCAGAGCACTTCAGTCCCCACCACAGTCTCGTGAGGGTTGTACTGCCGTCCTGTCTCTTTCACAGGTGCGGAACTTAGGTAACAAGGTAACAGCAGCAGAGAGCTGGGTACCAGCCCAGCTGGTCCTGCACAGAGGCCATGTCTTAGTCCATCAGGATAGTACATACACATGCTGGCCAGCGTGGAGGGCAAGCGGGCCAGCGTGGAGGGCAAGCGGGGTCAGGAATGCCACACAAAAGAGGTAGGCCTTGAGCCTGGGCTGGAAAGTTACACGGAAGTTCACTTCTAGCCCTGCCAGGCTTTGATGATGCTGAAGGTCAGGCAGGGGAATGGGCTGGCTGGCTCCACAGCAGGAGTAGGGGTGACTGTGTAGCTCTACTCACCCACATGCATTTGACACACAGGTTGCCCCTTTCCCCACCTGAGCCTGGCAACTCTCCTTCCACTTCCTGCCAGCCCGTCCGCCCATCGTTCTACACTGCCTTGTTCCTAGCCCTTTGCTGGCTCCTACATTCTCAGGGCTTCCCAAGCCCAGTGGCCTGATGACCTTGACAGCTCCCTCTCCTGGCCTGCCCTCCCTAATGCTGTGTCCTGGTGTCACTGGCAAGCTTGCAGGTACCACTGTGCTGTGCTTTTCAGGTGCCAGCCTTTGTCCCTGCTGTCCCCTGCCAGGTGTGCTGTTTCCTTTTCCTTCCCCAGTGCCTGCTCACCTTTCCTGGATCTGCTGATGGGTAGGGAAGTCCATCCTGCAGTCACGGGTCCCTGGGTGCTGCTGGTGCTCCTGCTGTCATAGCACCTACCACCTACCTGCCATTGCTAAAGGGTTCCGCCTCACTGAGGAATAACCAGAGTCGGTGCATCTTAGGGTGCACAATTCGGGTAGGGCCAGTGGAACCAAGAGGTTGGGGAGAACTGGGAAATGGGAAGGAGAGATGGGCCAGTGAGGTCTGCTGTCTCTACCCTCAGGGTTCTACTAGATAGGAGAGTTTGGGGGGAGTGTAGAAAGATCCAGGTCACCAGAGAGTGTTCCTGAACAGCACTAGGGGACCTGGAAGTCATCCAGATTCCTGAAAGTGAGGCTACAAGGCCTGAAAGCACATGGGACACTAGGAGCTCCTGGGCCTCCCCAGAACTGAGTTTTTACTGTGGTCAGCAGGACCATGGTTCTCCATAGCCTAGGCCTTCTTCTCTCAGCTCAGAGACTAGGGACTCACCATGGCAGTGACAGTTGAGTTAGAAGCTTCTTTTGGTGAAGGGTTTCTCCCGTGTCCTGCAGTGACAGAAAAGAGCTGGCTGGGTGAACACCGAGAACCCCCAGGAGTCATCCCTGCTCTCTCTTGCCTTCCCAGGAGGTCTGCCCAGATCAGCTACCCTGGAGCTACCGTGACAAGACCCACTTTGGACGCCTGGGCCAGGAGCTGGTTGATGAACTGGTGGCCCGCTGCCGGAGAAGGCCATTTACATTAGTCTGTGGCTCGCCTGCGTTTACTGAGGACATGGCTAGGTGTTTGCTGTCTGCTGGCCTGACTGAGGACTCCTACTTCCTCTTCTAGCCCTGGCCTTGGACCCTAATCACGGGTACCGAGAGGAGCCCAGACCAGAGTCAGACGACATGGAGTCCAGGCCTGGCCCTGCTGCTGACTTGCCCAGAGGCCTTGGGCAAATGTCATCACCCTTGAAACTTCCTTTCCTGTCTGCTGCATCCTGCTGTGTGGAGGAAGGAAGGCCAGCAGTTATCCTGGGAGCCAGGGAAGGCTGCTCCAAGGTCACCATCAAATGGAGTCCTACTGAGCTCAGGCTGGTGGGAGCTGGACAGGACGAGAGGTGAGGAGCCTCTTGTCCTTCCAGAGGGCTCATCAGTGCTGAGAAAATGACTTGGGGAAAAGCTCAGAGCTCTTGGGAGGACCTTAACTTCTGTGCCTCCTGCGGGGTGAACCTGACTTGCTGAAGGAAGGCCTTGGGTGTATGAGCTGACTGTGTCCTCAGACCACGGCACTGCCCTGCGTCATCTCTGTGTCCGTGACAAGCCTTTCCTGGACCATCTCTGCCGTGACCAGCTTCACGCTCAGTGTCTTTCCTGGCTCAGGAGGCCAGCTCAGAGTCCTTTCCCCACAAAAGAAGAGGAACAGAGGCAAATGCCCCTCCCTCCTGCAGGCAGCCACATAGCCCGTGCCTTCAGCTCTCGGTGCCCTGGCGACGGTTGCTATGGAGATCTAAAGATAGAGCAGGAGTCAGGAGACCTGGGTCCCTCTCCCAGCTCTGCCCACTGAGTGGCTGCTGATCCAGGTCCACCCAGCCCCCACCTCCACCTCCTCTATCCAGCGTGGGGCATGCCCTCTCCAGGGAGCTCACTGCCCCTGGGCATCACACTGACTTAACGAATCCTGCTTTCCACAGCCTGGGCCCCAGTGCATTGCCCAGCACAGGCTGGATCCGGGCAGCCCCAGACTTCTAATGCTCAGCAGTGGAATGTTAGAAGCCGAGAGCCAGGAACCTTCAGGATTAGATGTTTGTAAGTTGTGATCCTCCCTCCATAGCAGACTTCAGATGCCAAAACTCCCTGTCCAGCAGACTCAGTGCACAAACCAGTAAACCAAGCCTCTGAGTGGCTCACCCAAGGTGAGTGCCGAGACAGCCCTGCAAGTTTCCATCTCCCCTCCCCAGTACGCCCACCTGTGATTGTATACCACGCTTTGCAAACTGGGCTCCCCAGGCCGCTAGGGAGCCTTGCCTGGAAGGCAGCAGCAGTAAAGGTGTCTGGAGGGATCCCCAGGGCCCCTAAATCACAGCAGATCTGTTCTTACCTCATCTTCATAGTGGGCATGGGAGAATCTTTGTCACAAAGGACTTTTCTGTCCCACCCTGAAAAATCACAACAAAGAAATCCCTGTTCCCTGCACAGCCGTGGTGCTTGGTGGGTGACGGAAGCTTGCATGCTGCACCTCAGGGCATGGAACCTCTGTCGTGGTTTTACAGGGCATTAGGTGTGACTTCTTGGAACCAAGTGTCGTGAGCAACTTAAAGCTGCATAATCATAGGTCAAAACACTTGATTTTGTTTGGCCCAGGTCTTGAACCTCAGGGTCAATTTTCTCTCGAGTCTCAGGCCTAGCACAGTGCGACAAGACTGAGAGCCAGAGCTCCCAAGCCTGGTCCATGGGCTGGCTCTCCTTGCCCAGCCTGTGACTTGGGGCAAGGCACCTGTCCTCTATCTGAGAACTTCATCAGTGTGCCGTGGTGGGTCGTACCGGTTGTCCTCATGGAGGCTCCTGTGGGACTAGGAGCCCAACTGTCTGAGGAAATAGCATGCTAGGCACAGCCTTTGCACTGGAGAGCTCCAGCCAAGGCTCAAGTTGGCTTGCACAGCTCTGAAAGGGGTGAATATTATAGAAATGGGGTTCACAGTGCTAAGAGAGTGCATGGGGCTTGAGCCTGTAAAAAGCCTGGGTTACTTCCCATCTCCAACGCTAGAAGCTTCAAAAGCAATGCTTTTGCTCATTCCTGGGAGGGCCAGGGAGGGCCCACTTAAGGGGAGGAGCCTATGGCAGTTCCCACATGCCTCTCTCTCTCCCATTAGATATTTGATGCTTAGACGGTAGATTAGGCCACTCAGAGGCAACTGACATCCCCTGTCCTGGGTGGGTTGCCTTCCTCTTTACTTCCCCAAGTGTAGAATCAGGGTAGCCTGGCTACTGGTGGGATTAGTTATTGTGAATATTGGCTAGGACACTGATGTGTATGTAATGCCAAGATGCCAAATGGTCTTCTGTTACCTGGGTACTCGAGAGCTCACAGATAGTGTTTGCTATGCCTGGCAAGGTATAGGTGAGCATAATATAGGACTGATTGGAATTCATGAGGTCATCCCACTTCTCGGATTCGTTCTGCCAGCTAGCCAGTTTCTCGTAATAATGCCTGGCTCTCTGCAGGCTGTGGGTATGGAGTTCGCCCTGGGCACTGCCATTGTGTGGCAGTGCAGTAGCAGAAAGGACACTCAGGATCTGAACATGACCTGAAGGCCTCAGATGACCCACAAAGAGCTCACTTCTCTGTGAGCAAGACAGATTAGCACCCCCAAGTTATCTGCCACTGCCCCTCTATCCAGTCAGGAAGGATAGCCAGATCCTGCCTGGCCTCACCCAGCCACCGTATTCCCAGCACACAGGTGCTCAGCCCCTCCTGGAGGAGGACACCTGAGTCATAGCAGAACTGTGGAGTGCTTTACAGATGGCGGACTCTCCATCTACACGGAGTCACGCCACTGTATTTGCCCCAGGTCAGAGACAGAATCAGCCTCTGAGCCACCAGGATCATGTAAGGGGGCACAATTCCAACATGCGTTAATTGTTTTAACGGTTATATGACACGTGTACACACCTGGAGGTCCATGTAAAGACCTTGTTTCTGTATGGCGTGAGACAACCAAGGCTAAAATCTGTGAAAAAGCAGAATGGGAAGTAAGAGGTTCTCTTTTGTTTGTTCTCTTTGTTTTGTTCGGGTGCTGAGGACTGATTCTAGAGCCTTGTGGGTGCCAAGTTAAAGACGTGCTCCACCACATCTAGTTCCAGTGGAGATCCCAGTAGGATATCAGCCTGCAGTTAAAACGAATGCATCGGTCTGCATGTACCAGCATAGAGTAAACGTTGTTAAAAGTCATAATGGAATAAGCTGCACACAGTAACAGGACAAGGACAGGGCTAGCAAGATCGCTTTGCAGCTAACGGTGCTTGCCGTCAAGCCTGACACCCCAAGTTTGAACCCTAGAACCCACATGGTGAAGGGAGCGAGTCAACTCCCACAAATTGTCCTCTAGTGTATGCACACACGGACCAATAAAAGCAAAAAGATTTGGGGGTTGTACTTGGGAATTATAAAACTACAAATTAATGTTTTCTGTAGAGAGAGCCCAGCTGCAAGCACCGAGCTGACTGATGGAGAAAGATGGCCCTGAGTGGGCGGGGTGGGGAGGGGGTGGGGCCAGAGCTGCTCTTGTGTTACAGAAAAGATTTGAAATGAGCTTCTGGCAAGTCCAGGTGTTGGTTCCTCCTCCCCCCCACCTCTGTTTAAGGTTCTACAATTAGATTGCCAGGTACACACATGTAACCCCAGCACTTAGAAGGCGGAGACAGGAGGATCAGATCAAGATTATTCCTGGCTACATAGGAAGTGTGAGGGTAGCTTGGGGTACTTGGGAGGGTGCCTCAAAAACAGAGCAAAACCAAATGATCCTATGTAGCCAGTCCATATAGGCAGAAACCAGGGGCTTCAGGTGCTCACGGGCGCTCCCTTCTGATAGGCTTGTCCCCACATGCCTCCACACCCTTCAGTAATTCACTGCAGGTCTCTGTGAGCTGCCGTGCCCCAGGCCTTCTAGGTGTGGAAGACACAGCACTGCAGGCAGAGCTGTTCCTGGTCCCCAGACCTGGTAGGGGACCTCGTTCTTCCTCTTTTCCACGTGAACTCAAATCAAAGCGACTTGGCAAACCCCTTGGTGGTGCACTCTTTCTCTCCCCTTTTTAGCCACTTTTAAAATGAAGCAGACCTTGGTTCAAATCTCTTCTTGACTGTGACCCACAAGTAACTTAGCCCCTGTGACGCTCAGTTTGCACATCTCTACAATGGGGACGTAACCATCCCTCAGGTCCTCTGTCTTAGTGAGGATGAGGGAAACGGTTTACACAGCCTGACCTGTATTAGTAGGTCCTCACCACTGAGAGAAAATGGAAGAAAGAGTTAAGAAAGAGTTAAGAGCTTCAGTCCATGGCCAGCTGACTCCACTGCTTGGGGTCTAAGGCCAGGCACAGCACCATAGCAGCTGGTGTGAGAGACAGGAGCTTTCTACCTCCAGGAAAACAGCAGAGAGAAAGGAAGGGGTCAGGATAAGATGTACCCCCCCCCAGAAACACCCCAACACCCCTGCACCCTCCGTGACCTACTTTCTCCAGCTAGGTACTGCTAAAGTGTCTAGCACCTTCCAAAATAGCACTGCACATGGGGATCAGACTTTCAACATATGGGGACAGCATTTCATATTCAAAGCATGACAGGCCAGGTCTACCTCCTACCTTCTCCTCTCCCTGGTGCTCAACTCATGGTGACCTCTGCAAACTGCATTTCTTCCCAAACATCACTGTCGATAATCCTCCGCACGCCCAACAGGATGATGCACTCCCATAGCCTCAGCTACTCAGATGCTGAGGTAAGAGGATCTCGTGAGTCCAGTGTTCAAGACCAGTCTGAGCAACATGGCAAGACTCTCTGAAAATTTCAGAAAACAAACAACAAAAACCCCCCACACCACCACCATCTTAATTCTTTTTCCCTTGTTTTGGGGGATTTTTGATTCCAAATTGCGAGTGATGATTACTTACCTCCCGTGTTTTCATTAACGAGGTAGACAACCGCCACTTAAAGCTACTAATCTGCACATCCCACCAGGCACTGCTCAGGACTGACGTGGTACTGGCCAGAGACAGAGGAGCTCTGTAGCGTGTGTCACCTCCAGACCCTGCATCCTACCCCTTTAGTCGGCATGAACTGTGAAAACTGCTGGCCTTGGCCAGTTGAACACTGTTCTCATAACTGGTACTGACTGGCAGGCTGGGAACTGAGTTTCTTTGTCATACTGTAGTATGGCACTTTCTGAGGGTCCCAGGTCCCCCCACCCTGAAGGGCTCACACTAGATAGATGGCATTCACCAGCACCACACAGCAGGCTGTAGGGCTCACATACAGGGAGGTGACAAAGCTGTCTGCATACAGGTCCCACAGACCCTGGCTGGAGACCACATCACCATGCCCACTGCTCCCAGTGACAGAACGCACTAGCTTATATGGGGTGGGGTGACAGTGTTGACCAGATCCCAGATCTCAGCGCTCAGCATGGTGGCCAGGTTGGCAGGCTGAGTAGGGTGGTAGGCCACACTAACCAGCTTGGAGGGCAGGTGAGCCTGGATTAGCCCCTCCACCTGGGTTCAAGGGAACTTCACCTCTGGTCTGACTGACCACAGGGGCCCCTGAAAGAAGAGGAAGAGAGGCAGGTTGTTTCCTGCAAACAATTAAAACTTGAACCCAATATGTTAGACGTAGACCTCTGAGCTGGAGTGCATGATTTGAACACAGTGGAAAAATGAATGCAGAAGCTGCCCTAGGTCCACCCCACCAAGAGCTCCTGAGCCCACACCCTAGAAGCAATAAAGAGTCCACTGACTTGTTCAACAGCCTATAGGTGTGTGTATGTGTGTGTGTGTATACATGTATATGTGTATATATGTATATATGTGATGTATATATGTGTATATGTATATATGTGTATACACACACACACACACACACACACACACACACACACACACACACACACGGTCTTTCTATGTAGCCCTGGCTGGCCTGAACATGCTGCATAGGCCAGGGTATCCTCACACTCAGATCTGCCTGCCTCTGCCTCCCAAGTGCAGCGTTTATCAGGCCTGGCTGGATGAAGGTTTGAGAATATTATGAGCTAGGCATGGTGGCATGTGTTTTAGTCCCAGCACTGGGGAGGCTGCAGGTCATGGATCTCTGTGAGTCTGAGGCCAGCCTGGTTTACATAGAGAGTTTGAGACTAGCCAGGGCTACATAGTGAGATCCTGTCTCATAAAAATAAAACAGAGGCGAGAAAGATGGCTCACTGGTTAAAATTATTATGCTTGGGGTTGGGGATTTAGCTCAGTGGTAGAGTGCTTGCCTAGCAAGCACAAGGCCCTGGGTTCGGTCCCCAGCTCCGAAAAAAAGAAAAAGAAAAAAAGATTATTATGCTTACAGAGGATCTGAGTTCGATTTCCAGCACCCACATGATGGCTCACAATTCTCTATAACTTCAGTTCCAGGAGATCCAACACCCTCTTCTGACCTCCCTGGGTACCAGGCATTCACATGATAGATAGACAGTCATGCAGACAAAACACCCACACATATAAAATAAAATACAATAAAATGACACTGTTTGGGGCTGGCTCTGCCCTACGGCCAGATGAGCAAGGATTTTGAAGGTGACCTGGGTACATAGACAGCAGTAAAGGGTGATGTGGCCAGCAGGATCCTCTGATCTCACCTGAACTCATGCCAAGTAGCTGCAGGATGTGCTGCAGAACTGCCCCACTAGAGGACAAGGAAGCTGGAGCCTCTGCCCAGCAGCCACCCCCTCACTTGCTGGTCGTGGGCACAGACTCCTCCTCATACTTCTAGCCTTCCTGGGTGGGCTCAGTGTTGGGAGAATGAAGAAGCCCCTGGTTGGAGACACTGGAAGGCAGGAGTCTGCATAGAAACCCTGCAGGTGCCTTGGGTGGACAGTGGTACACGGAGCCCTGGGTGCCCTGACCACCTTGTTTAAGGCTTACTGTTGCTAGAGAACGGGAGAGTCTGTTTGTCACCTATGCCCTGGAGATGTCCACTACCTCCTGGGGGAGCAGCAGCTGCTCTTACAGCAGATGGACAGGGCCTGGTGTTCTGCCCAGTGCACAGCAGACACTCAGTGACCCTGGCGTTCTTCTTTCTTCCCTTTCCTCTCTGGGTCTCAGTTTCCACAGCCAGAAAATGGGGCTGTATTTGCTCCCTACAGTTGCCTGCAGCCACACTGCTGCTCCTCTGCCAGAACTCTGGCCACTGACCTCGCGCTCTCTCGTGCGCCTGCGTGCAGCCAGGAGGCTGAGTGCTTCTGTTCCTTTCTCTGGACTTGCAAGAGGTCCTCCAGCTTCCTTTCTTGATGGAATACTTGCCAAAGGCCTGCTGCTGCCCTGGTGGGTGTGATGAAGGTCCTGACAGAAGGAAGCGCTCAGGGAGGGAGTCTGGAGAGGTCTTGGCCCCTGTCACCTGCAGCATCATTACCCTGAGTCTGTACCCTGGCTCAGACGTCTTGTCAGTTTCCACAACTGAAAATGAGCTGTCTCAGCCCCTTCTCCCAGCGTTGTTTGTTGGGCATCCAGTCTGCACTCCATACTTGAAGTGTGGCAGTAAACATAGGATAAATCTTTGCTCTTCCGTGTCTCTGTGCTGGTGCCTGGACAGGCAATAACCAGGAGTGTCAGCCAGGACAGCGCTGCTCCAAGGATCTTTGGCAATACTGGGAATGCTGGCACCTCCCTCCGTAAGGCAGTGGGGTAGTGTGCATATAGCATGAAACATTGGGCCTAGCACACAGATGGTGTTCAATAAATGCTTGGGAAAGAAATAAAATTGATAAAAAAGAAATGCTCCCTGAATCCATTCCAATCACCAAACAGCGAATAGAAACTGGTGATTCTTCTGTAAGGTTGTTAGGAAAAACCGAACAACTGGAGAGATGGCTCAGCAGTTAAGAGCGCTGGCTGCTCTTCCTGAGGTCCTGAGTTTGATTCCTAGCACCCACATGGTGGCTCACAACCATCTGTAACTGTAGTCCCTTGGGACCCAATGCCTTCTTCTGGTGTGCAAATGTATTTACAGACAAAATACCCATATACATTAAATACATAAATAAATCTTTTAAAAAATAGAACTTGAGACTTGACACATGCTAGGCCTTTCTACTACTACGGCGTTATACCTCCCCTGTCCTGTCCCATGAGTTCTTTGAAAAAAAATTTGAGGTTAAATATTTCAAAGATGCTCAAGCTGGCCTTGAACTTGGAATCCTCCTGCCTCAGTCTCTCCAGATAAATGTCATCACACCTGCCTACATTTTAAATTCCATTCAAATTAGTGGGTGTTTAAGTAGAGCTTACCCCACATCGTGAAACCTTCTCCTCAGCCCTTTGCACACACTAGCTCCTTTTTCTAACTTTACAGATGAGGAAACTGAGGCACAGTGGAGGAATTTGCTCAAGGCCATGAGCCCTGGCTGAGGCTGGGGATGATTGCTCCTGGAAGCGGGGAATGGCTTCACAGCTGCTTCCTGTGCAGCAGCCTAAGATGAAGCCACCTCAGGGCTGGTATGCAAGGCTCCAGGCTGCGTTGACTCCTGGATGTGAGAGAGTGGCAGAGGAACGGTGTTGTGAGGAGCAAGGAGAGGGTGAGGCCAGGAGGGTCCAGAGGATGTGGGTGTCCCAGTTCCACGCTGCCTCTCCTTACATAACTGAACTTCCTCTACTCTACCTTGGCTTATTAGAGGCCCCAGCTTGGTCAAAGAAGCAGGACTTACGGGCTCTCAGAGAAGGAAGAGGAGAGAAGCTGGACCAGCTGGAGGCCTTTGTGTCTCCTCACCCCTGCCTCCTGGCCCTGGAAATATCCCAACAGGACCCTTCTGCCAAGCTTCCCTTTGACCCACCTAGAGGTCTCCTCCCCAACCCTGCCTTAAATACTTGATCTGCTACCCACATGGGATGATTCTGGACATCTATAGCTTGGAACGTGATGGGGGCTCCTATCACTTACCAAAGGGCTGGGGTGCGAGCGAACAAAGCAATCTATGCAGCGCCATGCCCTGTACATGGTGGCTCTGGTCATCACTCCCATGCGTGGCCACACAGATGCTTGCCGATGGATGTGTGGTTCCTTACACTCTGCAGTCACTTCACTCACAGCAGCCCAGGGCGCTGGGCTATGATTAGGAATCCCACTTCATTCGTGTAAAGACTGAGGCTTGGTAGGGGAGGGCCTTGCTCAAGGCTCCACAGTGGGTCAGAGGCAAAGCCCAGCCACTGCCTTGCTAGCTACCTTACTACCTTACTACTTGCTACCTTACTATGGGTAATATAGGACCCCAGTGCTGTTGGGGGCTAACAGTTCTTTCTGGCCTGCCCCTGTCCAGTGCAGGCCCTTGTCCCAGGACAGTGAGTAACCACTCTGCTTAGGCCCAGCTGTGGTGGGAATTGGCCCTTGGGAAGCTAGGAGTCAATTTTATCTGTGGCATGTGGCTAGTTCCTTTTCCTATGGGGCCGAGAGACTCAGTGAGACCGTATGTGGCCACCAAGCTGGGGTGGGGCTGTAATTTCCTTCCCATGGGCCCAGGAGCTACAAGGTGAGGTCACAAAATTCACACTCTTGTCCAAGGGCTCTTGGGAAACCCTGTCCTTGTCCTGCCTGGACTTTAGAGACGGCATTTGCAGTGTGTGGCTTTCACACCTCAGCCTGTGGGAAAGGGAACAGGGTGGAGCGATTGTGAAATAACAACAGAAACTCTGATGTAGTTTCCTGGGCCTGGGGTTGGGGTGTGGCTTCCAAGAATGTGAGGACCCAGCAACTCCTTGGACCACCTTCCGTCATCTGGGGCTCCACCCGCGTCACCACCAGATCCTGCTCCACAGAACCCACCATCCTCCTCTCTGACTTAAACCCTTTGCTCTTTCTTTTGTAGTCCCCTCCTCTATCATGTGGTGACACAGCACTGCGCAGGCCCCAAGCTTTGTATCAGGCTCCAACAGAAATTTGGGGTAACGAGCTGCTACCCTTTCCCGTTCCCACCTCTTGGGCTCTGCACTCATGGCAAATGTCCTGACATCTCTGGTGTCCCTGTTAAGGGAGTAACGTGACTCCTGGGATCCCAACAGGAGTCTCTCTGTCTCTGCTCTCTGCCACTGTGTGTCGCCAGGCCATTGGGATAGGGAGGCAGATTTCCCACAGCACCCATGTTTTCTCCTGGGCACCATCCTGTACTCAACAAGCAGTGATACAGACACGGAGATAAAACTGACTTAGAGAGTACCCCAGCTATAGACCCGCACGCGCATGCCTGTGCACGCACAGAGACGCTTTCAGCCTTAGCAGTGAGCAGGATGTGTACCAGCCACATGTGTGCACACCTGGAGAAGTACAGCTTCACACCAGCTGTGTACCATGGAGAAAGATGAGTGCTCTCAGAAAAGCATATGGACCCCAGCACGTGGAAGAGCACATGGTCCCCTGGGGTAACCATGCACGTGCACCGTGACATTTGCACAGAGACTGATGGACATGAAATGAATCTGTATAACCAGAGGGCGAAGTACATACACATGACATCTGGATCTAGATATAAATCGTCCAGCATGCAGGGGACAGATGTATCCACAGCAACAGCACGGTGTGCTCCGCACATGTGCACAGGGACAAACATGTATGGAAAGATGCAGATATAAAGGCCTAGATATATGCAGTCTCAGAAGGCCAGAGTCACATCTGCCACACAGAAATTCATGCCCTCAGTGTCTGGGACATGGACTGACATCAAAATGGGCTCTTGTACATGTACACGGTGATGGAAACATGACCAAGGGCATTCATTCCCTCCCTAGATGATATTCGCACAATTGTGTGGATCTCACCCCCTCAGAGATGGCCATTTGGTCTTGTAGCTCCTGGCCAGACAGGCAGGATGGCCACCTTACACCGAGATAACCCTGGAAATTTGCAAGCAGGTCCTCAAGCCTCAGCCTACATTGGCACACAGGGACACGGTTGGACACTTATGGTCAAGTTTGATGGTCTTGTGGGAAGCCTGGGCACACCTTAAAGACCAGGCAAGTGTCAGCCTTTGCTCCTTCTCCACTACCTCCCCGGGATCATTCTCCCCTGAGAGAAGCCCTGGCCACATTCTGATTGGAGGCAAGGGGCACTCAGGCAGCAAGAGGCCCCACCCAGAGGTGACTTCGAGGAGAGGGGTTGTAAGGAAATAGGAAGACGGGAGGTCTGCACATCACTCAGAGTAGCCATGCATGGCCTACATACAGAAGACAGAATGCTCAGAGGACACCAGAGAAGCCTTTGAAGCTTCACCCATCCTGTTCTCATGGAGCATAGTTCTCAGTTCACAAGGGTGGAAAGGCCAAGATCACACAGATAATAACTCCCACGTAGTCCTACCTCTACAGGTCCGAGGCTTAACCACTGCACTGGACCATCCTGCCATGGGGAAGGGGATGCTGGTTGTGGGAAAGAACATTTGTGTGTTTGTGTTCCTAGCATTCATATGCTGTGCTATTGCCGTTAGTGGAGATCACTAGCCTTTGGGAAGTGGTTAGTCTTTTGGAAAGAAACCACCCTCACTCCCCGCCCCCAGCACATACCCCAACTCCGAGAGCTCCTCACTTCTCTCTCCGTGGGAGAACTCAGCCAGTTTCCAGCTTTATCAGACCCCTTGGTTTTGGATTCCTGTCCTTCAGAGCACAGAGGAATAAGCCTGTAGTGTTTATGAGCTGACCAGCCTGTGGTGTTTTATTACAGCTGAGGAGAGCAGGGTTAACAGAACAGCCTTTGGCCCAGGCAAACAGGGATCCAGAGGGAAAAGGGCACTTGCTGGCTGTGGGCCTCTGAACGGTTCAGGCCAGAAATGTCTGCTGAGCATCTGGGATGTTTAAGATGCGGCACAGGCAAAAATGGATGTCTTAGGCTGTGATAAACACCAGGACCCAAAGCAACTTGGTGAGGAAAGGGTTCATTTCAGCTCACAGCTAAGAGTCCATCAGCGGAAGTCAGGGCAAGAGTCCCAGGCAGAGAGCAGGAGGTGGGAACTGAAGCAGAGGCCATGGAGCCTCTTTCTCATCCCGTCTCCCAGCCCCCTCCGCAATCCTGGCATTGCTTCCTGAGATGACTGTTCACTGTAAAGTCTTCTTAGTAGAACTCACCCCAGGACCTTGACACAAGCACACAGCTTCAGCCTCCTCCCCTGTCAACTGTGAAACCTACAGTATGTTGTGCTGGCTGAGAGGCTACACACAGGTGAGCAGCGCCCCAGCACCATGCCCATCCATCACCGTGCCCACCATTCAGTCGTAAATAATAATAATAATAATAATAATAAATATAATAATATTATAATAAAATAATAATATAATAATATGATATTATTATTATTATTATTATTATTATTATTATTATTATTATTATTATTATTATTATTATTGACAGAGTTTCTCTGTGTAGCTCTGGCTGTCCTGGAACAACTCACTCCGTAGAACTCAGAGGTCTGCCTTCCTCTGTCTCAAGTGTTGAGGCTAAAGGCACGCACCACCCCCTCCCAACTCCCCTCATTCATATGTAAGTGCGTGAGAAGAAGCTTCACTTCTCAGCCTGCCCCGGACTTTCCTTCCTTTTCCATCCAGCTCCAGGGATAAGCCAGTCTCTCCCGTCTGACCATTCCCGATGCCCTTTGCTGAACACCTTCCAGGTGGCCTCCTCTGCCAGCAGCCTAGGGCTCCCCTGGGACTGCCTGACAAAAGGACGGGCCAGAGGCGACATGTGCTCTGGCAGATGGACGCTGGGTTCCTCTTGGGGAGATAAAAAGCCTACTTGTTGTGGTGTAGCGAGCCAGGCTGGCGTTCCTGCTCTCATTTAATCCTACTGGAGAATAGCAGGCCGCAGCTACCTTTCTGTGGAGGAAGCTGGGCCTCAGAGAGAATGTCTCTCTCTCACAGACCCCTCAGGCTGGCAGTAGGGCAGCCAGGACTGACTTCTATCAATCAGAAAACACAGGCTCGGCCCTTCCTGGGAAGGTGGGCATCTGTCCTATTTCTCCTCAGTGTCCCGGGGCCGTGTACAGACCACACAAATGCAGTAATTAGAAATATGTGGTGGAGGATCTGGAGATGGTAGTGATTTCCACCCTCACACTGGAGGACTTGAGCTTGATCCTTAGCGCGTGCGCGCACACACACACACACACACACACACACACACACACACACACACACACACACACACACACACCGAAAAACCCTCCAGCATTTGTTATTTCAGCACCGGGGAGGTAGAGGCAGCCAGATCCCTGGGGCTTACGGGTGAATTCTAAATTCA
Organism: Rattus rattus; assembly: GCF_011064425.1. Classification (NCBI taxonomy): domain Eukaryota; kingdom Metazoa; phylum Chordata; class Mammalia; order Rodentia; family Muridae; genus Rattus; species Rattus rattus. Next base: position 47,717,040 of record NC_046154.1, on the reverse strand, counting down.
ATAAGAGACTCTTTCAAAATCAAGTCAGAGGGTTTCTAGGGAATAGCACTCAAAGTTGGTCTCTGGCCTCCACAAATGCGTCTCCCACCACCACCACGGGGTGGGCTGACTCAAAGGGAAGAATTCCTAGAGAGAAGAACGGATCCCACTTCTCGCTGGGCACAGCTCTCTTCAGGACTCTTCTGCAGTCCCAGCTCCCAGCTCCCAGCACAGAGCCTGGATGTAAATGACCCTCATGGACCAGTGAAGGCATGGTGGTTACTGTCCTGGCCGCACAGCAGACTGCAGCTCACGCCTATTGCATTAGAAGACTCACAGCAGAAATCCAACAGCTGCTGCTCTTGTCTCCCTTGACGAAGACGCCTGTCATCAGAAGTCCACAGCTCCTTCTCTGTCCCTCTGAGCTGAATTCTCACGTTGGGAGGAAGCTTGTCCTCTCTGTCCCAAGACCGGCAGGCTCCTTTTGACTCCCTCTGGAGCGGTGGATGGAGAAAGACAGGAGTACACACCTGCTGAGTGCTTCAGCATACTGTATGCACTTACTGCATACATTAGCACATGCAATCTCATTTCTTTTTCCCAGTAGCCCCAGAGGCAGGGCTGCATGGCTGTACTGGTTGGATCAGAAGGCCAAGAGGGACAGGACCACTGAAATGGCTTGTTCAGGATCCCCTAGCCAGTGGGAGGCTGAATTAGGGTAGATCTGACCCTGGAATAGAGGCCCTTTCTCTACTGTCTTCTTCCAGGCGCAACCTGCTCCCCTCCCTGATACAGGGTGGCCATTGCAGTTCTCAGTATGTGTCAAGCAGGTGACACCAGATCCGTCACCTCGGTAAGGAGTGGAGGAAGCACCTAGGATCGCCTTACTAATTCAAGGGCCCGATGAATTATTCACACCGCCATTTACTTGGAGGCCCTTCCAGCCTCACCTCTCTTTCCCCTCTCAGACCCTTGGATCCTGACCCCTGAACTCAGCTTTGGTGCGGGTGAGCCCCCGGTGGGGAGATGCGAGCTGAGATGGAGGCCTGCCTACTGCTGGCAGCGGTACTGCTGGACTCGGGTCCTGGGACCCACGCTATGGAAGGTAGGTGACCAGGCAACTCGTAGCAGGGCGGATGGGAAGAGGGTGCAGAGGACGAAGGGGCTCAGGGAGCCCGAGCCGGAATGCAGGAGCGGCTCTGAGGACCTGGCTGAGTCGAGTGCGCGCTCTCTCCTGAGATAGGAGGGGCAACATTGAGTGAGGCCCGCTGTGGGTTTCACGCATTCGCATTCGAGCGTTTGATCTGCAGAACAAAGTCCCAGGTGAGGGCTGGCCTGCTTCTCCAGATGAAATTCAGGGCTTGAGGGCTTAGGTACAAGGCCACACAGTACACGAAGGCACACGAAGGGAGTGGCTCAGAGGTGTGGAAGGCCTGCCCACCGTGGGAAGGACCCCCTTCTGTTCTGAGAGTCGCTGCACATCCCCGGCAGCCAGCCAGGCCAGCTTCAGCCAGGCCAGCTTCCTCGCCCCATGCCATTTGGTGCCTCTGGTGTGTTGGCTCCAATGTGTCTGTGTCCTTGCTGGGAACCACAAGATCCTCTTTCTAAGAATGCCCTGCCCGGCTGTCCCTCTGCCTGGGAAAAAGTTCTTCCTGGAGTTTCTTGGAAGGATTCTGTTTCTCTCTAAAATACTTTTCCGATTACATTTATTGTGTGTGTAAGGGGCTCGTGCCGGGGGGCGCACTCACATGGGAGAGCTGCATCGCTGCACCCGTGCACAGAGAGCAAGCTGTGGGAGCTGGTTCTCTCCTTCTACCGTGTGTGTATGGGGATTAAGTTCAGGCGGTCAGGCTCAGTGGTGAGAGCCTTTATTCACTGAGCTGTCTAGCCAGTCCCCTTTTCCCTGCTCACCCTTAAAGTCTAAGTCATGCCACTTCCCTGTGAAGTCCTCGTCATCCTCTGTTGGGCTCAGATGCTCCTCCCCCAGGCTCCCAGAGCTCCTCCACCCCAGACTGTGATCCTAGGACCTTTGTGCCCCCTGACCCTGCAGGTGCTTTCTGTAAAGCTGGTGAAATCATTTTACCATTCTGCAGCAACATGTGACCTTGGCAGGGACTGCATCGAGGGGCTCAACAGCTTGCCTTCCTCGAGCTCAACCAGGGGCCAAGAGGAAAGATGTAGCTTGCCAGTCGCTCTATTGCTGGCAGAAATGGCCTGGGCATATCAGAGTCTCTGCCCATGCGTGGGTAGTGAAAGGTTATTATTTTCTAACCTCCAAGGCTTGGGTGGCTTTGATGTGACCCTGAGGGTTAGTGTACCTCGCTGGATCTTTATAAGCAAGATTTCCACTTGTGCTGGAGCCCAGGGCCACCTAGGCTACAGGAGTTCCACTCTGACACTTGTGTGGTCAGCAAGGGGGAAGGACAAGCGTGGACACTGGAAGAGTGGTCCCTCCATCTTCTTGCCATGTGGTTATGAACTAGACACCATTCCTGGCACCAGCCTCCTCAGACAGGGAGGAAATCATGTGACCTGGCCCCTGCACGGCCCCTGTACTACCTCTGTCTGCCTGGCTGAGGTCTGCAGAGGGTGAGTTCTTCACCACCTTCACCAGTAAACGCAATCTTTCTTCCCACTCTGCACATGTAGCTTCCTCTGTGGGTCTTGGAGCTCCCCCAATACTACTGTCACCCTAGCCCCACACAAAACAGGATACAGCATACCACAGGTGTGGCTTTACCTGGCTTGCCTGACTCTCCTCAGCTCCACTCCTCCTGTGAGCTTGCCTGGGAAGGAGGCTTAGCCCAAATCAGCACGGACCTTCGGTTGAGCTGTGTCTTTCTTGCAAGAATGTTATTCAAGTGTGCCTCCCTCTCACCATTTACTGTTGAAGTACCGGGACTGTTTATCTCACAGAAGTTTCCTCATCCTTGGCTTGGCCAAATGGTGTTAGGAACATTCTTGTTCCTAAGCCAGGAAATAGTAGTGCACATCTTTAATCCTAGCGCTTGGGAGGCAGAGGCAGGCAGGTCTTTGAGTTTAGCGCTAGCCTGGTCTACAGAGTGAATTCTAGGACAGCCAGGACTACATAGGAAACCCTGTCTGGGCACACACACACACACACACACACACACACACACACACACATACACACACACACACACACACACATACACACACATACACACACATACACACACACACACACACACACACACACATACACACACACACACACACACACACACACATACACACACACACACACACATACACACACATACACACATACACACACACATACACACACACACACACACACACACACACATACACACACACACACACACACACACACACACACATACACACACACACACACACACACACACACACACACACACACACACACACACAAAGGGAAAGAATATTTCTGGGGTTGCCAAGAAGGCTCAGCACTGGCTGCTCTTCCAGGAAGCCTGGTTCTGTTCCCAGTATCCATGTCACCAGGAAGCTCACAACTCTGTTCCAGAGGATCCAATACCCTGGCACCCATGGGCGCCTGCACTCATGCACATATTTAAAACAAAAATAAATCTTGAAGGAGGAGGAAGAGGAGGAAGAAAAAGAGGAGGAAGAGGTTCTTTTGTGGGGCCAGTGAGATGGCTCAGCAAGTAACAGCATTTGCTTCAAGAGCCTGAGGGCCTGAGGTGGATCCCTAGAACCCGCACACATCCACACTCATAGTAACAAATAAAACCTATATTTTAAAGATTTGCTTATTTTTGTTTATGTGTGTTTTTTGTCTGCCTGTATGTCTGTGAACCCTTTGCGTGCCCGGTACCTGTGGAGGCAGAAGGCATCGGATCCCCTGGAACTACAGTTAGACATTTGTGAGCTGCCGTGTGGGAGCTGAGAATGGAACTGAGGTCATCTGCAAGGGCAGGAAAGGCTCCTAACCATGAAGCCATCTCTCCAGACTCAAAATTTAATTTTTAAAAAAATGTCTTTAAAGCATGTCCTTTTATTAGCTGGGGCAGTAGCTCATTTGGTAAAGCGCCATGCAAGCAGGAAAACCTGAGTTCAAGATCCAGAAGCCATAGGATAAGGCCACATCTGCAATCCCAGGGCCGGGAAGGTGGGAACGAGCAGGCTCCTGGGGCCCCGGCCAGGCAGCCTAGGCTACTTGGTGAGCTCCAGGCCAGTAAGAGAACTTGTCTGAAAACCCAAGATGGATACATCTTCAGAAGCTACACTCTGGCCTCCACGACATACATGTTCACACACACAGATGCTCCTTCAGCTGGGCGCAGTGACACATGCCATAGAAAACCTCCGGCTCAAAACAAACAAACTAATGAAATGTGTTTGCTTCCTTTCTAGTGTGGGCAACAGTGGTGCATCTCTGTAGTCCTAGTCCCTGGGAAGGCTGAGGCAGAAGGATCACTTGAGTCCAGGAATTCATGCACAAATACACAAACGTGCACATGCACACATATGCACATGCACATGTACACACATGCGCACACACATAATGTGCATGCACATGTGTACACAGACATACACACACACTCCAAAGGCTGAGGCAATAGGATGGGCAGTTCAAGGTTGGCCTGGTCTCCAAAACTATGACTTTACCTTAAAAAAAAAAATTACTCTGTAAGTAATCAAGTGTATACATTTCAAATTGTATAGCATTCTACTGTATAAAATTCTTTCTTGGCTTTTTTTTACACTTGTTAAATTAGTTCTTTGGCATTTCATACACACAGGCAATGCATCCTGATCACACACTCTCCCGTGACTCCTCCCTGCCTCTGTCAACCTTATGGCTGCCGCCGTGGTTGTCCTTGAATCATTGTCTTTCTATGTAGCTCAGGCTTGCCTAAAACTTGCAGCCCTCTTGCCGCAGCCTCCAGACACTTCCCTTGCGTGTGTGCGCTGCTATGTCAGACTTGTATGTTTTTAATTGTGTTTTTCAAACACTTGAACCAGGTGTACTGGCAGATACCTGTTACCTCAGCGTTCAGCGGCCTGAGGCAATAGAATTACAGATTTGAGGCTGGTCTGAGGCTACTCAGTGACACCTGCCCTAAAAACCAAAACAACAAAAAATCATCTGGCTTTCGAAACACCTTGAGTGAGTTCACAGAGAATGCCTGTGCGGCTGACCACCTGGGCTTTCCCTCTTGCAAACCTTTCCCTCGGTGATAGCACATTAATGATGTGTCTAACCCAGCATTCCATTAAAACTTGTCAAATCTGGTTTTCTAATTGCCTTTCATTGTGTCTCTTTTTAAACAAAGATTTATTTTTATTTTATATATATGAATATACCGTCACTGTCTTCAGACACACCAGAAGAGGACATCCAATCCCTTTACAGATGTTTGTGAGCCACCATGTGGTTGCTGGGATTTGAACTCAAGACCTCTGGAAGAGCAGTCAGTGCTCTTAACCGCTGAGCCATCTCTCCAGCCCTCCATTGTGTTCTTTTAAATTATTGTTTTCTACTTATTTACTTATTGTTTACTTACTTAATTTCCAGGCAGTGTCTCTCTGTGTGGCTGGCCTAGAACTTCCTATGTAGACCAGGTTGTTCTTGAACTGGAAGAGATCTGCTTGCCTCTGCCTTCCTAATGCTGGGGTTAAAGGTGTGCCCACCACTCACCGTTCTCCCCAGAGCTTATCTCTCTCCTCTCTGCTTCCCATCCTGCTGGGGTTTATCATCTTCCCACCAGAACATGCGTGCTGAGATCAGGAATCTCTCTCACTGCTGACCTCCCAGCACTGAACACTGTCCAGTGTTCAGTGTTTGTTGCATGACTAGAAAAATGCTTCCCTGGTATCTGAAAGATTTGTGCATGCTTGGGTGAGCTCAGGCATGCGCCCAGAGTGATTCAGGACCCTGTTCCGTTTTCTTTCCAGCCTCAAGGAGACAGTCTTGCCTCACACGTATCCCAAACCCCAGAGCTGATTCTCAGCCATCCTTTTCTCTTGCTTCAGGTGTCAAGTGTGGGGGTGTGCTCTCGGCACCATCTGGAAACTTCTCCAGTCCAAACTTCCCAAGTCTGTATCCCTACAACACCGAGTGCAGCTGGCTGATCGTGGTGGCCGAGGGCTCCTCCGTGCTGCTCACTTTCCACGCCTTTGACCTGGAGTACCATGACACCTGTGGCTTTGACTTCCTGGAGATCTACAACGGGGCCTCTAGAGACAAGGGCAATCTGCTGGGCAGGTTCTGTGGCCAGGCGCCCCCGCCACCCTTCACCTCCTCCTGGCACGTCATGTCTGTCGTCTTCCACTCAGACAAGCATGTGGCCAGTCGTGGCTTTTCCGCAGGCTATCAGAAAGGTCAGGAAGCCACTCAGCTAATGCTGGCCCCAGATGCAGAGGGTGGGGGCAGAGCACAGGGAAGGTGAATGAGCAGCCTCTTTGCGTAGGCCACTCTGCAATCCGGATGACCTCCATTTAGCACAGCCTACGGGGCAAAGGCGGCTTTGACCTCCCTAGACCATGACCTCCCTAGAAACCACTCCCCACTACTCTTATATTTCCCTGCTTCCTCCATGACCTTGGGTCACCTAGGCAGGTTGCTGCTCCCTGAAAGGAGGCCCACAGGACTCCTCTGCCTTTGTCCTTCCCTTGTAGTATTGGTCATAGGAGGATCCTGGCTGTTGTCCCTGCTGTTGAAATCCTGTGGCTTCCACATCCTTCCCCTGCCTGTGGTTCCTCCTCTCTCAGGACCTTTCTCCCTAACATCACTAACTGGTTCCCCTAATCCCCAACTCCTCCAAGCAGGCCTGTCACCTCCTATAGACCCTCATGAGGTAGAACCCGGGTCCTGCTCTTCAGCCTTCTTGCCCCCTTCTTCCTGTCTTTGAGTTCTTGTGCACAGACCCAAAACTCCTTCTTTCTCCCCAGGAGATCAGATGCCTCTGTGTCAGCCCACATAGGATAGCCACAAAGGTCCCTGTCCACAGCTCCACCCCCAGCAACCCTAGGACTCAGGCAAGACAGCAGCCCCTGTTGAACTTGAAAGCCCAAAACTGTGGCGAGCTAAACTGCAAGAACAAGAGGTTACTCTGGCCAGAGCATGGGGACCTTAGGCCTGGGGGTTATAGGACATTAAGGTATCAAAGTCCTGACATCACATGAAACGCTTCCCAGCAGTTTTACAAACAGGACGAGCTGATAGCAGACAGAGCTGTCTTGTTAATCTTTGAGATCTAAAGAGATAAATGTAGTATTTTAATGATATGCACTGATTTCACAAGTTCACATTTGTGCGTGTGCGTGTGTTTGCATGTAAGCCAAAAGTCAGTCTCAGGTATTGTCCCGCAGAGACCTGGCTGGGTTCTCCAATTAGGCTAGAATGGCTGCTGGCCAGTGAGCCCCAGAGATCAACCTGCCTCTACTTCCCTAGCTCCAAGATTACAAGTTCGAGCCACTACCCCCGACTTTTATGGGGTGCTGGGAGTGAAACGTGGGTCCTTATGCTTGGTCAGCAAACACTTTAACAGCTGAGCTACTGCCCTGGTCCCAGGCTCATGTTTCCAACATTCACGTGTGAAAAGCCCGTCCCTAAAACCCTGGATGTTGGTGGACTCCACTGGGCTAAAGTTTTCTGTGTAAGATGTGTAACTTTGGCTTCTGTCTTTTATTATACTCAAAGATATCAGGTTGGGAGATTGCTCTGTGGGTAAGTGGCTTTTAAATTCCCAGCATCCACATGAGATACAGGAATGGCTGTGCACACCCGTGACCCTGGTGCTGTTGGCCATCGAACCTAGTTGGAAATTAACAGGCTTCAGGTTCAGAGAGAGACACTGTCTCAGAGAGATAAAGCAAAGGCTGACAGAGCAGGAGAGCTGTCCTCCTCTGACCTCCAAACACACCCGCTTCTGCATGGGCACAGACATTCACACATATATGTAAAACACACACGTTGGAAATGCAGCATAAGAATGAACTCCAGAGTATTTATCTACTCAGGTTATAGATATTAATTGACTGATGTCACAGACTATCTCCACCTACCTTCTCATTTCACAGTAAATCTGACAGCCAGAGAGGAAATACTATTGCCTACAATAACACAGCTGAGCAGGCAGTCCTGGGACAGGAAGCCAGGACCTCAGCTGCCAGGTGCCATGCTCTGGCCACATGATTGTCACGTATCTCCTGGGCTTCAGTTCTATCTGCTAGCTGGGTGACCTGTCCATGCCTCTTAGCTCTTGTCACCTCAGTGTTGCCTGCAATCTCCATGTCTCTGTCTGAGAACATTGACCGTGTCTTTACTGTGACAGAACCTCATGAGTGAGACAGCTTATGAAGGAGATGTTTGATTTGGGGCCCACGGGTGCAAAGGGTGTGAGTCCATGACTATTGTGATGGGGAGCACGGCAGCAGGCAGGAAGGCATGGTGCTGAAGCAGCCGCTGAGTGCTTACCTCCGGAACCACAAGCTTAAGGAGAGCTAGCTAACTGGGAACAGCGTGGGCTTTTGAAACCTCAAAGCCTGCCCCCCGTGACACACCTCCTTCAACAGGCCATGTCTCCTAACCCTTCCCAAATAGTACCACCGACTGGAGACAAAGTATTCAAATATATGAGCCTATGGGAAGCATTCTCCTTCAAACCCCCACACAGTGTATTCCCTATCCCCTCCACTCCTGGAGTCACACAACTCAGCAGCTCCCTTTAACACACTTCCCCATCTTATCTCAACCCTTACTTCCATGTGGGGATTCTGAACCTTCAAACAGAGCCCTTGTACTAGGGTCTTTATCACCAAGGCCTACTGAGTGAACTCAGGCCTAGGCAGATAAGTTACTCGGCCTCTCACTGTGAAAGATGTGTCCTATGTGGGTCAGTTATACCACTCATGTGTGTTTCGGGTGTCTGGTTCCCTGGGGAGGAGGTCAGCTCAAGTGGGCTCCCTTGCAGATGTGTGCGGTGGTGTCCTGACCGGCCTGTCAGGGGTCCTCAGCAGCCCCGAGTACCCCAACAACTACCCCAATAATGTGGAGTGCCACTGGCTGATCCGTGCCTCGGGACCTGCCACTGTCAAGCTGGTGTTCGTGGACTTCCAGGTGGAGGGCAGTGAAGAATGCATGTATGACTACGTGACTGTGCTTGGAGCACCAGGCCCTGCCCAGGGGCACCACTACTGTGGCAGCACCAGACCCCCCACCCTTGTGTCCCTGGGCCATGAGTTGCAGGTGGTCTTCAAGTCTGACTTCAACATTGGAGGCCGGGGCTTCAAGGCGCACTACTTCTCAGGTAGGAGGGGCCAAGGCTATGGTAACACACCTTTGCACTCCTGCCTACTGCTTTGCTTGGGGATTCAACTAATGCTCGCTTGTGTCCTCAGGGCTTGGATTGGCTGCACTGTGTCTAATGGTCTAGCACACACTTCCCGGCCAACCCCAAGACCAGATTGGTCTCTTCTAAACGCCTTAGAGCAGTGGTTCTCAACCTGTGGGTTACGACCCCTTTAGGGGTCAAATAGCTCTTCCACAGGGGTCATATCCTGAACACCAGATATCTACATGGTGACTCATGACAGTATCAAAATTAGTTATGAAGTAGCAAAGAAAATAACTTTATGGATCTGTGCGGTGGTGGTACAAGCATTTAATCCTAGTACTTGGGAGGTAGAGGCAAGAGGATCTCTGAGTTTGAGTCCTGCCTGGTCTATAGAGTGAGTTTCAGGATGTCCAAGGCTACACAGAGAAACCTGTCTTGATGATGATGATGATGATGATGATGGTGGTGGTGGTGGTGGTGGTGATGGCGGCGATGACGATGACGATGACGATGATATGACTGGGGTCACTATAACTTGAGGAACTGTATTAAAGGGTCACATCATAGGAGGGTTGAGAATTCCTTCCTACTCTTATCTACCTCATGCCATCTTTGTCCAACTCCCTGCCTGATGGTGAGGTAGCTCCTTTTCTTGTGCCTGGAACACACTGTGCGCTGATGTGATGTGGTCATAGGAGAATGGGTGAGCTTCAGAGAATTCACAGTCCACGGAGAAAGATGGGTGGTACAATGAAAAGCCACTGCCACTGAGTACTAGCAGGTAGAGTCATGGGGGACTTCCTGGAGGAGGAATTGAGCAGAGCCTTGAAGTCAGTCACAGAGCACGAACGTTATGTGCAGAGGCACAGAGGGCAGAGGGCAGAGGGCAGCTGACAGCCAGTCCAGCATGTAGGCAGAAGGTCAGCTCTCCATGCTGAGATAGGCAAGAGTGTTGAGGCACGGAGGAAAGGTCTGCCTTGGCTCACGGTTGCAGAGGTCCAAGGACTGTCATCAGCTGTGGACTTTGGGCCAGTGGTGAGGCAAAACATCATGGCAGAGAGCAAAGAGTGGAACAAAAGCTGCTTCCTCATGACTGGCAGGAAGCAGAGACATAAAATGGAACGGACTGGAGCCCTAGCGCCCACTTTCAGGGCATTCCCCCCAGTGAGCCAACCTCCTCCCGGTAGGCCCCCTGCCCTAAATCTTCTACCACCTCCCAGTGGCACCTCAGGCTGGAGACCCTGCCTTAACCATCATTTATTTCGTATGTGACCATTACTTCCTTCTCCCCAGGAGAATGCCAGGAGGTGTTCACAGCTGTGCGTGGCAACTTCTCCAGCCCACAGTACCCTGGCGCCTACCCCAACAACATCCGTTGCCACTGGACCATCCGCCTGCCCCCTGGCTACCGGGTCAAGGTCTTCGTCCTGGACCTGGGCTTGGAGGAGCCCAACAGCCTAACCAGAACCTGTGACTTTGACCATCTGGCAGCCTTCGATGGGGCCAGTGAGGAGGCAAAGCTGCTGGGGAAGTGGTGCGGGCATCACCTGCCACCGCCTGTCACCTCCAGTCACAACCAGCTCCTACTTCTGCTGCACACTGACCGCAGCACCTCCGGCAGGGGCTTCTCCGTGGCCTACATTGGAGGTCAGCTGGGTTGAGGGTGTGGGTCCTGGGAAACTCTGCAGCCTCCTTCCTGTGTTCACTGTGACACAGTCCCTCCACGGTCTCCTCCAGGCCCTACTCAGTCACTTACCCTGAGGACCTTTGAGGCCACTCCAGTATGGCCCGCATTTATTTCCACTGTCACAGAACCTTCTTTTCATAGCTTCTGACTCTATGTTCCCTAGTGGGCTCCTGGCTCCTTTCCCCGTGGGCTCTCTGCCTCTCGCACTGACACACAAAACATGTCAAGTTATCAATGGTAAGTAGGTGAAAACACCAAGATGCCACCAGCCTGGCCTGCATCATTCAGGAGCTGACTGGACAAAGGCTACTAACATGTCCTCACCCAGCAGTGTGATAGCCAGGCAACCCCTGTATAGGGCCAGGGCCTCAGAATTTCCTAAGATACTTGTGTTTACAACAGCGCTGCTGCAAAACACAGGCATCCTGTGCACAGCCAAGGCTGGGAAAGGAGAAGACAGGTGACAGCCACAAAAATCCTGTTATCCAGAAGACCCGAGCCTTCCAAAGCGCTCTCAATGCTTTGTCCTGCACTGTGTTTTCAAGTCAGTCACATGGCTGAGCTTTTCCTGCAGAGGTGGGTGGGAGGCTGGTATTAAGGCTTTTCTAACCTTTGTAACGTGGACGCAGCGGGAGTCTAGGGTCAGACAGGGTGAGTCCCTGAGTCAAGTGAGGGCTACAGGGTACGTCTGGCTCTGGGGACATCTTTCCCTCATACACTCAGGCCTGTTCAGCAGTGGAGAGATCCTTTTTCCTCATCCCTGGCAGCAGAGGATTAGGGAACCCTGGCAGTGGTGCAGAAAACAACCACTGCAAGCTGGTGGCCCGTGGAGACCTTTCTGGCCCTGGCTCTGTGGGAAGAAAAGTCGGGACTCTTGGCACAGCTTCCTTTGATTCTTCATGGACAAGGAGAAGATTGTGAGACCGGGTGCCATCTGGGTCCTGCCCTTTTGCTCTCCAGATCCTGGTTTCCCTGCCTGTACAGCAGGAACCTGGATTGAAGGGTCTTTAGGGTCCAGCTTGCCTCAGAGCGCCTGAGTCTCCGGCCCAGCCTGAGCGGTGCTAAGTGATTTAGACCGCCTCTTCTTGCAGCATCTCTGGAGATGAGGGTGGGGGTGGCTGTCATTCTGGCTCCTGTTCCAGGACCTTCTGTGCTCCCTACACAGGCCCCTGAGGGAGTCTAGGGTCAGACAGGGTACTCATGCTGGACCAGCACCAGATGGGGCCCAGGCTGTAGGCAGCCTCTCCACAGGGAGGGCCGCTTCGGCATCAATCAGGGGTGACACACAGTTCAGCGCCACCGAGATCATCGTGGGAGACAGCGGACCCATAAATCTCCGCCTGCCCAGACACCCGAGGTTGAAATATGTCTGAGACATTTCCCGGAGAGGGCTGAGGGATCCAGGCCTCTGCCTGCCAGGTTTCCTTTTTCTTCCAGCTAGCTCCCAACCCCCACCTGCCTCTGCCTTGCATGTACCCTCGCTCCTGCAGCCCCAGACACTCAGAGTCACACTCATGCACAGCCCAGAGCATGCTGGGAGCTGACCGATCGTAACGAGCAGACTGGTGACCAGGGAATCCTGCCCGCCCCCTCCCTCAAGCCCGAAATCCAAACTCAGCCCCAACAGGCAGCTTCACCTCTCAGAGATTTGCTTTCAAATCTTGTGGCTTGTGCTGTGCCCACCGCCCAAGGCCGGCACAAGGAGGGATAACAGGGTCCCCTTCCCCTGACTTCTTCGGAGCCACACCCCCTTTCTTCTGTCTTAGCTTGAATGTCCTTCACAGCACTCCTGTGCATTTCCCCATTTGTGGTCCTACCCAAGCCCTGGTGTGGCAGGCTTCCTCGTGTCTGTGTCTGTGCTGTGCAGAGGCCATCAGTAGCTGTGTTTACCGAATGACGGGGTGCGTGGCTGACTGTGCGCCTAAGCGATGAGCACCCACTTTTATTGTGGTGAAGAGTTAGTTTCCACTCGCTTCTGCTCGCTCATTCATTCATCCATCCATCCATCCATTCATTCATTCAGCATTACCTCAGCCTGCCACTGAGGCTCTTTCCTGAGGCTCTATGCTGGGGACAGAAACACCAGCACACTACATGCCCAAAGAGCTCAGGGGAGCAATGCATGCAGTGTATCCCAGCTGAGTCCTGTAGTATATCATAAGCACCTTCCCTATTCTGGGGTTCCGTTCCATGTCTACTGTCCTTCCAGGAGGCTGAGGGATGATGGGTCTGACTGTAGCCCTAAGGACTCAGACTCCCCCTCCCGTTCCAGTGGTGCCCATGAATGTGAGCTGTTCTCGCACGGACTTCCAGATTCTGATCTCTGCCCAGGCACTGGCCCCGCTGGAGCGGACCAAGGTCTACCTGGGTAGCCGGAGCTGTGCAGCCCAGGAAGTTGGTAGTAACTTCCGGATCCAGGCCCGTTTTGACACCTGTGGTTCCGAGTCTCAGGTAGGGGTAGGTATAAGAGATGGGCTCTGAGCCTTACTGAAGGGCTCCTGCTATCCTCAGTTTACCTCCTGGCTCTGTTAGTGCACACAGGCATGCGTGCAGGCTTACTGGCACCCTTGTGGCTAACAACCCTAAATTTCCTCCCTGCTCCTCTGAGAACCCCCAGGGAAATGGAATCCCTGATCCCTTTAATGTGCACAGCTGTCCCCCTGCTCTCTTCTTGCCTATCCTCCCCAACCTGGTGACCCCAATACATCTCTGGGCTCCACAAATGAATAAGCCTTTCAAGTAAGGATCCACCTCCCTCTAAAGGCTGTGGGGCTCACAAATGAGATATTCTGGAGGCTGTGGACTCAGGCTGGGGTGGGTGGGTAGGAGGGGCCTAAGAGAGAACCTGGGCAGTGTAGTAGCCCGGTACCCTCAATTATGTCCTTAGGAGAATATAGGGAAGGGGGTGGGAAGAGAAGGAACAGTGGTCTGCCCCGGTTAGAGCTCTCAACTCTGAAATCTGGGCGTTTGCAGTCTGGCTTCGCCTGATGCCCCATGCCCTGTGCCTTAGGGTTTTACTGCTGTGAACAGACACCATGAGCAATGCAAGTCTTATAAAGGACAACATTTAATTGGGGCTGGCTTACAGGCTCAGAGGTTCAGTCCATTATCATCAAGGCAGGAGCATGGCAGCATCCAGGCAGGCATGGTGCAGGAGGAGCTGAGAGTTCTACATCTTCATCTGAAGGCTGCCAGCAGAATACTGACTTCCAGGCAGCTAGGATGAGGGTCTTACAACCCATACCCACGGTGACACACCTACTCCAACAAGACCACACCTTCTAATCCTACCACTCCCTGGGCCAAGCACCCTGCCACTTGCCTCTGGCCCCTGCTGTCTTCTGCTCTGCCTTCCCAGTCTCCAGGCAGCCATGGGAGAAGGAAGCTGAGGACGGATGTTTGGCTGCCAGTCTCTGCTCCCCCTGCTCCATGCCTGAGGTCCCTGGGGATTTTCTTGGGACAGAACCATACTCAGTGCAATGGAATGAAGGAGACAAAGTCCCAAAGGGCTGGGACGACGGCTCAGTCAGGAATGCGCAGCCGTGTAAGCCTGGAGACATATGGTCCATCCTCAGACCACGTCATCTGAAAAGTAAACAGGAATGTTAAAGGTGGAGGTGGTGGTGCACACCTTTAACCCAGTGCTTGGGAGGCAGCGACGGGTGGATCTCTGGGACGCTGAGGTTAGCTCGGTCCACATAGTGAGCGCTAGGCCAGATCAGACCAGCCAGAGCTACATAAGCTAGGCAGACTCATGCCTGGCACTCGCTGGCCAACCAATCTAGCCTAGTCTTCCACCCCAGGTCCCAGTGAGAGACTTTGTTTCATGAAACAAGTTGGGTGGCTTTTGGGATTGTCTATAGGGTTGACCCATGACCTCCAAACACAGAAACACACACATGTGGATACACATCTATACACACATGTACATCCTCATACACATGACCACATGCCCATCTCTCACCCTCAAACCGAATCCCAGAAAGGAAATCATGAAGTCCTAGGGCCAAGGACTCATGAATACTTGGTTTCAGAACTCTACCCTGCCCTAGAACATAGGGCCACAGACCACAGGATCAACTGCTTGGAAGGGCAAAGTCTAAGCATTTTAATGTAGGCCTTGCCACCCCTCAGTCTCAAGGCCCAGTCTCTGAAGGAGCTGCTGTCACCAAGGCGCAGATGACAGCATGAAGGCTGGCCTTTCTGCACCTCCATGGGAACGCTGGGCTTAGCTCCTAACCCCCAGCCTTCTGGTTCCATTGGCTTTTCCTCCTCTCCAAGCTCCTCATGCTCCCTGCCTTACCACATGCGCTCACTCCAGTCTTCAGTGTGTAGATGACCAGCTTCTCTTTGGTTCTCCTCTACTCACGGCTCCTGCCCTGCTCTGTCCCGTGTCCTGATTCTGTGCCTCAAAAAATCAAGGCTACACAAGGTTCCCCTTAGAGAGTGGGGAGCAGACCCACCAAGGTAGATTGAGGCAGGCTGACCGAAGGCACAGAGACAAAGGCTTCTTTGGGGATGTGGGATCCAGGGCCCTTCAGAAGCCCAAGCTTGGGAGAGACCATAAAATACACTACAACACTCATTCACACCTTCCCAAGAGGGCCACTCTGTCTTGGACGCTGGGAGTTCTCAATTTCCTGTACCTATGTACCCTCCGATTTAGGCAGCTTCATGTTTCAGACACCATTCTTGGAAGGGGCAGCCTTGCCTGGGGCACTTTGGGCAGCCTGAGGAGTGTGGTATTGGGTGTGGAGTTGGCATACATGTAGCCAAGTAGCCTCATGTCACTGCACCCCTAAAAACCCGGCTTCTCAGAGGCTGGCCTACACCTCTCACCCACTTAGGGCAACTTGACCCGATTCCCTCATCCCTGAGATGAAGAGCTGCAGTGGGCCAGGCCTCTCACATAGCAGTTTTCAGGGGCTCTTCCCAGACCTAGAGTGAGTGGGTCACCTAGGGTGGTGGCTTTGAGTGACCTGAGCCTCAATAAACAGTAGGGGCCCCTGCTTCATTCATTATTGAGAGAAAGACTCCTGAGGGAAGGTCACACAGCTGACAAACAAGCAAGGCAGGGGCTCGCTTCTAGGCCTCACTCTAGGCAGATGATGGCCTCTGGGCTTAGTGGTCACAGCTGCAAACCACCAAGGGTGGGAACTGACCGGCTACTCTTTGGTTTGAGTCAAGTGTCACGGCTGATAGCATAGGTTGGACAGGTCAGGGTAAGAATATGGCCTCTGTGGATTGTATGCTGCATGGCCTCAGACAATTTAACCTCCAGGTGCCCCAGTTTCCTTGTCTGTAAAATAGGAATGTTAATGATCACAAGAAGGCTATTGTGAGAAGTAAAGGAACTGATACACTTAACTGGCCCCAGTTCCAAAGTCTTTGTTTCTGAGACTGGGTATCAGTTAGTCTAGACTGGCCTCAGACTTACTATGTATTAAAAATGATCTTAACTCTGAGTTCTCTTCTTCCTGCAAGTGCTGGCATTAAAGGCCTGCACCACCATGTGTGTCTTAAGTATCGCCAGTGTAATCTCAGCTCCATGGTTGCTGGGTTTGTGCTTTTGCTGATGCTGAGGATTGAACCTGGAGCCTCACAGACGATAGTCAAGTGCTCTGACCCTAAGCTATGTCTCCCCGTCTAGGTGTTCTTACTGTCGCTGTCTTTCATTCACCTTAACCCCTTGAAGTCAGAGCAAACATTGGCTCACCAAGTCTGATGCTCTTTAAGACAATCTACTCTCACATTCCCCCTTCTTATAATTATTTTAATTTACGTGTGTGTGTGTGTGTGTGTGTGTGTGTGTGTGTGTGTGTGTGTGTGTGTGTGTGTTGATCAGAGGAAAACCTGTGGGAATTAGTTTTTGTCCTTCCACTGTTTGAGTTTCAGTGACCAAATTCAGGTTGTCAGCCTTGGTGGCAAGTCCCTTTACCCACAGAGCCGACGTGCTGGCCCTGCTGGCCCTTTGACAGATGAGGACTCTGAGATTCAGAGAATAAAGGAGTTTGTGGCTAAGCTGTGGAATCAGGCAGATGTCTGTTAGAGGCACTGGGACAGCCTGAGCTCCCTCGGGACTGAGCATGTCTCTGTGACCCCACAGAGAAGAAATAACACCTCCGTGATTGTCAGCGTGCTGTACCTTGACTTCTCTGCTCCTGGGCACAGTGACATCCACGAGTATGAGGTGCGCTGTGAGCCGCGGCGCAAGGAGGCCTCTGTCCACCTGCTGTCGGGCTCTGATCTGCTCGGGTCCTATGCTGCCACCGCTGAGCACCTTCAGGAGGCACCACCTGGAGAGGAGGAAGAGATCCTGGAGGGCCCGGGGACGATGGTGACCCAGGACACCAGTGACATCGTCTTCCTGGGCCTCTGCATTCTAGCCGGAGTCCTTATGATCATTGCCATTGTGGTCCTGATGCTGCTGTGAGCAGGTAAAGAGCAGCCTGGGGGCCCATCATAGGGCAGGGTGGGGCTTGTGGACTTGTTGGTGACCGTGGGCACATCATGTCCCTCTCTGAGCCCATTTCCTACGGATCACTGCTCTGCCCTGCTCCTCACGGGACTCAGAGAAAAGTGTGCTTAGGTAAAGGCTCTGAAGGCTGTAGAGATTGCTGTTAAGTTAATTTTAGGGATATTCTGCTACAGGAACGCATGCTCCCATATGTGTTTCTCGTGAGCTTGGACAGTTGGAGTCACAGGTGGCAGTGTGAATACAACAGACTCATCCTGTTCTTCACCAACTCAGGGCACCTCCTAGCTTCTCAGACCTTCGTGAGTAGGAAGTCTAGTGTCTGTGTGGGGGTTCCTCCCTCCTTAAGCAACCCAGGTGAAGACCCTCTCTAAAGACCTCCGCCCCTGCCTCCAGGAACCGGAGAGAGAGTCCAAGCTCTGGCTAGTGCTGTTATTCCAGCTCCTGCCACACCACTGAAGACTGATCCTTGCATCCTAGTGGGGGCTTGCTCATGGAGGTATCAAGGCCTGCTGTGTTCGGTTCCTATAGATGCCGGGTGGGCTGGGCAGCGTCCTCAGAGTAGAGGCCGAAGCTGAGGTGTTCCTTTTATGTTGGGACTTGTGCTTGAATGCCTTAGATCTTTGGCCAAAACATTGAGTCAAGTCCTCTGTGCCTCCAAGTTTGCTCTGATGTTCATGCCACCAGCTCTTCCTCACTCAGGAGATGAGTTCTCTTTGGAGCCCTCTGAACCTTTTTCTACTCCTTAGAGCTGCTCCAGTCTCTCAGAGCTGCTCCAGTCTCTCAGAGCTGCTCCAGTCTCTCAGAGCTGCTCCAATCCCCAGAGCTGCTCCAGTCTCTCAGAGCTGCTCCAGTCTCTCAGAGCTGCTCCAGTCTCTCAGAGCTGCTCCAGTCTCTCAGAGCTGTTCCAGTCTCCAGAAGCTACTCCAGGCTCTGAGAGCTGCTCCAGTCCCTCAGAGCTGCTCCAGTCCCTCAGAGCTTCTCCATTTCCCCAGAGCTGCTCCAGGCTGAGAGCTGCTCCAGTCCCTCAGAGCTTCTCCATTTCCCCAGAGCTGCTCCAGGCTGAGAGCTGCTCCAGTCCTTCAGAGCTGCTCCAGTTCACCCACATTGATGTTTCTATGCTTACATCAGATTAGGGGGACTTCCTGTTCTTCCCAGGGAGGATCTTTAGGATTATGATGCAAATTAACACAGCCTTCTCCAGAGCTCTACTTGGTAGCAAGAAGTGGAACAATCTTGTTAATGGAAAATAAACAAACGATACATTTATAATCTGCTGCTTATCCCTGCTCACCTTTATGCTGCATAATGATCACTCAAGGTGTCTTTCCACAATAACCATGATCTCCAAAGTCAGCCTGCTGACCGCTGGGATCAGGTTAAAAAGACGGAAGCCCTGTTACAGCACAGTTCATTCAGCAACCCATGGAGCATGCAGCCGGTCCCGGATTCTGCCGTCTGTGCGAGGCAGCGCAGCAGCACACAGGACACAGGCAGATGGGATTCCTGCCTGTGAGACGTGTCTGGGTGGCCAAGCAGAACTGGAAAAGAAGGGGCAGACCAGCTGGGGCCTTGAATAAAAGGTGGAGAGTGAAGACGCCTGGAGGAAGAAGTGAATTAAGCAGAGGAGAAAGAGTAGCCTGGACACTGAGAGACAAACCGGGTTCAAGTCCAAGTCCTTCACCTTGTTAATGGAAAGTCTAGGCCAACTGCTCCACGGTTTCCATCTTGTGGAGGGTGTGACACATAGTGAATTAGGGGAGTTAGCTGGCATGGGTGGTCCTGCAGGGCAGTCCTCAGTCAGCCCCAGGCCTCTGAACCCAGCTTTTCTCTCCCCCGACCTCACTCTCAGTTCCTGAGTTAAGCACCTTTGCCCTGATCTGTTAACAAACACTAGGTCTTGATTTCTCCCTGGTTTTCTATCACTGTGATGAAACAACCATGACCAAAAGCAACTCTGAGGGAATGATTTATTTTGGTTTATAGTTTGTAGGCCACCATGAAGGGAAGTCTGGACAGGAGCCTGGAGCAGGGGCCATGGAGGGGTGCTGCTTACTGGCTTGCTCTCCTTGCCTTTCTCGGCCTGCTTTCCTAAGCAACCTAGGACCACCTGCTCAGGGATGGCACTGCCCACAGTGGGCTGGGTCCTCACACATCAATCATTAATCAAGGTAATGCCCTAAAGATTTGTCTATAGGCCAATTAAAGGCATTTTCTTAATTGAGGTTCCCTCTTCCCAAATGATCCTGGTTTGTGTCAAGTTGACAAAACAAACAAACGACAACAACAAAAGCAAAAACCAGCACCAACCACAAAACAAAAAAGATGTAACTAGCAGTTTCTCTGCCCCAGAAGACTGGGCACATTCTGAACACTCTCCAAGGGAGGCCTGGGGTCTGTCCTCTGTGGTTGGTGGTGGGCTGTGTACCACTTGCTGATACATGTGATTCTCTCACTTTATAGCTGAGGGAATTGGTGCAGCGAATGGAAAAACACTTAAGAACACGGCTGTGACACACTGGCCTTGGCTAAAGGAGGAAGCCCTTCCCTAAACTGGGCCTCCCAGCCCCTAGGTCACCCTTAGCTATGAGGGCAGTGTCTAGTGGGAAAGGCTTGCATGGCAGAGCATGAGAGAATGCTTCTGTCTTCACAGATGTGCCTGCAGCCAGCTGTTCCCAGCTCCCCGGTGTTATCTAGGTGAGCTGTGGGAAATGGCTGTCTTGATGACAGGAAGATGTCTGTTTAGAACTCAGTGGCTGAAATGATCCACTAGCCACCAGGCTCAGGCCTGGAAGAATAGGACAGGAGGGGCAACACCCGGCTCTACAAGTTCAGTGTTCTCAGAGAGGGGGGCTCCCATCCTACATGTCCACTGTGGGGCTAGCCTAGGCAGGAGCTTTGGGTCCTGCTGCCAGCTTGACCCTGTAGGGCTGATGTCACAGAGGAGAAGGAACCTTGGTAAGTAAACACATTGGTCTTGTCAAACCTCCTGTAGACTGCAGGTCAGACAGCAGCTACCTTTTAAGTTTTACCCTGACTCAGTGTAACCAGCTTTGGGGTGGACTTTTTTTTTTTTTTTTTTTTTTTTTTTTTTTTGAGCTGAGGACCAAACCCAGGGCCTTGCGCTTGCTAGGCAAACGCTCTACCACTGAGCTAAATCCCCAACCCCTGGGGTGGACGCTTAAGCTCTCTGAACACCATTTTTTTCTCTTAAGTGAAGTGAGGATAGCAATATTCTGTGTAAGTTATTATGAGGGATAGGTGGCTGATGGGTCCTGACTCTGAGCAAGGGCTTCTCAAGGAGGCCTCAAAGCTCAGGGTTGGAGAGGGTCTCACAGGGAAGCAAGTCCCCGGCTGTCTCATATGTTCACCTCACCAGTCTGCCCTCGAGTCTCTGCATCTCTGCTGCTCTCCATAGATGAAGGCCACCCCCCGCCCCAGTGCTGCAGGAGAATGATTCCTGCAGAAGCATCCCTGGCCTTGTCCTTAGGTCCATGTCCCTCGTATCCTCCTCTGTTCCATTGTACCTGACCACTGATGTAAGGTGATGTCCCCACATGTCACCCTGCACCCTGTGCCTGCTTTGCTTTCTCCATAGGATCTACCTAAAATGTATTTGCAAACCAAGGCATGTGAACATGAAACACAGCCAAGCAGGGTTCCCTGGAGGGGGAAATCAAGGCCCCCTATACTGATGCCCATCTCCAGTGCAATGGTAAGCAAGCCTCCCAGAACTCAGAAGAGTCCTGAATGGATCCCGAGGGACTCAGGAAACCACACAGAAATAAGCAAGGATTGTCCTCTAGTAATCCAGGGACAAGGACAGAGTCCAAGTGAACAGCTCACCTTGCCTAAGTGCTGGAGGTGCTCAGAGGATCTCCAGTATTCTCCATTGGCTTCCAGAACAGACTCACCAGGTACAGGACAGGTAACCACACATGCCAGTGCAAGGGGTCTTGAGGAGCACATTATGCCCTGGGTCAGGCCGAGGGCTGGGTGAGGAGGCTCAGACGTATACTGGGTGAAATCAAAATGCAAGACGAGCTGGAAGATTGCTTCAGGCACCAAGATGGTACAGAAAACAGAAATGCTCTCTGACCTCTGAGAGGAGACTACTGACCAAGAGAAGCAAATGACACAGCCCACCATATAGAATGTTTGTCACTGGTTGGCCCCACACATGCCGCTCACAAGTAAGTCAGTTGGCCTAGGGATCTGAGCCATGGGTTCCAGCTGCCTCAGCCACACGTAACCTTGGCTTATCTATCCATCTCCTCCATCTCCACGGGGCCTTTCCTAGCATCCCCAGGAGCCTAGCCAGGCTGGCGGATCACCAGGATCTGGTCACAGGGATTCAGATCAGGAGTGGCCAACATCGGGAGGTGGCCATGTAACTGGTCCTAGCTTGTTCTGTGGCTCGCTGTCTGAGGAAGCTCTCTGAGCCTCCACTTCCGCATCTGCGAGTTGAAAACAATAGCAGGAACATTCGTCGAAATACACTGCAAGCCAGACATGTTTCTAGACTTTATTTTTAAATTTACTTACTCATTTTAATTTTGTAACCAGTAACGATTCCTGTTCTTTCTTTAGAAACAAATTCAAATTCAGGCTGGGCAGTGGTAGCACAGGCCTTTGACCCCAGCACCCAGGAGGCAGAGGCAGGCAGATTCCTGTGGGTTTGAGGCCACCCTGAGTTCCAGAGTGAGAGAGAGAGAGAGAGAGAGAGAGAGAGAGAGAGAGAGAGAGAGAGAGTGTCAAACAAAAACAAACAAAAAAATTGAATTCAGGAAGAGCCAGAGTTTCATCCCCAAAACCCACATAGTGGAGGAAAGGACCCCAAGAGTGGCCTTCTGATCTCCACACCAGTACTGTGGCATGTGCATGCACACACTGTGCACACACACACACACACACACATACACTCACACACACACACACACAATAACACACACACAATACACACACACACAGAATAACACACACACAGAATAACACACACACACTGAATAACACACACACAGAATAACACACACACAGAATAACATACACACACACAGAATAACACACACACAGAATAACACACACACACAGAATAACACACACACACACACAGAATAACACACACACACACACACACACACACACACACACACACAGAATAACAAAGCAAACCACCCAGACAGCAAGTCAGTCAGCAGAGCCCAGATCTCAGGTATGCTAGAAAGAGCAGGTGAAGAAACCGAAGGGACAGGTGGATCCCAGCCATAACACTACATGCTTCATGCTTGGTGCTCAACTTAAAGCATTCTCCACATGGTAGCTCCGATCATTTAGTCTTCTGGGTAACACTGAGTTACACAGACCCACTCAGAGGCCAAGGAATGAATCTGGCTCCCGAGCCTCCGAGGAGCCGTAACAAATGTCCCAGGTGACTTGTCAGACAGAACTCAAGGCTGTTTTCATGCCAGGTTTCCAGGAACTCAGGGTGTCCTGGACGGTCAGGTTCTCATGCAGGCCTCTAGAATGCCTGGGCTCTGCCGGGGCCACCAGAGTCCTTTCCTTAGCCAGTGATGTCTGTGGGACTTCCTCCTAGAAAACACCCCAGCAGGCTTCCTTCTAGCGTCTGCAGGGTCTGTGGACCTTGGGGTAGCAGTTCCTTTTTCTCAGCACATAGGTCACATATGCACCTAGACCATGACTCAGTGGCTGTGTCCCAGCCACACTCCCAGAGTGCATCAGCAAATGTCCCAGAGGCTCCACACTGGAACACACAAAGAGTTGACCCCTCCCCCCAATCCACAGTCACCAAGCTTTGCAAGCAAGGAATTTGAAGCTTATAGGCTAATGGAGACCACCCAGTTGATCTGGAGGTTGAAGGAAGAAAGAGTGGGAACTCAAGTTCAGACCCTATTGGAGGATTTTCCCATGAAAGCCATGGAATTTCCCCCTTGCCATTTCCCACCCACGGAAGGTAGTAGCTTTTACTCATGCCTGGGGTATGCCAGACCCTGAGCCCAGTGGGTGTCCAGTAGGCAGTGATAGCTATAAGTGCTTCGAGGAGACCTACCCATAACAGTGACACAAAGTACTGTAACCGGAAGAGGGACCCTAAGAATGTCCTGGAGGGGAGGGAGGACCCCCAAGAGGGGGGAATGCCTGGGCAGGGTCCTGAGAGATAACGCAGGGCAGGAAAAAGGGAGAGCATGGGAAAGGAAGGGCATCTGAGGCAGTATGTGTTAGAGATGGGAGACCGGAAGGTTCTGGAACCTCAAGTTTGCTGGTGGCTCAGTGTAAGGTAGGGGGGAACTGAGGCACAGATGCCAGAAGGCTCCTAAGGGGCAGAGAATGGCTGGAAGCAGACTGCCCTAAGGGACCTAGGGTGGTCATGCCAGCCCCTAATCTCCATGTGATGCATCCGGAAACACATGGAATCCCAAGTCATAAATCCTGCACCCAGGCTTACAGTGGAAGCCCCCCTGTAAGAGGGCAGGTTGCCTGGAGGCACTGGACTCATAGGTCACCTGACTGCCAGGGTCACGCAGTCCCTGAGGCAATCTTGCTACCCTTTCTCCTTGCTGGGGGACCAGTGCACCTGAGCTCTGTGGGGAGGTGATGGGAGACAGCCAGCCCTCGGGATTCCCCTGGCAACTCTGTGGACTAGGCCCCACCCACCTCACCTGGCCCGGGAGTTTCCCAGCCTGTGAAGTCAAAGGCAAACAAAACCAAACAGAAACCGGCCCACCCCTGAGCTCCAGGTAAGCAGAACCCAAGCCTGTGGGGCCCGTGTACATACCTTTTGGCTGGCCTCCAGGACACAGGAGGTTGTTTGAATAAAATCCCCTCTTACTGGTAAGCCTGTAAGGCCTGGAGGTTTGCAGCTGGCAAACCGCTTCCCCCACATGTCCTCCCTTTTGGCTCTTACACCTGCCTTGAGAGGGGGTCTCCTGAGGCCTGAGAGGTTCTAGTATGGGCTTGAGGTCACAGAGTAGTTAGTGATAGATTTAGGGTCAGGGATATGAGGCTCAGGAGAGCAGCCACTGGCCATTGGTTAGATGGCTCCAGCTGACCAGTGTCATGGCCAAAGAGTCACAAGATCCGAGTGGCCTGAAGGCACTAATAGGGTGGCCTTTCGGAGGCAGACAGCAGTCACAGGCAGGCAAGGGTGCTCTCAGAGGCAGGGGTGTGTAAGCAGAGGCCCAGAGGCAGCGAGGCAGTGGGCAGTAGGGAACAGAGGGCTTCACTGAGGCTATTGCATGAACGGTCACTGGTCAGGGCTTCTTCACCTTTGTTCCATCTCCCAGCAGCCTCTGCTTCACTGTCGGTGTTCAGATCTGCCGTCCCCCATCGTTGGAATCTACAGAAAGTGTGAGGGGCCATGTATATAGCTCACTGGCTTGCTGTTGAGCCTAGCACGGTACTGGGAGGCTGCAAATTAATGAATGGAGCTGTCGGGATGGCTCAGCTGGCAAAGGGTTTGCCACATAAGCCGAGTTTGACCCCTTAGAACCCACCTTAAAGACCTGACTATGGGGTGCATGCCTGTAATCCCAGTGCAGAGAAGGCAGAGGCAGGAGGGTCCCTGGGCTTTGCTGGTGAACTACTCTAGCTGATCGGTGAGCTCTGGGTTCTTCTGGAGACCCTGTCTGGAAAAATGCAGTGGAGAGTGATTTAAGACACTCAGTGTCAATCTCTACACGCACATACACACGCACACACACACACATACACACACGCATATGCACACAGAGAGAGAGGGGGGGGGATTGATTCATGGCTGTGGTAGGGCAGGCATCAGAGTTAGAAACAGAGTTCTGAGTTGAAAGTGTCTTCCCAGAATGCCCCTCATTGCCCAAGTCTCTCCAGTGTCCCTCATGCCCCAGCTGGTAGACGGAGGGCAATCTAGCCTTAGGGAGCAGTCACAGTGAGGGCTGTCATTGCTCACACAGCCGGGGCAATGGAGCTGGAACCAGGAGAGGGGTGTCAGTGGATACAAGTGCACACTCCCAGGCACAACGGAGCTTGGAGTTGCTAGGTACCCGTGTGACAGTTTGAGGGCCCCTACCTGGAACTGACCCTCCTCCTCAGCTGTGGGACAGTAGGGACACTGAGTAGGAGGTCTACTGGGTGGCAGGTGCTCAGGCCAGCCTTGTGGCGGAAGCAGGCATGTGGCTGTGTGCCTCTCACTGCTGTGCATAAGCATAGCCCGGCAGTTGGGGACAGGACAAAGGTGTCAGGGCCAAGTGCTTGTTAGGGTGTGTTCGCACGTGCTTGGATGTCCCATGTCATTCTCAATGCACTGCATGTAGGCCTGGCCTGTTTCTGTTCACTCCATTTCCCACATACCCCGCTTGAGACCTTCCATGGGAGTGCAGCAGAAGCAGAGAGAAAGAGAGGCTGCACCCAATGTGCAGGTGCACCCATATGCAAGGTTTTCTGTGCACGTATGTATGTGTCTGCATATGTGTGTGTGTGTGTGTGTGTGTGTGTGTGTGTGTATGCCTACATATATGTGTGCGCACCTTCTTTCTAGAAGGTCCTGAGTTCAATCTCCCTCTGGCCCCTCTGGCCCATCAGGCCCTGACTCTCATGCTGTTGGGGTGCCCGGGGTCTGGGAGGAAGGAGAGTGAGTCTGAGAGAGGAAAGCAAGCACGTCCTCAACTGTGTTTCCGTGTGCCAAGCCAAACAGAGGGCCAAGCTCGCAGAACTGAGCAGTACTCTCCAGTCCTACCAGGCAGAGGCCTGGGCTAGGGGTGGACACAGCACCACCTTGTGGGCCACCAGGAGAGGTAAACGGCACCACTGGAAGGCAGCCAGCTACCCTCAGAAGGGATGGGAGGATGGCCTAGGGGACCCAGTATAGCTCACTGTCTTTGCATCCGACTCCTTTTCCTCTCACCCCTGCTGCATCAGCCTTCCTCACCCTCACTACCTCCAGTCCTTGTTCTGAGTTCATCCAGCCTGGGGGATGTGAAGGGCAGGGAGTCCAGTGACGGGAGAGGTGACCAAAAAGACTTCCCAGAGAGAAAAATCGCTAAGCATAATATCTTTTTTTTCTTTTATTGGATATTTTCCTTATTTACATTTCAAATATTATCCACTTTCCCGGTTTCCCCTCCAGAAACCCACTACCCCCTCCCCCTCCCCCTGCTTCTATGAGTGTGCTTCCCCAACCACCCACCCACCCACTCCCATCTTCCCGCCCTGGCATTCCCCTACACTGTGGCATTGAGCCTTGACAGAACCAAGGGCTTCTCCTCCCATTGATCCCCGACAAGGCCATCCTCTGCTACACATGCAGCTGGAGCCTTGGGTCCCTCCATGTGTAGTCACTGGAGGGTGGTTTAGTTTCCAGGAGCTCTGGGGGATCTGGTTGGTTGATATTGTTGTTCTTCTTATGGGGTTGCAAACCCCTTGAGCTCCTTCAGTCCTTTCTCTAACTTCTCC
Source organism: Rattus rattus (assembly GCF_011064425.1). Taxonomy (NCBI): domain Eukaryota; kingdom Metazoa; phylum Chordata; class Mammalia; order Rodentia; family Muridae; genus Rattus; species Rattus rattus. The sequence continues at coordinate 47,690,144 of NC_046154.1, read as the reverse complement.
ATTGGGGACCCTGTTCTCAGTTTAATGGTTGGCTGTGAGCATCTGCCTCTGTATTTGTCAGGCTCTGGCAGAGCCTCTCAGGAGAGAGCTATATCAGGCTCCTGTCAGCATGCACTTCTTGGCATCCACAATATTGTCTGGGTTTGGTGGTTGTATATGGGATGGATCCCCAGGTAGGGCAGTCAATAAATGGTCTTTCCTTCAGTCTCTGCTCCACACTTTGTCTCCATATTTCTTCTGTGACTATTTTTGTTCCCCCTTCTAAGAAGGACTGAAGCATCCACACTTTGGTCTTTCTTCCTCTTGAGTTTCACATGGGGTTGGATAAGTGGGAAATGCCTTAGGCAGAGGGAACAGAATGTGCAAAGGCCCAGAAGCATTAATGATTGCTGGGTATGCTGAGCTGGCGGTCCTCGAGAGCATGGACGGAGAGTGGGAGTGAAACTGAGAAATGATGGGGGTCTGGGCCCCAAAAGCCTGTAGTGCCAACCCAGGGAGCTGGACCGTAATGGAGCCACTGCAGGGAACTGGGCAGGAACTGACAAGGTCAGTGCAGCTGGCTGAGCTGAAACTCACATAACATGCTTTTACGTGTTATTTATTGACATTTTATCCTATTTATTTCATTTTGAGATAAAGTCTTTCTCTATAGCCCAAGATGGCCTCAAACTCTATATCCTCCTGCCTCAGCTTCCTGAGTGCTGGCATTGTTGATTTGGGTCCCTATAACTATTTTAAAGTGCTCAGTTTAGTAGCACTTAGCGACCCAGCACACTGTGTGGGAAGCAACATCTCTGTCTAGTGACCCAACACCATTATCATACCAAAGCAAACCTTTTACTCATTAAGTAAATCCACCCCCCATTCCCCAGAAACTATCAGTTATTCTCTCTCTATGGGTTTATCAGTTCTAGACATTTCATATAATTAGAATCATACACCATGTGGCCTTTTGTGCCTGGCTATTTTGATGAAATGCGTTTGAGGTTCATCTACACGGTAGTATTATTACTTGGGTCCCAATCTGTGTAGCTCAAGGGTAGAGGCCCTGAGTCCAGTCACCCACACTGAAGTAAATAAAACAAACCAACCCCTTCACCTCAGTGTGGTAGGATGCACATCTATAATGCCTGCACTCAGGAAGTAAAACCGATTCCAGTTCAAGGCCAGTCTGGGTGACATTGGGAGACCATGTCCTTAAAAAGAAATCATTCCTGGGGCTGCAGAAATAGCTCAGTGAGTAAAGAGCCTGCTGTGTATGTGTGAGGGCTGGAGTTTGGATCCCCAGAACCTGTGTAAAGGCCAGGTGGGCGTGGCCAGGTGGGGTTGGAGGGTGGGCTCTCCTGAGCAACCCAGCTACCTAGACTAGTGAGTGTATAGGCAGGCTCCGGCTTCTATTGAGAGGCCTACCTCAATGAATAAGGTGGAGAGTAGCCGAGGAAAACTATCTATGTCAACCTCCGGTCTCCACACAAGTATACACACATGCAAACATACATGCACACATAATACATGCATGTGAAAATTAAAAAATTAAAATTTCTTTTTTATGAATGAATAATACAGATGTTCACTCACTTGTGGTAGGTTATAACAGATAAACCTATGAAAGTTGAATACACAGCACATTAAACACACCTAACGTACCAGACAGAGCTGAGGTTCTCCATATGGCTGTCTGGGGGCTGGGGCTTGCCCATGCTGCCCAGCCCATTGAGAAAGCATTGGACTGTATGTCACCAGCCTAGCAAAGAGCAGATTCAAATGTCAATGGAAAGTTTCTGCTGAATATCACTTTTTTTTTTTCTTTTCTTTTTTTCGGAGCTGGGGACCGAACCTAGGGCCTTGCGTTTGCTAGGCAAGCGCTCTACCACTGAGCTGAATCCCCAACCCCTGAATATCACTTTAAAAAAAAAAAAAGGTTTTATTTTATTTTTTTATTTTATTTTATTTTATTTACACACACACATGAATGTCATTGCCCTCAGAGGACAGAAGAGGGTGTCAGATCTCCTGCAGCTGGTGTTTACAAGCAGTTGTGAGCCACCCAGTGTGGGTGGCTGGGAACCGAACTCAGGCCTGGTGTAAGAGCAGTCAGTGCTCAGTCTTAAACTACTGAGCCATCTCTCTGGGTCGCAGTATCACTTGTATATCGTCACAACACTGAAGAGGCAGAAGTCAAACCATTGTCTAGACCATCCCTGTCCTGTGGTCTGTACACAGCGAATTGCTCGCCCAGTCATGGTGAACATTTGGGTGTCGCAGGCCCACGTTTGATGCCCCTTGTGTCTCCGTCGTGGTACTTTATCTTCCAGAGGTAAGGTCCTCCATCAAAGGGTATGGTGGGTGAGGGAGAGGCTGAGAGCTAGGACAGGAAGGAACCCGGGAGCCATGCTGAGGAACCTGGACCTGGAGAAGCTGATCCGATCACCTGGGAGCCAGTGCAGAAGCTGGGGGCTGAGAACTGGAGGTGCCAGACTGCTGCCTCGGGTGACTCTCAGAGGGTGGCTCAGAGATAGAGTCCCACTCCCTCTTCTGCACCCCAGCATAAACCTGGGGCAGACCAGGAATCATGACTCGAAATGTCAGTCAGCGCCCAGAATGACACAACAGTGGAGTGACCCCAAGAGCAGTCACAGAAGAATGTGGTGTGAGAGAGAGTGCTAGAAAGCTTTTGAGCCCAGGTCTGGCTCAGTGGCCTCTCCAGAGGTCTCCGTCCTCTCAGACATTTCTGAGCAGCCAGCTTCTCGGAGGTTATATCCTCCCTACTTCCCTTCACAGGTCCGGCCTATTTGCTGATGTGACCCAGAGCCCGTGGGGTCTGTAGAGGGAAAGTTCCCACCTCAGGAAGTGCTGACAAGAAGCCCCCACCCTCCACCCTCCCACACCCCACACCCTCCCCACACCCCACCCCACACCCCCCCCCACCCCCCAAACCCCCCCCACCCCCCACCCCCCACCCCCCCCACCCCCCATCCCCCTCCCCACACCCCCCATCCCCACACCCACCCCCAAACCCCAAACCCCAAGCCCCACCCCCACAACCCCCCATTCCCCCACCCCCCATCCCCACCCCCACCCCCCCCACATCCTCATACCCCCACCCCTACCCCCACCCCACAAACCCCACCCCACCCCCCCCCCACCCCACCCCCCCCCCCCCCCCCCCCCCCCCCCCCCCCCCCCCCCCCCCCCCCCCCCCCCCCCCCCCCCCCCCCCCCCCCCCCCCCCCCCCCCCCCCCCCCCCACCCCCCCCCCACACCCCCACCCCCCACCCCCCCCCCCCCCCCCCCCACCCCCACCCCCCCCCCCCCCCCCCCCCCCCCCCCCCCCCCCCCCCCCCCCCCCCCCCCCCCCCCCCCCCCCCCCCCCCCCCCCCCCCCCCCCCCCCCCCCCCCCCCCCCCCCCCCCCCTCCCACCCCCCCCCCCCCCCCCCCCCCCCCCCACCCCCCCCCCCCCCCCCCCCCCCCCCCCCCCCCCCCCCCCCCCCCCCCCCCCCCCCCCCCCCCCCCCCCCCCCCCCCCCCCCCCCCCCCCCCCCCCCCCCCCCCCCCCCCCCCCCCCCCCACCCCCCACCCCCACCCCCACACCCCACACCCGTATTAGGTGCCTCTGGGAAGTAGGTAGGTGGAGCAGGGATGGCGAGAAGCTTACAGCTGCTCTGCCAGAGCTGTTAGGACTCCAGAATAATTTTCTTTCTCTCTCCTAAGCTGAGATTTTTTTCGTAAGCCGCAGATGCGGCAGATGGAAAGCAGCAGACATGTGAGGGAAGCTGCGAGACTCTGAGAGATGTGAAATCTAGGCTGGCCTTGCAGCCAGACGGCTCGAAGGAGAGATGGTTTGGGAGACACGAGAAGATTCCACCCCACCTGGCCTTGGACTCACACCTGAGCAGGCCTGAGACAGAGCTCCCCACGGGGTTTGCAGGGCACGGAGCGCTGGTCTCACCCAGAGTTTCTGATTTAGTGGGCGTCTGGTGAAAACCCAAGATCCTCTTTTCTGCATGGATCAAGGGATGCCTTCGACACGGGCGAGACCCACTGGTCCTGTCGCTTCCCTCTGGAGCTTGAATATCCTTGGCTTTCAAGGGAGAAGCTCACAGGCGTCGAGATATGCTTCAAGGCTCAGATGAAGAAGCCAGGACATAAGGAACATCTGATAGCCAGCCGGACTCCCTGCTTGCCAGGAAAGGAAACCCCACCAGAAGTGGCACGGACCAAGGTCACATGGCCAGTGTGAAGGTGACATTAGGCAGATCCCAAGCAATCTCTGCCCTTTTCTCCACTCCTTTAGCCCTTAGAGATCCTTCTCGTCTCTCATCTTCCAGAAGACAGGAAGTTCGGTGTTGGGGTTAAAGACTGGCAGTCCCTGCTCTATCCCTCAGGGTGTGTCATTTCTCAGCATAGTGATCTGACGTCTTCCACGTGCCAACCCTGCCACACTCTCCCTGAAGACTTTCTATGGCTCTCGAAGCCCTGTGCACACAGGAAAGATACCAGGGAGCTGACATCCATCCTCCTGCAGTAGATCCTAGGCAGTGACTGGCGGATGCATGGCCTGGCTTCCTCACCACCTGGCAGAGACAGCTTTGAGGTATGTTCTGTGCTATGACCCAGAATTCCTCTGTGAGACTGAGCCTGGCTGGTGATGGCAGGAACTTGCTGGATGGCAGTCCCTTTGCTGGCCTTTCACATCCATGAAGAGTCTAGTCACCTCTCATATAAGCCACTTGTTTCAAATCCTGTTGTATTAACTGGTGACAGTGGTGGCTTGTGTGCACCAAGACCTGCTAGCTGTCAGGTGTTGTGTCCGTGTGACTTTGTTTGATCCCCTCCCCAGTGGGCATCATCACCTCAATGTCACTGTCACACAGGATGTCCAGATTCAGAGACGGGAGGTGACTTGACTGGACCGTCACTGATAAGCATTTGGTCCACTTGGGGAGGCTCCACTCCCTGTTCCACCCTAGGACTTAGGGAGTCAAGGCACCCAACCTAGCTCCCTGTGGCTCCTGGATAGTCCAGTGTGGAGAAGAGGAGGTGGTTTGGGGGTTCCAGGACATGTCCATGGTTTTCCTGTGGCAACCAACAGAGGCACCAGCATGGTGCCACCCACCAGTCTTGTCGGTTGAGGACCCGGAGAGAATGACTGGACATCTACAATCGCAAGGCCATTTTGAGGCTCACCCAGAGACTCGGGAGACCTCTGAGGAGAGAAATCTCCTCTTTAGGAACAACAGCGGGATTCCATTTTGTAATCAGAGATGACTGAGTCTGCGACTCTGTGTTCAGGCCAGAGCAGAATGTAATGTGCCAGTACATTCACTGCTAGTGCGTTTGGGGGACAGATTGCTGTCTTTGTCAGCAGAAGTGTGGTATTTTACTTTCAACCTCAGTCTCAAAGCATGGTCCCAAGCAGACATTCTCACCACATAAAGAAGCCTATGTTGGTGATATCGAAGTCATAACTCAGGAGCAATACACCGAATACCCTTGATGGCACAAAGTCCCACATTAGACTCCAGACTGGGTCTGCTTTTGGGGCAGAAGCTCTAAAAGTGCCCCTCCCCCTTCCCCATTTGACCTCAGTTTTCTCAAGTATGACAAGGGAGTCAGCCGAACACAGAGTGATAGCCCTGTGGCCTTGTGCTCTCTGGGGGTCCCAGGTTTGACAGGACCTGTGGCTTTCCCTTAGGCCTACTTGGCAAATCCTGGCAGGTCCCTGCCCCAGAGTACAGATCTGTAATTGAGCCTTCAGGACCATGGTGACAGGCTCAGCTGTAAATCCCAGTTGGGAAGCAGCCGGAGAGATAGATTATTCTGCTCTTCCTGAGATTGGGGACAGCCTGTCTAGGGAACTCATGCGGACAGCAAGGGGAGCTGACAATGGCGTTCCCTGGGGTTGAGACACTCAGTGGAGGGTTCCAATCGACAATGCTTGTCAATACAGAGATGGCATGAGATCAGCTTGCTGGGCCCAGTGCAGATGCTGGCTGGGAGCAGACATCACTGAATGCGAGCCTACTGCACTCCAGGCTCTGGCTTAGTGTCCTCCAGGTCATGACTTCCTTCCTTCCAGAAGGTGTTCTTAGGAGAGAGCTGAGAAACGGTCTCTGCAGACATGTAAAGAACAAGGATGGTGGAGCTGGCGTGACGGTGTGCCTGTAACCCCAGCACTTGGCATTGGCAGAAAGATGACAACTTTGAGATAGGTCTGGGCTACATAAAGACTTTCAGGTTGGCCTGGGCTCTCCCCCTCCCCCTGTGCAGGCTGCTGTGTGGGTGTGTGGGAGGGACAGAAATGAACAGATGGGAGGTGAGAATGAGGCCAGCTGCTTTCCGAAGGGCTGTGTGATCTACTCTGGGCATTAAAAGCAATGTGACACAGCCAGGCTTTGCTACTAACCACAGGCCTTGCTCACTTCATTCAGTGGGCCCCGAACCTGTTGAGTTGGCAGAGTGATTTCCCTCCATGCTCCCAGATACCATGACCCCCAAGAATCCTGGGGAGGGGAGGGGAAGAGCTGCAGAGCTGCTGTCTCCCCACTGGGCGGGAGGGAGGGAAGGAGGAAGAGAGGGAGATCATATCTTTTTGTAGTCTTTAAGATATGTAGGGAGTTTTTTTGGTTTGTGTTTATTTTTGTTTTTGTTTTCTTTGAGACGGGGTTTCTCTGTGAAGCCCTAGCTGTTCTGGAACTCATTCTGTAAACCAGGCTGGCCTCGAACTTACAGAAATCTGCCTGCCTCTGCCTCCTGAGTCCTGGGGTTAAAGGCTGACACCGAGCTGTAGGAAGTTCTTTATTCTGATAAATTAGTGAAATTTCAGAAACTAAGATAAGGTGTAATATGTGCTTAGTTCAATTCTGATACTTAGCCAGGATATAAGTTTAGCCTTTTTAAATATATATATATATATATATATATATATATATATATACACACACACACACATTGTTACAAACAGATTGTTCAGACCTGTGTCTTTGTTGGAAGGAACTCTTCAGAAAAGCTAACTGCTCCTCCTGAGGGCTGGAGAGAGAGAGAGAGCGCAGAGGATAAGGGCCATCTCCTAGTGACTCAGTTGAGCAGCCAGCACCTAGCTAGCTGGCTTTGTGGGGAGATAGTGGCTGTTCCCCCCCCCGCCCCCGCCCCAAGGGTGCAAAGGGCCCTACAGCCCGTCCCCCTGCCAGCTTTGAACCCTTCTCTGCAGCCTCCTGCTGTGTCACCTCAGGCACATCACTCTGTTCTGAGCCCTTAGTTTTTCTTGTTCCAAATGATAATGACGCTGCTTGTTTGCTGGGCTTTGGCCTGGTGCCAGACAGATGGGTGCCGGACAGATGGACAGAGAGTTAGCGAGGCCATTTAGGAGGTCAAGGTGGAGACGAACCCTTCCCAGTCTGCCCTATGCTGTCCCAGCCGCACCTAAGCCAAGAGCTGGACTAACCAGTTATCAGAGGGCTGTGGACTGTGGCAGAGAACAAAATCTGAGTGTAACTAAAGAAGCTTTGCCTTATCCACTTGCCCCCAGGGTGCTTATGCTAATCCCATTCCCACCAAAGCCACTCAGACTAATGAAGCTTCTTCCACTCCTGCTCCACACCATCTGTCAGCAGATCCGCCGAGTCCTCCAGGACAGCCTGTGTCTGAAACCTGGTGAGCCACGTGGAGGCAGGCTGGGCCACCAGTGTTTCACCCAAACTTCATTCAGTGCAATGGGCCCTGCTGAGCCACATGGGGCTAAGGCACTGGTGATCTGGGGAAGAGAGGTGCTCAAGGTTTCTACACACACTCACATACACATACTCACACACACATACACACACACACACACACAGACACACACACACAGACACACACATACACACAAACACACAGACATAGACACACACAAACACACACACACAGACACACACACACACACAGACACACACACATACACACACACACACACACACACACACACACACACACACACACACACACACACACACACACACACACACACACACACACACACACACACACACACACACACACACACACACACACACACACACACACAACCACACACACACACACACACACACACACACACACACACACACACACACACACACACACACACACACACACACACACACACACACACACACACACACACACACACACACACACACACACACACACACACACACACACACACACACACACACACACACACACACACACACAGACACACACACAGACACAGACACACACACACAGACACACAAACACACAAACACACACAGACACATACACACACACACACACACACATACACACACACACACACACACATACACACACAGACACACACACACACACACACATACACACACACAGACACATACACACACACACACACACAGACACAACACACACACACACATACACACACAGACACAAAACACAGACACACACACAAACACACATAAACACACACACGCAACACACATCCACAAACACACACACACAGACACATCCACAAACACACACACACACACAATCCACAAACACACACACAGACACATCCACAAACACACACACACAGACACATCCACACAGACACACACACACACATCCACAAACACACACACACAGACACATCCACAAACACACAAACACACACACTAACACACACACAGACACACATAGACACACAAACGCACACACAGACACACACACACATACTCACACACTCACACACTCACACACTCACACACACACAGACACACACACACATCTGTAAGGAGGAATAAATAAGTTACTCTGGGGAGTTCAGGCCGCATTATGTCCTAGGAGAGAAAATGAAGCCAGGGCCGAGGAAGGATGTGGCCTGAGTCCAGCCTGGCTTCCTAATCCACACATTCACTCAGGTGTGTGGCACTCCTGCCTGTACAAGATTCTGCTGTAGTGGAGAAGTCAGTCAGTCAGACAGTTCCTGCCTGGGAGAGCTTCACACTGGGGTGGAAGAGCAGGTAAAGGCTTGAGGTGCTGCAAGTGCCATCATCATCAGCCCTTGATCCATTACTAGGAGTTTCCTAATATCTGTCATCTATCTATCCATCTATCTATCTATCTATCTATCTATCTATCTATCTATCTATCATCTATCTATCATCTATCTATCATCTATCAATCATCTATCAATCAATCATCTATCTATCTATCATCTATCTATCTATCATCTATCTATGTATCATCTATCTATCAATCATCTATTATCTATCTATGTATCATCTATCTATGTATCATCTATCTATGTATCATCTATCTATCAATCATCTATTATCTATCTATCAATCATCTATCATCTATCTATGTATCATCTATCATCTATCTATCTATCATCTATCTATCTATCATCTATCTATCTATCATCTATCATCTACCTATCAACCATCTATTATCTATCATGTTATGTGTGAAGGCTGCATGTGCCATCATATGTGTTTGGAAGTCAGAGAAAAGCTTTGTGGATTTGGTTTTCACTTCCGTCTTTGTGTGGGCTCTGGGCATTGAGCTCAGGTCCGCAGGTTTGTGTGGTAAGTACCTGCTGAGCCATCTTGCCTTTTCAAATGCTGGATCTTCCTTAATTTGTTTTATACGCATCTCTCTCTCTCTCTCTCTCTCTCTCTCTCTCTCTCTCTCTCACACACACACACACACACACACACACACACACACACACACAGTTCAGTGACTGCAGAGGTCAGAAGAGGGCATCAGAGGGCATCAGACCCCCTGGAACTGAAGTTACAGATGACTGTGAGCCACCATGTGGAGAAACTAACGGCCCAGTGGTTAGGGCCTTTGTTGGTCCAGGCAGAGCAGGCTTAAGGAAGCCACTCTTCCGCCTGCATCCAGTCTTCCTGGCATCCTCAGTTACCTCACATTGCTGTGGTACAGTGACTTGGGTCATCTCTGAGGGCTGGGACTGTCATGTGGCTTGGTATAGAGGAAAGAGATGTCCCATAAGCACTGTCACTCGTGAGAGGATGCATTTATCTCCAGCAGGACTGACATAGCACACTGCTGGCTGATTTTTTTTCTCTTCTATTCTATTGTTTTTGTGTGTGGTGTACATGTATGTATGCATTCATGTATGAGTATGTGTGGGGGTGTGGGCACATGTATGAGCCTGGGTGGCCAGAGGTCATTGGGTGTCTTCCTCTGTAATTGTCTATTTTTCACCCAAGACTCTCACTGAACCTCAGCTCATTAATTCAGCTCTACTGGCTGGCTAGTGAACCCTTGGTGTCCCCCATCTCTGCTTCCCCAGTGCAGAGATTAAAAGGACAGGGCTTTAAAAACAAAACAAACAAGCAAACAAACAAACAAAAACCCATAGATGCCCTCATGTGTGTGTGGCAAACACTTGACTAGTGACTGAACCATCTCCCCTCACTATTGGCTTCAATGACAGAATAAATTTCCCTGGAGGCCTTGCTCTGCTTTGCACAGAGCCATGGCCTTGCTGTGGTTTCCACAGGTCTCTGTGTAGCCCGTGTCCTCAAGCCTTTCTGTAACAGTGGCATCATACTGCAGCACGGCATTTACCTAAGACCTCAGTCTGCCCTGGTTACCCCTTCCCAGGCCCTTTTCAAATGCAGTCAACTTTGAAGCACAGAAAGGTGAGACTTCAGCACGTGACTTTAGGAGAACACTATCAGTTTACAGACTTTTATTAAGAGAGGGGGCAGACAGTGAGAGGTTCGAGAAGGACACTGAGTAGGGCAGTAGGCACTTGGTCTAGCCTCTGGAGAAAAAGGTGAAGAAGAGGAGGAGAACTAACTCCTATTGGGAGAGGGTGGAAGAACAGGAAAGGAATGCTTGCTGGGGTTGAGATGGGAAACAAATGTAGATTGTGCTCATAGGATGTTCTCAAGAGCTAGTAGCTCTGAGGTCATTTTCCAGCATAAAGATAGACATTAAAGATGTAAGGTCTCGGGCTGGAGCGATGGCTCAGCAGTTAAGAGCACCCGACTGCTCTTCCAGAGGTCATGAGTTCAATTCCCAGCAACCACATGGTGGTTCACAACCATCTGTAAAGAGATCCGATGCCCTCTTCTGGTGTATCTGAAGACAGCTACAGTGTACTTATATATAATAAATGAATAAATCTTAAAAAAAAATAAGAAAAAATATGTAAGGTCTCTTTCAGGCAATGAGATGCCCAGAGATTTAGAAATACACAAATGCCAGCCCCTTCTTTACCCTAGAGCAGTGGTTCTCAGCCTTCCTAATGTTGCCATCCTTTTAATACAGTTCATGTCGTCGTGAGCCCCAGCAATTAAATTATTTCATTGCTGCTTCATAACTGTAATTTTGCTACTATTATAAATCATAATGTAAATATCCGATATGCAGGGTATCAGATACTCGACTTCCCAAAGACGTCGCAACCCACGGGTTCAGAACCGCTGCTCTAGAACATTTCATTAAGTTGACTTTCCAGTTAGGGAATGGAGGCCGAGAGTCAAAATCGCCTGTGTGAGGTTGCTGGGCATCCTGTGAGCATCTCCTCATAGTCACAGGGAGGGAGAAGCCTGCACAGAACTTAGCCTTTGTGGTCACTGAGGAATACAAAGCTCCACTGTGAAAAACAAGTAGCCTGGATTATAGCTCGATGTACAAAACAACCATGACTCCATGTTGATATGACTGGATCCATGGGGGAGGGGCAGGTCTTCCTCAGAGGAGACTCAGACCTGAGAAGCACTCCAGGATGTGGGTTACACCCACCTCCATTCTCTGGCTGGGAAAACAATGTGGCGCTAGGGACTTGCCCCTAAGTCAGAGAGGGAAACAGTCCTGAGGGAACCCTCCTCAGACAGAGAGGCTCCTACCATGGGGGGTAGCCCTGATGGGCTGTGGCGAAAAGGGAACTTTGTGGTGCTATTTTCACCCTCAGTAATCCCAGCCTAGCAAGGAGCAAATTCTCATTCAAACCAGACTGAGGGGCCGTCTGCGAGTGACCGGCTAATGCTGCTCAGGGCTGGAAAGGCTGTAGGAACAAGAAAAGTTGGAACCTGCTCCAGAGCAAAGGCGTCTGCAGAGGCACGAAGACTGAGTGCAGACAACCCTGGTCCAAATCCTGGATTAGAGAGGGAACATTACCAGCAAAGTGAGGGCTTCAACTAATAGCAGTGTACCAGCAGTGGGCTTTTCCTCTCGACAAAACATGTAGAAGGCTGACTGAGATGCCCAGTGGATGAATGTGCTTACCGCCAAGTCCTATGACCTGAGGTGCTCCCTTAGAGTCACATGGTGGAAGGAGAGAAATGACTACTGGAAGTTGTCCTCTGACCTAAACACACACACACACACACACACACACACACGCATGCACACACACACACACACTTCATTTATCTATTTATTTGTGTATTTATTTACCGTGTGCATTGATGTTGACTTGGATATATCTGAGTGAGAGTGTCAGATCCTCTGGGACTGGAATTACAGTTCTGAGCTGCCATGTGGGTGCTGGGAATTGAACCTGGGTCTTCTGGGAGAGCAGGTTAGCTCTCTTAATCGCTGAGCCATCCTTCCAGCTCATGATTTTTTTTTTTTTTTTTTGGTTTTTTTTTTTTTTTTTTTTTTTTTTTTTTTTTTTTTTTTTTTTTTTTATTTTTTTTTTTTTTTTTTTTTTTTTTTTTTTTTTTTTTTTTTTTTTTTTTTTTTTGTTTTTTTTTTTTTTTTTTTTTTTTTTTGTTTTTTTTTTTTTTTTTTGGAGCTGGGGACCGAACCCAGGGCCTTGCGCTTGCTAGGCAAGTGCTCTACCACTGAGCTAAATCCCCAACCCCTGTTTTTGTTTTTGAGACATAGTTTCTCTGTGTAACCCTGGCTGTCCTGAAACTTGCTTTGTAGACAGATTGGCCTCAAACTCGCAGGGATTCACGTGCCTCTGACTCTCAAGTCCTGGGATTGAAGACACGCACCACCACCGCCAGCTAAATTTTTTGTAGGGAGTTGTTTGTACACAGGGAGAAATATTTCCTAGAGCAAGGCTTGGCAGAGTAAGGCCTATTCCCCAAGTGCAGCCCAGCACTTGTTTCTGTAAATAAGGTGGTTGGACACAGCTACATACACTTACACATTCTCTATGGCTGCCTTGGTACCTCAGCGGCAGAGGAGAGACCGAGTGTAAAGGATTTACTATCTGTCCCTTAAAATTTCTTCCTGACCCCTTTTCTAGAGTTGCTACTAGGTCCGGTTCTCTGGAGAGTGGACTCATACAGCGGCAGGCAGGAAGTTCTGGAGGTCACTCTCAGGGTTCAGGAGGGGATGCCATCGGGCCCCAGTCACCACGCTGTGACTTGTGCGTGACTCAGGGTCCTCCTGAGTCATCCGGAGAGGGGTGGTGGGGACAGGCTGCTGCAGGCCTCAATGACCTGTCTTGGGAAATGGGTGCATCCTTGGGTGAGGTGGCTCCCTTCTGCAGAGGGCGTTCCGAGCACAGTCTGGCTGAGGGCCTGCCCATGAGAATGTGCTGGAGAGTGGCAGATGCAGCCATACCCTGAGCTGCTCTCTTCGGTTCTTGGTGTTGTTTGTTGCGCTAGGGTCTGTGCATACTAAGCACATGCTGTACCACAGAGCTTCAGCATAGGCCTCCACTCCAGCTCTTGGTTTCATTTCCCTTGGGCCTCTTCCTGGGGGAGGTACAAGCTGGTGGGTCAGACTACAACCTCCATCCATCACTGTGGCTGCTCCTGAGGTCACAGCAGATGCTCCCCGCTACAGTAGGGAAACCTGCTCTAGCTGGTCTCCTTTGCTGCACTTCTTCAGGCCTCCAGGACTTACATGGAGGCGTGAGCTACAGGCTCTCCGCCCTGAAGTTATCAGAGCCCGCACTCACACATCCTGCTCAGGCCATGGCCTCTTAACCTTTAGGACTTACTTTTATCCCCCCACTCTCTCCTCTTTCCCTCTCTTCTCCTCCCCCCCCTCTGTACATGTCTGTGTGTTTGTGTGTCTGTGTGAATACATGCCATGTGTGTGCTGGTCCCCACTGAGGCCTGAAGAGGATACTGAATCCCCTGGAGCTGGAGTTAGAGGTGTTGGGAGGTATCTGATATGGGTGCTGGGAATAGAACTCTGGTCCTCTGGAAGAGCAGCAAACATTTTTTATCAGCTCAGCTCAGATCCTTGTCTACTTACTAACTGGGGAAGGTGTATCAAGAGGCCAACTAGATCAACTGGGTGTCAAAGATGTAGCTTCCTGCTCTCAGAGCTTCCCATCAGGGCTAACCGTGATCAGGAGCTTTGGCATCTAGTAATACGGTAAACCTGATGGTCCATGGTCAGATGATCTGTCTCCACCAGAATTCTTGACCAGTCAGAAGATGTATTTTGCTTTGTTTTGAGAGTTCTACATAACCCTGGCTATCCTAGAACCACTAGGTAGACCATGGTGGGCTCCAACTCACGGAGATCTGTCTGCCTCTGCCTGCCGAGTGCTGGGATTAAAGGCGTGTGCCGGCACCGTTGGTCATCCTTGGCTGTATTTTTTTTTTTTTTTTGCTCTGGATCCCCAGGGGCTACATTGTGGTTTTTCCGTAGGGTCTTGTCGTATACTCTGTAGGTCATTTTTCACCCTGCCAACTACCTCAGATAACACAGGCTCTACCAGCTCACATGGCTCACCCAGCACGGCAGCTTGCAGTAGAGTCTGCACCTGCTTGGGAGCCCTTTTCTGTTCTGGGCTCCTATAACAGCTGGTAGCTTTGTGTCAGCCAAACCTGGAGAGGCTGACTGGCCTGGGGTTGTTTTAATATTAGGAGTGACCAGTGGCTGTCAGACCTCTGAATCATCCGAGTTCCCTATTCTCTACAGTGTATGCTTCCGATATACCAGTGTTTTGCTTATCTGACCAGGTGGCTGATGTCTTCCATCTACTGGGTCAGCATGTTATCTGGGTGGAACAGGTCATTGCAAACCATATTATGAGAGGGCTGGAGCAAGCAACCTCGGGGGCAGGCTAGTACCTGTATACCGATAAACGTATATGGATAAATGTTGGATGTGAATGTGAACGGTTTCTGATCTTCCTTCCCACAGTCCAATGGCCACACACCTAGTATCTGAGAACACGTCGAGGTACACAGCTGACCCAGATGAGGCAGACAGAACTACCTCCAAGTTTTGCTGTTGTCGCCTGAGATTCCTCTGCTTTGGCAGCGGCTAAAGCTGTGGCTTAGAGCTGTGGTGACCTCCAGGGCTCCAGCCCTTAAGTCTCTAAGGATGGTATCCATCAGCGATCACCGGCAAGGCTGAGCATCTTCTAGAAGTGTTGTTGGTTGGGTCACGTGAGATGGTTCAGCAGGTAAAGGTGGTTGCTGCCAAGCCTGACACCTTGGGCTCAACCTCTAGAGAGGGGAGGGGAGAACCACCTCCCCTAGGTTGTCCCCTGACCTCCACACACACATCATGGCGTTCGTCACCCAATACATAGATATAACAAATATTTTTGTTGGCTATTATTTTATTGCCTTTTTTTCCTGAATTCTCATAAATCACAATCATAAGCCTTTAAAAGAAATGGTCTGCTCAGGACCAGAGAGATGGCTGAGTATGGTAAAGGCAGCTGCCTCTGCTCTCAACGGCCTGTTTAATCTCTGGTACCTACATAGGAGAAGGAGAGAACCTTGCAAGTTGTCCTCCGGCCTCCACACACAAACCGCAGCACGCACCGCCCACACTCCAAACCAGGGTGACTTAAACAACTTTTAAAAGAAGGTCAGTTTATCATCTTCCTTCATCAGGCTGTGAACTTGAGGCTAGAGTCCGCCGTCTTTGTCCCATGACCTCTGTACCTGACACACAAGAATTCAGCACCAAACGAATGGTTTTGACAGGAAGGGAAAACGGCATCACTTTGGGCATCATGGTCCTGTTGGATCTGGAGACCAGCCTACCCAGCCTACCCAGCCTACGGATAATCCTGACAGCAACTATATCGTTTTGGGGGAATTTGACAGGAAACACCATGTCATCCAATCAAGCTAACTCTCCTCTGAAGCCTGTGTCCCCACGCCAGTGGACGCTCTCCAGCCTTGTTTTCCTGGCTGGGCTGATGGTTTCTGATTGCAGTAATGAGCGGTAACAGACTGAACCCTCGTCCCACGTGGCTGCAATAAACACATCCGAAACACACTGCCCATCTCAGGGTGAAGCTCGGAGGCCCGAGGCAGCCGGGGAAGAAAACCAAGGTTGACAGCTCCCAGTTTAAGAACCTGATATTCTATAAATGAAAAAAGACCAGCTGCCTGTCCCGTCACCACTGAACCCGGTAAACGAGTTATCTGGGCCTTCTGTTATTTTTCAAACCCGGAACTCCTAATGATATCTGTTTGGGCAACTCTAAACTTCATTTGTCAAAAAAAAAGGTCTCCGATTTGCTGAATCTGAGTTGTTTTTTGTGTTTTTTTTTTTTTCTTCTCTAGACCTTAAATTGTAGAGGGTTTTTCTTTTTTTTTTTTTTGGTTCTTTTTTTCAGGGCTGGGGATTGAACCCAGGGCCTTGCGCTTCCTAGGCAAGCGCTCTACCACTGAGCTAAATCCCCAACCCCGAGGGTTTTTCAAAGCTTATTTCTCTTTATCTATTTCCAGAAGGACCATTTTATCTTGACTGCCTTCCTCAAAACCTTCTCGGGTCATGCATACCCGACGACCAATTGGCTAAGGTTTCAGGACCTGAGACTTTTTTCCGTAGTTCCTCATGAAGCTGGTGCCGCACACGTCTCTCCTCTCTACCTGCTCTGAAACCAGCCATACACCGCGTGCCCAGAGCTGGGCTTCCTCGTGCTGCCAAGACTCCTGGTCGAGCTTCCAGCTTTGCGGTGGAGATGAACCCTTCCGGGACTCTTTCCTCCTCTGAGGAGCTAATCATTCCCTTCCCCACCTCCTCCACATGTAAAACAAATGTCTACAGTAAACACCCGATAGGCCACATTCTAATTATTTACTTACTCGTCCTCACTGGACTAAGAGCCCCTCAAGTGGAAATCATATCTCGCTCATTGCTGTATTCCCAGGGCCACTCTAGTCTTTGGCATACAGAAGACACATTTATTTGTTGACTGAATGAATGAAAATAAGGAGACTTAGTCCCTACCCAAAGGACCGGGACTTAAAACTTCAATTTAACCACTGGAAAAGGTCAATAACCTCTGGAGTGGATTCTAATGGTATGGGTCCTCCAGCAACTGAACACACGCATTAGACACAGAACAGCCAGCCTTACAGGTAACTTCCCCATCCATTTCCGGGAGCAACCCTTTCATTTTTAACCACCTGAGCCTGCAAGCACTTCTCAGCAGGAGGGCGGGCAACCCGGTCAGAGCGGCCAGAGCTGGCTGCAGCCTCCTCCTCCCCTTCCATGAGTTCACAGCAGCTCCATTAGCGCCTGTGGAAATTCTGCTCATGCATCAAGGAGAAAACAGCCACTGAGAACACAGCTGTTTCTCTAACGCCAAGACATCTCCAAAGCCATCTTACCCTCCAGCTATCGCTGCTGAGGTCTTTTGGGTAGGTAGCAAGCAATTTGTTCTCAACTTACTCTGACTCGGAAGTTAGCAGAACTCCTGGGGTTACTTATAAAGGAGGCCTTCTATTTCCACTCCTTCCTCACTTCTGAGAGCCAGGTACCACCAACCTGACCATGCCTTAGCCTGCCTGTTGCAGGATGTTCGATCACATGGTGAGATTGTGCTGTTTGCTGGGAAAACGGTTTCCAGTTGTGGTGGCTCAGCCCTTAGCAAACACCTTTAATCCCAAACAATGAAGGTAAAGTTAGTTTGTAGAAGGACGCACGGATGTTTGAAAGCGATGTCTAATTGAGTGACGAAGTGACGAATCAGAGAAAGCTGTGAGACAATAGGATCTGCCCAACTCTCATGAGGAGAGAGAGGAAAGGGAAGCTACTTCAGAGAGCTGCGTAGAGAGAGAAAAAGGAAGGAGGTGGTTTTACTGGGAGAGTTTCACAGAGACGGGTTGCGGAGGGAACAAGCTAGACATAGGTGAAGACAGAAGATTAGAACAGACTGCCAGACTTAGTACGAGGCCAAGCAGAGCAATTCAGGAGAGGCCATGAGAGAAGCCAGATTGAACCAGTTAGCAGGGAGAGAAGCTGGACCCAGAACAGCTGAGTTGAACCAGCCAGCCGAGCCTCAGAAAGAACTAGGAAGGGTGAGCTTATTCAGCGGTAAGTCTCAGAGGCGGCAAACATTCTACCCTAGATGAGATTGTAGGAGGGTGGACGCTTCCGGGACTAGGCTCAGGTTAGCAGACGGAGGCAGTAAGCCCCGGAGAAGACTACAACAGGAGAGTAAAAGTTACACTTTACACTTGCCTACTATGCTGTCTCCGGGACAGCTAGACCTGTTACTTGCCAGCCATCTCTACTTCTGGGTCTTTCATTTTATGCTTTCTCTGCTGGGCATGCGCCTCAACCATGCAGGTACCCCTTCCTCCAGGAAGCGCTCCCTGATTTGATTAGGTCCTGCTCCTGTTTCCCCACAGCTAGATAGCTGTTCAGTTATACAGTCAACAGCTATGGCCGCCTCGCTGGCACCAGGCTCTGTTCCTAGTACTGGAGACTCAGAAGGGAGAAAAACACAAACATTGCTAAGTGGGGACAAACAGTAAACACACAAATCAACAAATGAAGTTTAATTAAAAAGCCTCCCAGCAGGGGTTGGGGATTTAGCTCAGTAGTAGAGCGCTTGCCTAGGAAGCGCAAGGCCCTGGGTTCGATCCCCAGCTCCGAAAAAAAGAACCAAAAAAAAAAAAAAAAAAAAAAAGCCTCCCAGCATTTAAGGGGCTGAGGCAGGGGGAGCTCAAGTTTCAGGCCTGTGTGGGCTACACGGCAAGAGCATCTCACAACAAACACACAAAATCACTGCAAAGAGAGATCAGCAAAGAAAAGGGAACAAGGAGAGGCTCTCTGTTCTGTGGCACTGGGGGATCTAACAAACTCAGGGCCTTGAACAAGCTAGGCAAACGCTCTCCCATGAGCTATGGCCTCGGAACTAGACCAGGTTAAAGTGCTACGGAATATTTGAAAGGAAGAGAAATTGTACTCATGGCTATCTGTGGAGCAATGGACCGTGCCAGGAAACTTGGTAAGGCTGAGTGGCTTCGGAAGTTCCGGCACCTCATACCAGAGGATGGTAGGTGCTTTAACTGTTCCTGACCAGGCCCCTGTCAGGTGACCACAGCACCCCATGGAGAGAGTCGGGTCACACAGGTGCAGGTGAGGCGTCCCTAACATCCCAGACCCAGCCAATAGGAAACACTGCTGTCAGACCCCAACCTACCCCTAAAATGTACATAAGACCCTGTGTACATAAGACCCTGTGTACATAAGACCCTATGTACATAAGACCCTGTGTACATAAGACCCTGTGTACATAAGACCCTATGCGGAAGGAATAAAGGTGTGAGAATGGCTCCATCGAGGACCATCTGAGAGCTTCTGTCATGTAAGCGCTGTGACACTCTCTGAAGAAGAGAGCTCTGCTGAAGATTTCACCTCCAGAAGCTGCCTGGGCCCATTGAGGTCACTTCCCACCCAACTCGGTGGCCCCCCACATGGCCACCCCCACCTCCCCACCTGTTCTGCTCATAGTTTCATTTGGACTCCAGAGTAACTGCAGTCCCCCTCCCTGTTTGAGCAGCTTCCCCCACCGCACCCCCCTGGGTAGCAGGTGCACATTCCCATCTGAGCAAGAGAAACGGGCAGGGCAGAAGAACTACAAGCCCCAAATCCCCACACCTCTCATCTCAGACCAAGAACCATTTGCAAGGGGGGCCTTGCATCCTTGCTTTGCAAGCGATCCCTTCCTTGGAACACTCTTCTCCCTCTCTGCCTCTGGGAGTATGAGGTGCCGGAACTTCCAAAGCCACTCAACCTTACCACGTTTACAGCCTTCCTCGGGTCTTGTCATCTTTTGCAGATTCTGTGTATGTTTGTGTGTATGTGTGTGTGTGTGTGTGTGTGTGTGTGTGTGTGTGTGTGTGTGTGTGTGTGTTTGTGTGTGTGTTTTGAGACAGGATCTCACTACACAGCACTGGCTAAGTTGGAATTCACTATGTAGACCAGGCTGGCCTGAACTCACAGGGATCCACCTGCCTCTGCTTCTGAACGGCTAGGATAAAAGAAAGGTGTGCGCTACCAACCTGGCCTCCCTCCAATTCTCAACCCACCATGAACTTTACCAACTGCACCTTCTAACCCATTTACTCTGTCCACTATGCCCCTCTTCCTGCTCCAAGCTCCCCCAACAGAGTCTTGTTACACAGCTCCAACTGGCTTGGTACTCACTCCATAGCCCAAACTGGCCTCAAACTCACAGCAATCCTTCTGCCTCAGACGCCTGAGTGCTGAGACTACAGGCAGGAGCCGTCATACTCGGTTCTGTAGGATGCTTCAAGGAGGAAGCTACATTCTTGATTTGGTATATCTCAGTTTATTATTACTTTTTAAAGAGCAAGAGCATTTACATAATCACCCAAGCGGGCACGTATAGATGTATTTCATTGAAAATCTTCACGTATGCATTTTTTTCTTACTGCAGTAAGTCACTGCAAGAGAAATTTCATTATGCATCTTCAACAGAGCCCGTATTCAAATGAACCCTGAGGTGCAGGGAAGCTTCAGGCCAGCTCCTCATTAGAAGCCTCAGCATGGGGGCTCAGGAGCCCATCCCCGAAGGTCTTCCAGGGAGAGCTGAAAGGCTCAGATAAGTGAGCGAAGGCAAGCAGGGCTGGTCGCGGGCTCCAGTGGGCTCACCCCTGGGGTAGAGCAAAGAGAGCAGGCAGGGGAGTTCTGAGAGGCATCCGAGCTGTCTAAACTCAGGGGGATGGAACCGAGTGAGGAGCAGCGGTAATTGAGTTTCAGTTACCTGCAGGGTGGCGAAATAAAGTGGTAACTTCATCTGCCTGACATGGGGGAGTTTAGAGGTGTCCTTGGCAAGCTCACAGTGAAACCTGTCACCCTTCCATTGTGTTGGGTGATGGCAACTGGATGGCGCTTCCTAGTGACAGCCCTGTTCGACCCGTCAGGCAGTGCCAGCGCGAGGCAGCTAATGAAGCCGCTCCCACAGGCTCCCAGGGCTCCCCACGCTCCGTCTGAAGGAACGGCACCGTGGGAATATCTAGCACAGCCAACATCCGCATCACCCAAACTCAAAAGAGTCTTTGAATGGTGAGCGGGGCCCAACGCTGGGCCGTCCTCGGGTCACTTTTTGTGGGTCTGTACAAACGTGCCGACCGGCAGCGTCCCGCTCTTCACCTGCTCCCGGATCTCAGCTCGGTGCTTTAATGTGAAGACCAGAGCGCGCACCGTCCTCCGGTAGGGCCTGTTAATGAGCCGCGAGCAGAGATGAAACGTTTCCCGTTCAATATTTTCAACCAGTAGGTGATCCATCTGAAAAACAGCAAAATTATCAAATTAGGGCCTTGAGTTGCATAAGGATTAAAAGCAAGAGAGGCTGGCGCACTCTGCTCTGGGGCCTCCATTAATCAACTGAAATTCAAGGACATCTACTTCCTGTCACAGGAGAAACAGGAAGAGCAAATTAATTCCACCCTGGCAATTAAGGAACAAGGCCATGTGCTTTGTGACAGGGACCTCATTCACAACCCCTGCCGGGTGGTAATATTTGCCATTATAACAGGAAACCGGCCTGAACTAAGCAAACGGCACCAGGCCCCGTGCTTCACCAACCAGGAAGTGGGGTTCAAGGATAATAAATCAGAGTAACGATGCCTACTTCTTTGTTTTAATCGTGCCTTTTAACTTTAACATTTTAGAAATGCTGGTCTGGATCCTGAGACGCTTAATATTCGTAACTGATTATCAGATGTTTTACATCCGAGGAGGAGTTTCACAACTCAAGAGGCAGACAGAGCCTGACTAGAGTTCATGCGGCTTCCCATCAGCAGAGACACTGCTGGGCGGCTGAGTCTGGATGGCGAGGCCAACTGGACAGGATCTGTAGCAGTGCTGGGTGATCTGCCTCAGGTCCAGGCCAGCCGGAGGTCACAGGTCTAATCAAGGCCAGCCTCTGTGGCTGGTCAGGGACTCCCAGCCAAACCCACTTTTTCAGGCCCACCTCCTAGTAGCAAAGGCCACCTTTCCCTAGGAATCACTCTGTGCTGGCTGGCTTATGTCAGTTTAACACAAGGTAGTCATCTGAAAGGAGAGAACTGTCAGAAAATGCCTGTGTAAGATCAGGCTGCAGGCAAGTCTGTATGCCCCCCCTCCCTTTCTCACTCCTTCCTTCTTTATTGTTTTTTCTAGACAGGGTTTCTCTGTGTAGCCCTGGCAGTCCTGGAACTCACTCTGTAGACCAGGCTTGAACTCAGATCTGCCTGCTTCTGTCTCTGCCTCTGCCTCCCAAGTGCTGGGATTAAAGGCATGTGCCACCACACCTGGCTGTAGGGCATTTTCTTATTTTGTGCCAAGGCCCAGCCTACTGTGGGTAGTACCACCCTGGGCTGGTGGTCTTCTGTTCTATAAGAAAGCAGGGTGAGCAAGCCAGGGGAGGTAAGCGGTAAGCAGCACCCTCCATGGCCTCCAGGTTCCTGCCCTGCTTGAGTCCCTGCCTTGGCTTCCCTCAGTGGACAGTGATTCAGGATATATAAGCCAAAGAAACCCTTTCCTCCTCCCCAAGTTGCTTTTGGTCACAGTGTTTTATCGCAGGAACAGTGACCCTGAGTAAGACTGTGCTGGTATGTCACTCCATCACACACACACACACACACACACACACACACACACACACACACAACCTTAGTGCAAAAGACTGAGAGTTCTTTAGGCTGCAACGCCCTCCTCAGTGTTCCTTGATCACTGTCATAATACACTGCAGTTCCCCTGGTAATAAATTCTTCAAAACAGGAACGCTATTATTTACTTATTTACTGGTTGACCAGTGCTGGAAACTGAACTGGGGACCTTACACATGCTGGGCATATGCTCGAGCACTGAGCGATATTCACAGCCCAGACAATTTTTACTTCTCACTTCCTCTTCAACCCTTCTTAGGGTTTAGTGTGGGCCACTAAACCGGGCTTGGTAAGGGTTTCTATTGCTGTGCAAACACCATGACCAAAGCAACTTGGGGAGGAAAGGGTTTATTTGGCCTCTACTTCCACATCACTGATCATCATTGAAGGAAGTCAGGCACCTGGAGGCAGAAGCTGATGCCCAGACCATGAAGGAGTGCTGTTTACTGGCTGGCACGGCCTTCTTTCTTACATCACCTAGGATGACAAGCCCCGGAGGTGGTACCACCTACAGTGGACAGGACCCCCCCACGTCAATCGCTAATTAAGAGGATGCTCTACAAGCTTGCCTGTAGGGGAACGTGATGGTGGCATTTTAGCCAGCACAGGTATGCACTATACTATGTAAAACACAAAGATCAAGCAGGGAACGGTTCACATCTCTAATCTCAGCACTCAGGAGGCTGAGGCTGGAGGGCTGCGAGTTAAGGAGGCTGCGTTGGGGAGACTGCAAGTTTGAAATCATCCCGGGTAAAACAGAAGAATGTGCTTATCTAAAATCAAAACGAACCAAACAAATAAAAGCATAAATATATAAGGTCAGGCATGGTGGCACAAATCTTTGATTTCAGCACTTGGGAGACAGAGACAGGCAGATCTCTGAGTTTGAGGATAGCCTGGTCTACAGAGCAAATTCTAAGCCAGCCAGGGCGATATAGTGACATCCTGTCTCAAAAACAAAATAAATATATGGAAATGTACTATGGGCCTGGAAGGATGGCTCAGCAGTTAAGAACACTTGCTGTTCTTGCAAAGGGCATGGCTCCAATTTCCAGCCTCTGAACTCACATGGTGCACATGCATGCACTCGGGCATATACATATAAACAAACAAACAAACAAACAAACAAACAGAACTTGGAAAGAGAGAGAAAGGCAGGGTAAAACAAAAGAAAAGGAAAAAAAAAACTTCCTTAAGGACTCACAAAAGAGAGTAAGAATAAGAGAGAGAAGGAAGATCCAAGAGTAGGCACTAGCTCAGGCTGGCCCACAGACTGGCTCAGGCTGGTCCAGACTGGCTCAGGCTGGCAGACACGGCTGTCTTGGGCTTCACGCTTCCCAGGCCACGGCTGGAGTATACACACTTTGTGCCACAGTTCTTTGGAACCCAACTTCCTCAGGCTCATCAGGGCTCCCTGAGGAGAAGGCACTGGACTTGCCTGAGGAAACCCTGTGTCCAAACTACTTTAGCAAGGTTGTAATGGCAGCCACTCCGTGGCCCTGGGCCTGCAGCATTTGCCAGACAGGTTCTTACCTTGGGGTGAAGTTCATTAGTTACCAAATGCTAAGATTTACTTAGTTTAATGTGCAAGGAAGCCTTTTTAAAGGGGGGAGGTTATCAAAGGAAGAGGGTATGTTTCTGTTTATACAAGTCACAGCCTTGGAAATGAAGTAAAAATACCAAAATAAAAAAAAAAATCAGAGAACTTTGACATTCAGAGAGCTGGACACACACACACACACACACACACACACACACACACACACACACACACACACACACACACACACCATTCAATAGTCACTGCTCTCTCAGGTCTGATCTGGGGCACAGTGCATAAGACCCCACTCTTCACCTCTGGACACTCACAGCATAGAAAGACATGGCATGTTACCAGGCATCATGGTGACATGACGGTGACACACACCTTTAATCCCAGCACTCAGGAGGCAGATGCAGGCAGATCTCTGAGTTTGAGGCCAGCCTGGTCTACAGAGTGAGTTCCAAGATAGCCAAGGATACATAGTGAAATCCTGTCTAAAAAAGCTACCATCACCTCCACCATCAGAGAGAGAGAGAGAGAGAGAGAGAGAGAGAGAGAACGAGCAAGTGCCAGGCATAGTGGTGCATATCCTAACTCTTAGGAGTCCAAGGCAGGACAAGCTAGTCAAGACTAGCCTGAGCCCTATGGAAAGATTATGTCAAAATATCAGCAAACAAAACAAACCACAGACCCGGGGCAGCACAGCACGTGCTGTTCAGGGGTGATGGAAAACAGAAACATCTAATAGTTCACATGCTCCTTGCTAAATGTAGGCCAATCAGGGTAAAGAAATAAAGAGAAATATGTGTGCCACATATAAAACCCTCTTGTATAGATTTACTGCATGAAATGAAAGATACTTTTGACTGATGCAAACCTGTTCAAGGTTGACCCTATTCCAGCAGGTCCTAACCTGACGCTTTAGGTGACAGGTGGGTGAATGATTCAGAGTCTTTCTGGGACCTCAAGACGAAGGGATTTTTCTGTGAGGTGTATCTGCTGAATGGGAATGGGAATGGGAACAAGAGACCCCCCCATCACCCTCCCAAACCTGAGGCAGTTACTGTGTGTAGTCACCAGATCCTGTCTTCATAACAGAGATCATGGTCTCTTGCTGGTTGGTTCTTTGTCAACTTGACACAAGCTAGAGTCATCCAGGACGAGGGAGCCTCAGCCGAGGGAATGCCTCCACCACTCTCTCCCCATTCCACACACTCTCTACCCACAACTCGAGCTCCCTTGTAACACCCCCAAACCCCAATCCCAGTCTAGAAAGGAGATGGCACCTAGCACCGATAACCAAGGGGCGATACAGCCAAGTGTGGTCACCCCCTAATCTTGTCAGGATGGAGAAGCTGATGTGCTGCCATTATCTATCTACTGGTGCCTGTAGGTAGAGCATGTATTGGTCAGCTGTCCAATCTGGACCAACTGGCTAGAACTGGGGGAACATATACACAGCAAGCCGTGTATCAGAGGAGTGGGCTTGGCAAGACATGGAGCCACTATCAGTTACCGTGTCCGTGAACTCTCTTGACGCTACCCTCACACTGAGGGTGTTTATTCCCCAGCAGACAGGACCTCTGGGCTGACCTCAAATACAAGACTCACTTCCTAATTTTCTGTGTTTGACAAATACCTGTTGAGTGAATATCGTTTCTCCCCGTTCACACCTCCCTCTTCTCCTCTACTTCTAATAGTATCAGTCCCATAGCAGATAAAATGTAAATTAGAGCTCCATTTTGTTTTCCAGTTCATAAAATTCTACCCCTCTTTTAACAGCGAGCTCACCTGACATCTCTTTCATGAAACCTCGAATTCCCAGATCACACTGCGTGTGTGCAAACCAACTGTTCCCAGGGATCACTCGTTCTGTAAGCCCTGTAGTTCTATTAGTCACTCACAGGCACTGGCCAGGGGACAGGGAGCTTTTAGGGACAGGGAGGCAATTCTTCAGGCTTGTATGACACCCCCACCCCCACCCCGGCACCTAGCAGATCCCATATTTGCTGAACTGTATACTCACTGGGGGCAAGATTTAGCACGAATGGATTTGTACTCACTTCCCCACACTTCTTTTTGACCACTGGATAAATTTGTGAGTGAGCTGGTCAAAGCCAGGGGCACAGTCTGAATCCATGATTCCATTAAACAAAGAAAAAACCCGCTAACAGTCCTGCGTGAGATATACCCCTGAGCTGGACCTCATTAGCACCGTCTGCGACCAACCGGGCCACCAACCAGTGTCCCAACTCTTAATGATATGGCTCACTTTAGAATCAGGCTCATTTTTTTAAATGACATAATAGGAAAATGATCCCAGGCCGTGCGTGAGGTAGGAAGGAGCGTGGATAATGAGGAAAGGGAAGTAAGAGAATGACACTCAGGGGTGCTCATGTGAGGAGAGATTAAAGGATAGGGAAGAACAAAGAACCTGGAAGGGAGAGGGGAAAGGGAATGGGGCCCGGGCCTCGGCAACAGCGCCGTATTCATCTGGTCCATTATCCCAGGAACAAGGAAGGAATCCATGAACATGGAAAGCAAATCTGCAGCGTAATAAAGAGAGAACCTATGGGGTGTGCATTTGTCACACATGACTTCCCCCGTTGAAGCATGAGCTGAAACAGATACACGGGAGACTTGGGATTTGCAAAAACACATGCTAGGATAAGTGGAAAAAGTTTGTCACTGGGCCGGGAAGTTAGGTTTACTACTGCGTGGAGAGGCACGCTTACAAAGCCCTGATGTCTGAGGTAGATGCGATCAGGATTAGGTGGGTCACGGGCTGACGGCAATGAGGAAATGACGGGTGCGGAGGTTAGCCTATGTAACTACGTAAAGGACTTGTGATAATCTTGTGGACATACCAAACCAACAAAACAACCATCAAAGCTGCTTATGCAAGGCAGGCAGGGTGTTTGTTTTTCTTTTTTGAGCAAAGAAGAGGCATCCTTTTTTGAGTAAGTTGCATACTTCAGATTTTTGAAATTTACTCCTTGGGAACAAACCCATTCAGCTGTACTGAACCTGATACTCTTTCCAATTACGGTGGAAAGCACTAACGAATGTATCACTTTTTAAACTTCGCTCTGCAACACTTGAGCGCTTACCACTTGATGTGCCATTTAAAGGATAATTAATGGATAAACTAAAAGGATAATTATTATGGAGTTTAATATAGCAGGCAAACTGCTCATTAATCCTTACAAGCATGGCTTCGTTATTATCATTTACGTAAAAAGATACCACAGGGAACTGGTATTTACCACCACATTAACTACGTATTATAGACCGCACTGTACGTTTCGGCAGTAATCCGGGTTTATTTAAAAAATGAGCTTTATTTAAAATATCGAGTCTGTTGGCTAATCGATACTCTAGAAAATGACTTACATTTCACACTTTCTGTCGTCATTATTCACATCAAAGTTTCCACTAGGAAAAGTTATTTTACAGCCTAGTGAGTCCCTGCCCATCAGATAGACAGTAAAGCTCACAGACATGAGAATAAAGATGCATAGAGCAGGACAGAGAGGGTGACAGTAATTGAGACTGAGCAAGGTTCACGGGACAACACAAATATAAATAATTATGTCAATTTTCTGGGATGTGATTTAAATAATCAATAAAAATATCTTATGGGACATTTGGCAAATAATTTGCCCTAAATAAATCTTGGCTAACCACAGCTTGTCTGACATTTCATTAAAAAAACTATAATAATTCACCATAAAAGAAAACACCAAAATGTTAGCAACATTATCTCTAGGTGGCAGGCTCAATGGTGACTGGTTTTCCCCTCTCTGTATCTTTTTCATTTGGGATTTTAAGTTTTCATTTAAAAGAAAGCCCACGTCTTTCTTTAAAAGTGTAAGCAATGCACTGTGTGTCCGTTTGCTTTCTTCTGTGGGTAAATACTTGGGACAGAGGAAGTGCAGTGGCAGATGTGGCGTGTAAGCTAGGCTCTGAGTGCCCTCCTTTAAAGGTTTTGTTGTCATTTCTTCAAGGAGGGGGCGTGCATAACGTGTGTGTGCACTCGTGGTTCACTTGGATGCCAAGGTCAGGGAACAACCTTGGGGGCCAGGTCTCTCCTTCCCCCTCTAGATGTTTCTGGAATCAAGGTGCCAGGCTTGCATGGCCAGTGCTGTCACCCAGGGAGCCACCTTGCCAGCCCCAAACTCCTGTGTTTGCAAGTTATTCTTTAAGGATATTTCAATAAGGAGAAATTACAACAGGAAAAATATGGATAAAAAAATGTTGTGTTTTCACGACACTAGCTTCTTTATTTTTTTGAGACAGTCTCCATATGTAGTCCAAGCTGACCTGGAACTCACTATGTACCCCAGGCTGGCTTTGAACCTACAGATCTGCGTGTGCCTTTACTTCCCCAGTGCTGGGATCAAAGGTGTGTGCCATCCACATCTGGTTCATGATTAATATTATTAATAATGAGCAAAATTCTGTCCAGCACGTATATGGCAAACTAATCACCTGGGCTTCTAGCTGCCAGGGTACAGGGAATATGCCTATGGCGTTGATTCTATGTCACGGATCTGGAGGTACAGGTCTTGACAAATAATGAGGGAACAGTCCTTTTTATTGCCACTGATATTTTACAACATTTCAAAAATTTTATTTCAATGGGAGAAAAAAGAATTGAAATGGAAAGAAACCAACATTCATTAAATGACTTTTTGTTTTAAGACAAGGTTTCTCTGTGTAGCCTTGGCTATCCTGGAATTTGCTCTGTAGACCAGGCTGGCCTCAAACTCAAAGAGATCTTCATGCCTCTGCCTCCCAGTGCCCCACCACCTTCTGACCATCAAATGACTTCTCAGGCAGAACTGACGATATTCTTATATAAACTGTTCATTTAAGTTTCCCAGGAACTTAGGTGATGGGATCCCGAGTCTCCTTTCACAGGTAAACATGGGCGTCAGCAATGTTGAGGAATGTCCCTGAGGTACACAACAGAGACCTGAACTGGAGCCTGGTTCTTGGTAGTTCGAAAGCCAACACGCAACACTGTTTCCCCAAATGCTTATTAATCCAGAATCCTTAATAACCTATGAGTTTATGTATGTGCATGTGTGGCTCTGGGTATGTATGTGCCTGTGCATTGTGAGTACCTAGAAGGCCAGAAGAGGGAGTCAGGGCCCTGGAGCTGTGGTGGTTCTGAGATACCCAGTAGGGGGCTGGGAACCAAACTTGGGTCCACTGCAAGAGCATCAAGTGGTGCCCTTAACTGCCGAGACATCTCCAGTCCTGAGGATTATCACAGACTGGGCCTGGTGATGGCCAGAGCCCATCCTGGGAACACAGGCTCATTCAGTGAGGAGCCCCTCAGCCACAGCTCAAGCAGGACCTTACCTTCAATTCCAGGGCTTCTGAAAGTAATTTCTGGGCATTTTTTCTAAATGACTCAGTTTTTGGATCACTGCGGACTTCAATAGAGGGTCTGTCCAGATGGTTTTCAATGAAAGTTCTCCACTCAGTGTAAACCTCTTTGGCAAGGCCCGCCACCTCTGGGTCCGAGTGCCTGCGCACCTTGTTCACCGCATGACCTAGAACAGGAGAGAATCAAAATGCAGTTCTGTCTTCTGGAAATACAGTGTTGCAGGATCCTTGATCACACTCTGATCCCGAGATTGTGTCATTTACTAGAAAACCTGTGTTTAGTTGTAGTGAGGCTCAGCCTTAGCATACACCTTTAATCCAAGAGCTTTCTGCTTTAATATTGTAAAAAGGATTAAATAAAGTCAACCATGGGTCAAGAGGCGGAGACCAGTTGACAGGAAGTGAACAGAGGACTGTTAAGAAAAAACCGGAAGTAAGAGGGAGTCAGGAAGATGGATAGAGGTGCACAGGAGTAGAAGGGAAGGACATCGGTCTGAAGAGATTGTGTGAACCGGGCACGAGAGAGGGATTCCTTCTGGGATGCTGGCTGAGGAGGAAGGTCAGCTGAGTGCTTTCTCTGCCTTAGCTCAGGCAGGCTTTCACCACTCCATCTGGCTCTTGAGTCTTCATTGATAAAATGGAACAACTGAGGTTTGTACAGGGCTCGACATACTGCTGTGTGGCCCTGAGGAGCACCCATACATTCGAAGATGCAGATGTCTGTGCAAGCAAGGTCCATTTCATGGGAGTGAAATGAGACAACCCCCCGGGACTGAATTGGCCAATGTAGAGGTCAGAAAGTAAACTCAGAAGGAGCAAAGGAGGCAAGCACGGTCGCCCACACTTTTAGTCCCAGCACCCAGGAGGCAGAGACCAAGGCAGCAGATCTTGATGAGTTCAAGGCCAGCCTGGTCTGCAATAGGGAGCTTCAGGCCAGTCAAGATTTGTGATTCCCTGTCTCAAACAACAACAAAAGGGGAAGGCTCCAGAATTGCAGTAAAAGAGAATGAATTAAACATTTATCTTTTTTGGAATCTTAATATATTTTAAGTAAAAAAATTAGTCCTATTTATTGAAAGAATATTCTTGGTGGGTGTGGGTGTTGTATGCATGTTTCTGTAGGTAGCTGATTGTGTGAGTGTGCACGAAGGCTAGAGGTTGATGTCAGGATACCTTCTCAATTGTGTCTCCATTTTATCATTATTAATTAATATATTTGTTACATGTTTGAGAGTTTGTTTATGTTCATATGTGTCTATGTCTACCATGTGTACACATGAAGGTCAGGAGAAGAAATCAGAGTCTTTGGAACAGGAGTTAGAGGCTGTGAGCTACCCTGTGGGTACTGGGAACCAAACTCAGCTCCCTGCAAGGAGAGGTCCTCTTTGCACTGAACCTTCTCTCCAGTCCCTGTCTCCTTATTTTTGGAGACAGGATCTGTTAAGCTGACTGCTTCAGTAAGCCTGTCTATCCAACAAGTCCTGGGGAATCCTCCTGTCTCTACCCTCACCTGGCTGTATGAGTTCTGGTGACTGAGGCATAGATCTTCTTCATGCTTGCATAGAAACGCTTCACCAATCAAGCCACCACCCCCATCCCCATCCCAACCAGACCCTAAAAGAACATTTTTTTATTCAACTAGTATGAATGGATTCACAGAAAACATTTGTAGGCCCTGATAAACGATGCAGTCAGAAAGCAACTACTGGTACAAGGAAATGCTGACGGGGACTTGGTGGGGTGTACTGCCATCGCCTGTATCCTGAGACAGACCCCTATGAGAGGGACTGAGACAAACGACCTGACAGCTCTGCCTATGACTAGTTCTCCTCCCTCCCTCCCTAGTTCTCCGCAGAGAGAAATAGGAGCTGCAATCCACCTGCCATTCAAAGCTAACTCCCTGGCTCTAGGGAACCTGTTCGAGAGGAAGAAGCAAACTCATTCAGGGTCGCTTCAAGCCCATGGCACTGTTCACAAAAGGACAGCTTCGGACTCTGAGTCCTGGTTACCAAGTGGATGTGTGATCTAAATCCTGGAGAGAGCCACATAAAGGGCATTTTGAAATAAACAAGAGTATGGGTATGCACTAAGTATTCAATTATACCAGGGAGTTGTTAATTTGGTCATGCATGAAAACCATCTTTTGACTGACTACAAAACTATGTAGGTATTGCAGAAATGCACCCTGATGCCGTGTGCTGGAGCTGTGGTGTCTGCTGAGCTCAGGAGCCCCTAGCCTTTTCCATCACAGCAGCTAGGGCAACTGGGCTGCTCCTTGGTATTTCTTCTGTGAGACTGATACTACCTCGAGGGACACTACCCACGGTGCCAAGTCTCCTCATTTGTCTTCTTAATTCTTTGACGTTTATTTATTGTGCTTAGTGTGTCTATTTGCTGATGTGTTAGTGTGGGTGTAGGGTCTTTGGTTTGCATACCATGGCGCACATCCGGAGGTCTGAGGACAATCTGTGGGAGTTGGCTCTCTCCCTCCACCATGTGGGTCTCAGAGTAGGCTTGGTGACAAGAGCCTGTATTTTCTGAGCTATCTCTCTACCCTGTATTTTCTCTTTTAAAGAATTTTCCCCCTAAAACATAAGTTTGATTACTTCACTCTTCTATTTAAACCCTTAAGCCCTACAGCCAAACTCTTTTGCAGGGGTCCCTTCACAATCTGCCACCCTTCCCCCCACTCTCTAGCTTCATTTCTAGCTACCGTCTTCCGGTCATCCTACACCAGCTGCTCGTAAGCTCCTAAAATGCTTGAATAAATTTTCTAGTCTGTTTACTTTGGAGCACACATCCGTATAAGCATTTCTGCTGCCTGGAATGCTCCCATCCCTCTTCAGCTGGCTAGCTTTCAGCTTTTAAGACTCATTCAGGACCCCTCCTCCAGGAAGTCTTCCTTAGTTACCATGGCTTTACTGGCACCCCACCCTACACCTTATGATCCTGATGATCACTAGTGTACGCCGTACTTATCTGCCAGTCAACTCTTGCTCAGAGCCTCTTCTTCAGGTCTCCATGGTGAGCACAGGAGCAAGAGCAGGCGGCTGAGACCCACAGGGACAGACGCACGTATTTAACTAAAGCACGTAAGAGATGACCTGAGTAAAGTGGAATATATCACATGGAAGGCTGGAAAGAGACACAAACTCCAGCAGAGAAACTGATTTGCAAACTGTGGATGGCAACGGGAGGTTGTGAGGTTAATACTCAGGATTGATGGCAGGACACCAAAAGCTCAGATTCTTGGTTACATCTCAAGTTTGAGAACAGCCTGTGCTACATGAGACCTTATTTAAAAAGAAGGGGAGGAGGAGGAGAGAGAGGGAGGAGGAGGAGGAGAAGAAGGAGGAGGAGGAGAAGGAGGAGGAGGAGGAGAAGAAAGAGGAGGAGGAGGGAGGAGGGAGGAGAGAGAGGAAGATGAGGAGAAAGAGGAGGAGGAGGAGTATGAGTATGTATATTTAACAGGAGCTCAATTTAAAAAAAAAAAATCACAGCTGGTGGCACACACCTTTAATCTCAGAACTTGGGAGACAGAGGCAGTCGGGTCTGCTTTATGAAATGAGTTCCATGACATTCAGGACTGCACAGATAAACCTTGTCTCAAAAACAAACACTCCCCCCACCCCACCCCCACTCCCACACACAAAAGAAAGAAAAAAAGAAAGAAAAACTACAGTAGGTGACTTTTATTAGAACACAGATATTTCTAGACTAACTTTGGAACTCTGTTGCACAAGAGCCTAAAATCCTGCTTTTTACCCAAAGGGTTAATCTACTACAGATGCTTTCCAAAGTATCAGAAAGCATCATAAAGCAACATTACTTCAAGCTGCACAGACCAACAGTAAGACAAATGGATGGATCTAGGAAATAAAAGTAAGGCCCAGAAACACAAGTATTTAAGACTCTGGTACGAAGCTGGGTGTGGTGGCACAGGCCTGCAGGAGGCTGAAGCAGGATGGACGATCGATCGCTTAAGCCCACCGAGTTTGAGGTCAGCTTAGGTAACGGGAGATCCCATCTGAGAGGGAGATTTAAATGTACCAGGAGAGTCACTGAACGAAGGGAAGCAGGGATTTCAAATTGAGCCACAATCAGACCATCTCCCCAGGTAAGCCAAATGCGCAGCCCTAAACTGCTTGACTCACTCTTCTCTGTGCACTTGCCCAAAGGCCATTTGTACAAAGTTCTAGGCCAGACGCTAGCTAGTCATGCAGGGCTGGAAAGGAACTATCGTCACTCTTAAAGGGCTCTGTGCGATGAAGAGGAGATACCGGTGCACAGCGGTGAGCGCGACCTCCAGTCTAACCGTTGTTTATGAAGGTTCTCATCTGTCTTCCACCAGGAGACGAGCACCGCGCTCACTAGACACATCTGAAGGTGTTTTCCAGCCACCAAACGCTCAGGACAGCGCTTCTGAAGCACACATTACCTAAAAGCAGGCCCGCCCCCACCACACTCTCCTTTCTAGAGCTAGTCTCACGTCCTTGGGACTATTAACTCACAGACCATACTTTATGCTGTCACTCAGTATTGTAAATACTAAAAACACAAAGATGTGGCTAAGTGTGGACTCAGGGCGAGTACACGTGCTGAGAATTTTCCAGGCTATGATGTAGTTTCCAGCACCAAAACAAGAAATAGATAAGAATACAAAGAGAAAGACAACATTGTAATATTCAGGTACCTTAACGGAAGGCACTGTGAAAGCCACAGAGACTCTGCTTTATGGCCAGCCCTGGGGACAGAGGTGAAAAGTGACAGACAAGCCAGAGGTCAGCTTTCACTCACCCTGTCAAAGTGTGCAAAGAAAGCACATGAATAGAAACATTCCCTTAAGTGCTGTCTGAAATGGGTCAAAGCTAGGGACAACCTATGAGCTTCCCATCAAGGGTCCATTCCAATGGTGACAAGCACACAGTCCTACCAGCTGGAATAAGGACGCTGCACACACCAGCACACACCTGAACACACCTGTAACCCAGCATTCAGAGGGGGAGGCTGGCTGGGTACACAGTAAGGCCCGGTCTCAAAAAAAAAAAAAAAAAAAAAAAAAAAAATCACACTATAGAAAAACTAGAAACAAACAAACACAAAATGCAAATACTCAGATAGCTCTACACGGAGAACCATAGAAAGATAATCACTTCTCAAGTAAAGTTAAAACAGCAGAAGAGTATGTTCGGTGTGAGCCAATATTTACTTTAAAAATTACATATGTAGATACATGTAAACACCATATTTGTTTACACACAGAGAAAAAAAGTCTTAAAGGATTTACAACAAAATTATTACCAGAGGTGTCTTCCGAGCAGCAGGCCTCTGTCTTGGTAGTTCAGCTCGCACACCGAGAGGCTGCACAAACTGCCTTCACAGCACAGTGTGCGGAGCCGGGCCTGTCCCACCACATGGTCCTCACGGTATCTTCTGCTCTCCTAAGGCACACTGGTCTCCAGGTATGAGGGGAAGAAAGATGCAGTCTTTTGTGTAAAATCCAGGGGCCTTCTCTGTCCTGCCACTACTTAGCCTCTGTGGCACCAGACTCATGGCCTTCTTCCTTCTGAATCCTTCTTGGATCTGTTACATCCAGGGTCTGCTGCCTGCACGGTCTTTGACTCGCCCTTAATTACTTGAGGACCCTAGTCAGGACACTGTCCCCAGCTTCCTTCTCTACCCATCTCTCCCAGGTAATCTTACTCCTGTGGTCCAACCTCTGCCACAAAGCAGGTATCCTCCAAATATGTATCTTTAGGTTCCCCTGGGTGTGGGACCACATCTTCAGTGTCTTCCAGGACACCTCCTCATTCTGAGGTACCCCAAACTCAACATTACTGTCACACAGTAGTTCTCCCGTTCTCTCGCTCTAAGACACAGGTCCACACTGTAACACTTCTTACCGCCCTTCCCCTTCCTCTATCTACCTCCCCGCTCCTCCTGCCCCGACCTCTCCCTGGGTCTATTCAAACAGTTACATGCTTGCAATTAGGAGGAGAGCAGGTATTTAAATATCCTGGGCAGGGCTGGTGATGTGGCTCAGTGGAGGACCACTTGCTCAGCACGTGTAAGAACCTGGGCCATTTCTGTCCCTGAGCTGGTCCTTTCCGATTTATCTTTTACACTGAAGCCAGACTGCTGTTTTAAGGTAACTGGATGAGGATGGGGTGTGGCTCAGAGGTAAACACCTGCCTATTAAGAGGGAGAGAAAGACACTGAGAAAAGGGGGAAGGGTAGCACGAACGCTCTGGGTATCTGGGGCCACTCTGGACTAGCCCCTCCCCTGCCTGTGTCACCCTCTGCTGTCCCAACTCTTCCACAGAAATTAAAAATTGTATGTCTGCTTTGGGTCATGCTATCTGGCCTTGTCACATTTCTGAGTCTTAGCACACACAGCTCCTTCTACCTGGAATATTTGTTGTTGTTGTGTTAGAGATCAAACTAGGGTCCTTGCACTTTCTGGGCAAATGTTCTACCACAGACGAAATCCCCAGCCCTGCCTAGAATAATTAAACACAAACTCTCTGTTCTAAGTGGTCAGAAGCTTACTCTGAGTAGTATCATTCCCAGTCCTCAGCACAAGGCTGTCGCAAAAGAGATGTTTGCGGAATTGAGTCAAACTATTCTTGTTAGTTGTATGTTTTTGTTGTTTGAAACAGGGTTTCTTTGTGTGGCCCTAGCTGTCTTGGAATGTACGATGTGGACCAGGTTGCCCTCAAACTTATGCTCCAACCTGCTTCTGTCTCCTGAGTGCTAGGACTAAGGTGTATGCCACTGCGCCTGGCTCAAACAGTCCGCTTTAAACCGTATACTTGGCTTTCAAATGAGTTCTGTGCTAACACTCAGACACAGATGCAGGTGACTGAGGAAAGCACACACCCGCAAAAGCTCTGCTGTAACAGGAGGTTCAAAGGCGCTGAGGAGGTAACACTGTTGACTCTGCCTCCCCCACCTCAGAGGCTCTCCTACCCACCTCACCAGGCTGTTCTGATCAGTCCATTTACTTAACAATAAATTAAACAGCTCTAATGTGTCCTTTTATAAATGGTAAGCTGGAGCTCAGTACAGTTATTTGCCAAGGTTTCCCAGCGAGGGAGGGAGTCCTGAGAGCAGGATTTGTAACACACTGTGACTCTCACAGCCTATACTGTTCCATGATGAGTGCCTGGCACAGTGATCATTGAGGCGTCACTGAGATAATGCAGTGCACCCTCTTAGAAATCCCCAAGTAGAAAAGGACAGCCCCGAGAAACAGCTAAAGGCCAGAAGGCTTGACAATCGTGCCAGGGCAACGGAGTTCCTGCTTTTAGCCTTCGGGGGCTGGCATCTCCCATAGAGCTCCCACAGAGGCGAATGCTCAGGGCAGTACAGACGAGGACAAGCAGGTACCAGTCTAGGGAGGCAACTGAGGAAGAGCAGGGCTAGAAGCCCGGTGAGGGAAGGGGTACGACACTTGTTGACAAGAGGCAAGAATCTTATCACAAGAGATGGAGAAGGGCAATTTGGTTGGTCTGAGGCAGCAGTAGAGAGAGCTTGAGGGCCTAGTTTCTAGACAAATGTGGGCTGAACACATCTGAACACAGAGGGAGTATTAAGGTAGTAAGAAACTATTTTCGGGTGTTTCTCAGCGCTGTACAGGTAGGTCTCTTTGGTGCAGCCAAATGTTTCCCATTGTTCATGCACTGAAGGCCGGCTCTCCAGCTGTGGCCTGCTGGGAAACGGTGGAAACTTTAGAGAGAGGGACTAATTGGAAGATCATGATGATGCACCTTTGAAGGGAATATGTTCCTCCTTGTCTCTGCTTTCTCACCGAGTGAGAGGAGCAGCACGAGGTGAGGAGACAGAACACAGCCTCCATCATGTTCTCTGCTTCACCATGGCTGCGGACCAATGGAGTCAAGTGAACATGACTGATACCCTGACCCTGGTCAACACCGATCTCTTCTCCTTTGAACTGGTATTCTTAGGTGTTGTCATGGCAACAGAGAGCTGACCAACACAGAATCTAACTTAACTCCGGCAAGCCCAGGACAACCTGTAGAAGATGCAACAAGTCCCTGTCTTACAGGTTAGGAGCCTGAGCTGCTGAGGGCTAAGTAACGTAGGAAGCAGAGTGGAGAGCAGGGCTGGTGGGCAAGGGCGTACGTAAGCAGCCCAGCGTCTACTCTATCACCTCTGGTGATCAAACAGTCCTACCTTCTCTGATTTCAATGAAAAGAAGAATGAGGTTCCATGACCTTTCCCCAAGGTTACAAGTTGGTCAGTAGCTACATCAAGGAAGTTAATGATCTGCAAAAAGTCATTATTTGCTCCATGAAGTTTATATTTTAAAGTAAACAGTGTCACTGCTGGTCTTATGACCTGGGTCAGGTCCCCTGGGTTTAAGGTTAAGGGTTTCTGCATCCTAACACATTGTTAAGACAAACTCCCCACAGGAAGCAGCGCTTTGCTCATTTAACAAACATTACTAAGTACCAAGTGTATCACAGGCCCAGGCTGGGCACTGGCCAGAATGCTGAGCGAGACAGAGCCCTGAACTAAGGGTCCCCAGGTGGGACTAAGACACTGGCTCATACTATTTATGGGCCCTAGAAGATTACTAAAGAGGGTCTCCAAAGACCCCAAAGAACAAATAAGTCAAGTCAACTAACCAGGGAACACCACAAAAGAGGCAGTGTTTCCCCCGAGTCTTGATAATTACAGGAGATAAGACTAGTGTAAGAAAGTAACAAGAATACAGAAGCCTGAAACTGTGAGCGTGAGTAAGGATGACGGTAACGAAGTGATGCCCAAGAGGCGCCCGCATCGCCTCTGTGACTGCAGCATCGCCTCTGTGTCACATGAGCCCCTCGAACTGGGAGAAGCTGTCTGTGTGGAAGAGGCAGAAGGATGGTCAGAGCGACCCTGGACGTGAGGAGAGTTCTAAGTCACTCATTTGAAGATGAAGAAAGGGGACTGCAAGCTAAGGAGCACAGGTAGCTTTATAAGGAGCCTTCAGAAGGCGTCTGACCCTGCCAACACCTTCCCTTCAGCTTTGCAGACTCTCAGGTGTCGGAAGTGGAGGACACAGTAAAGAACATCTTGGTACGGTTGCTCATCATCTGGCTGTCTGACTTGGAGCAAGTTACTTTAAACCTTCAAGGCTTCAATTTTCCCATTTTCAAAATGGAGAAAATAATTATAATGACTTCACAGGACTGTTACATGGGTCAAAAGGGTCATGGATGTGACAGCACTTTATAAATATGAGTAGCTATTTATTGCAGTTAACCAATCGTGAGTTAAAGTAGCCAGGCATCTCTGAAATCAGGTCACTAGAGCAGACAGAGCCCTTTCCCTGGACTCTCACGTGCAGAACTGCAGGTGGGCATGCCTGCTTGCCTGCCTTCATCCTCATCTTCGGTTTGCTCGGTGCCCCTTGCCCACTGGTTCTACGACAAAGGAATCTTCTCGCAGAGGCCTTTTCATAGCTGGCCCTCAGCTGCCCTGATCACTTCAGAGTCACTCATTTCCAATGTCCCTGGCCCACATGGCCTTCTGCCCTGCTTTCCCCTGCTCCAACAGTCTCTTAGCCTCTCCACAGCTGCCCTTCTTTCTACTATGAATTTCCTCCAGGTCCAAGACTTTGGCCTTTAGTCCTTCCTTTAACTCAGAGAATTCATTCACTTTTGTGATTCTAAACAGATGTTTCCTAGAAACTTACTTCCAAATACCCATTTGTAGTCTAACAGTCTCTGAGATGGGCATTTCCATTAAGAGATTTCAAAATGCAGGCTGGGTGTGGTGCGCCCCATGCCTTTAATTTCAGCATTTGGGAGGCAGAGGCAGGTGGATTTGAGGCCAGCCTTGGTCTACAAAGTGTGTTACGGGACTCCAGTGCTGTTATACATAGAAACCCTGTCTCAAAAAGCCAAAATGATAAACTCTTACCCATTAAATGATCAAAGAACACAATTTATGAGACTGAGAGAGAGAGAGAGAGAGAGAAGAAGAAGAAGAAGAAGAAGAAGAAGAAGAAGAAGAAGAACAACAACAACAACAACAACAACAACAACAACAACAACAAGAAAGGCAAAAGGACATACGGCTGACCAGCCTATAACAAACATGAATTCTACTTAGTAAATGAAAATAAGAATCTATTTCTCTATCTATTTTTTTTGGCCAGTTGGATTACTGAGAGTTTAAGGAAAACGCAGGCATGCTAATGAGGACAACTTCCTAGGATCTAAGATTCCCAAACAGATAGAGCCAGGAGGCGCACAGGGCAGTCTAGGTGAAGGCCTTGGGGGGCTGGAGCCGTGCACATGGCTAAGTGTGGGAGAGTGGTGGCTAGAGGCTGAGCTGCCCTTCCTGAAGAAGCATCTTTAATGGGGAGAGCAAGAAACAGGGATGGAAGGCAGGCAGAGCCATTGTGAACCCGCCCAGTCCTGCCCTTCCCTGCTCTTGGACAAGCACAGTCTGCACTCCTGTTCTGTAGCAGTGAAGTGGGAGGCAGTACATACAGCAGCATGGTCCTGTTGGCATGGAGTCACCGCTCAGCAAATAGGAAATAAAGAGGCAAATCATTAAATAAGTAATTACAATCTGAGATAAGAGCCGGGAGGAAGACCGGTTAAAAATACAGACGTAGCAGCCAGTTCAGTGTCACTTATGCCAAGAGAAAGGAAATAATCAACGGTTTCAAATCACAGGTCTGGGAAGATGAGAACCGAGACAAGACACTGGATTTGGACAGAACAAAATCACTGTGTCCTGAGAGGACTGAGTGTGGGAGAAGCCCGCTGGGACAGAGAGGCCAGAGAAGGGCGCTGTGCGCAGCCAACACTTAGAGAAACAGGTGTCTGGGAAAGGGGACAAGGACAGCTAACGGAGAAGAGGAGTAAGGAGAGCCGGTAAGGACACAGCTCTGGTGACAGAGGAGACGCACTGGGCCACACCCACTTCCACAGTTGGTCCTTGTGAAGTCCACCTAAGGGCTGCCTGCGGCGCTGTTTCTCGGCTCCATTCTCAGTCCAGGCTTGCATCACGTCTCGTCGTGACCAGAGCTATACTCTGCACCCTCTCTCACACCCATTATGCGTTTGTTCACTGCCAGCCTTTCCCATGAGCTATCACCATCTACCACCACACAGATGACTTCTGTTTCTTCTCTGTGCTTGGCTTCCTTTTGTTACTGTTTTGTTTTGTTTTGTTTTAGATACAAGGTCTCTGTATCCAGGAATTCACTGTGTAGTCCAGGATAGCCTCAAACCCAGGGCAATCCTTGTGCCTTAGGCACCTCAGCTCTAGGATTATAGATAGGCTCCACCATGCTCAGCTAGGGCAGAGATCTTTGTCAGTGTTGACCACAGGCGTCCACTTCAGTGCCTGGCACTCGGCAGGTACTGCAGTTTCATTGGCTGATGTAATAAAAATACTGTGGCAAGAGTAACTTAGGGAAGAAGGGTTCACTGCGTTGCCAATTCCAGGTTATGGTCCATTACTGCTGGGGAGTGAAGGAAGGAGCTTAAAGCCTCACAACCACAGTCAAGAGCAGAGAGAGCATAAAAGTTCAATCCTCACCTGCTTGCACCCAGCAAGCTCTCGTTCCCATCACGTGGTCCAGGGCCCCAAACCAGGCAATGGTGCCTCCCACAGTGGGTGGGGCCTTCCTCTACCAACTATCAGTTGGGACAATCTCCCAAAATTCCTCCAGGCTCTCTTCCCATGTGACTCTTGGTTAAGCTGACAGTTTAAAAGTAGCCAGCATATCAGGCACTGAGTACTCACTGAACAAATGCTGGGTGGTTGCCTATGTGGTCTCCCCTGCCCTGGTATCCATCACCTTTACCTTCTTTTAGCCACCAGAAGCTCCCGGCATGCATCCCATGGCTTAACCGCATTAAATGATTACGAGTGTGTCATTTAACCTTAGAGGTTGCTAATCAGATATTCTACGAAACACTTTCATGAATAACCCTGAGTTAAAACCAAAGCCCAGAACAAAGACGGACAAGCTTGCTTGTTTGTCTACTCACTTGGCAGTGCTAGGGATTGAACCTAGAGACTTGTGCACTACCATTGAACTACATTCCCAGCCCAGCTTTCCTTCTTATGAGATTCCTCTTACTTACCTTATTACATAAGAAATTATGATGAAAACCCCCAGTAGAGAGGAGACTACCTCCCTGCAGAAGTTCTGGGAATACACAGTAGCAGACACGACACTGAATACAGAGGTCAGACGCAGCTGACTGTCCAGCTGTCCCCTTTCCTTACAGGCAGACACACCTGGACCTGCTGCTGCCACCCTCCCCAGGCATCTGTGTTCTAGGGTGCTGTCTCAGGACTTCGGGCTTTCTTTTCTCATGCCTCAGCCTGAAATGAACAGGAGTTCATTCTGACCTACGGAAAGCACGTGTCTGTGCAAACCCTTCCTACTCTGTGGAGAGTGTCGTTGCACCCTCACGGGCTCCAGTGCACGCCCTGACTTGCATATTTTCAAAGGTCAATTATAAGTACACACTCACACGCTTCCTTTCTAAGCAAGAACTGAGGATCTTACAAACACAGACCAAGCATCATTGTCTGGCCTTCAGCATAAGGCATGGTATATTAAGGTCCTTTATGTGTCAAGTGAGTGAATGATTCCAGATTGAAGATAAAATACAGATCAAATGATCCAAGGCTCTTGCTGATCGTCACGCTGCTCATTAGTTAACACACAGACCTCGCCCTGTGAGCCTCCTCGATGCAATCTCCCCTCACTCGACTGGCTCCTTCTCATTAGCGTTCAACATTACGTTTCTCTCCTACCTTAAAACCCCATTCTCATCCATCTCCTTTCCCTTCCTTATCCTGTCACCCTTTAATAGCAAACTTCTCAAAAGCATTCTCTTTTCTGTACCCTTCCTTTGCTCCTCACGCTCCTGCCACCATCTTGCTTCTGAGATTGTCCCAAAACTACTAATGACTTTTTTTTTTAATAACCTATTCTGTTTTTAGATTAAGCTTATTTGGCACAGAGATAACCTCGGATATGGCTGATGGTGCTTCCCCGCAAACCCCAACTCTTTTCTTTCTTTCCAGTGACAACATTCTCTTCTGTTTCTCTGGCCAACTTTCTCAGAATGGTCCTATAAATCCCTTAAATAGTGGAGTGCATCAGGGTTGTGGGCTTGGCTCCTTGTTTTCCTTTAGTCTTCCTGCAGAGGCTTATCTAGTTCTGTCCTCAGTTCCTAGCTGTATGTTGATAGTAAGTAACTCCTGCTGAAATGGTTACCATCTTTCTTTAGTTTGGGCTTTATCTATCCAATACCGTTTTTTGTTTTGTTCGTTTGGTCTTTCGAGACAGGGTTTCTCTGTGTAGCCCCACTGCTGCCCTTGACTCAGAGATGTCCTCGCCTTTGCCTCCTGACTGCTGGGATTAAAGGCTGCGTCCAACATCTGTTTGGACACTTCCTCTGGAATGTTCTATGGTTCTAGAGAAAATAGGAAAGATGAAAACAGAAACTGGCTTTGGAATAAAGAGCTCATGAATGAGTTAGAGTCAGCAGAAGAAAGAATTAGTAATTTGGAAGACATGTATCTGAAGAAATTATCTAGAATTCTGAGAGACATAAAGGGATAAAGAATATGGCATAGGGGTTGGGGATTTAGCTCAGTGCTAGGCAAGCGCAAGGCCCTGGGTTCAGTCCCCAGCCCCGAAAAAAAAAAAAAAAAAAAAAAAAAGAATATGGCATAAACATATGAAGAACAGGTCTAACACAGTCTACCTGTAGACTCTCAGGAGGGACTATAGGAAATAAAAGCACATTTGAGAGAGAATGGTTAGAAGCCAGGTATGGCGGCTCATGCCTGTAACCCTAGCACTTGAGAGCCTGAGATAAGACAATCACAAATTTGAGGCTGGCTGAGGTACATAGTGAGTTTCAGGCCAACCCAGGCTACGCACACACACACAAAAAAAACAACAACCAAAGAAACAAATCGTGACTTCTG
This sequence comes from Rattus rattus, assembly GCF_011064425.1. Taxonomy (NCBI): domain Eukaryota; kingdom Metazoa; phylum Chordata; class Mammalia; order Rodentia; family Muridae; genus Rattus; species Rattus rattus. Next base: position 47,646,385 of record NC_046154.1, on the reverse strand, counting down.
TATCAGTTGCTGTTTCACTTTCTTGTCCATTTTGGGATCTCTGGCCCTGGGGACTTCAGCTGCTGTAAGGGCCGCCATGAGGACGGCCGAGGAACTAAGGGCCTTCTCTGAGCAAGCCTTTAAAATGTGCATCTAGGAAGCCCTTGGATGCCTGAAGCTCTAAGCAACAGCCCAATAACAAGCTCTTAAAAGACAGGGAGGGCTGGTGCACACCTCTGCACAGTACTCAGGAGATGGTGAGAAGAGAATCAGGAGCTCACGGTCATTGTAGACAGGCTGACTGGAAGAGCGCCTACCTAATCAAACCAAACCAAACCAAACCAAACCAAACCAAACCAAACCAAACCAAACCTGCTCTGAGCCAGAGCCACTCCCACAAGCTGGCCCCTGGATTGCTGATCGGCAGAGGAACTATGAGAAACAATTTCTTTCTTTTTTTTTTTTTTCGGAGCTGGGGACCGAACCCAGGGCCTTGCGCTTGCTAGGCAAGCGCTCTTCCACTGAGCTAAATCCCCAACCCCAACAATGCTTTCTTAAGCAGCGGATTTTAGGGAAATTTTATATAGTAATAGACAACTAATCCATTGCCAGAACCAACCAGTTTTGAATTGCTTACAAAAAGCCTTCTCCATCTGGTCCAGACTGTCTCTCGGCTGCCTTTCTTGCCACACTCTCTGGCATATTACGTTTTAAATACACCTAACAACTCGGGGCTTTTGGAACGGGACTGTGTTCTCTCTCCCATCTCCACCCTCACGCAGCTCCCACGATGCATCTCTGCCTGACACATCCCTCAACACTTTCTTTCCTACTTCCATACACTTGGCTAACCGCGCCCCATCCTCAGAGCACTGTACTAAGCTACAGAACAAAGTCTTATTAAACTGCCTATATCTCCATCAGACCTAAAGCTCCAAAAAGAAGGGAGCAATTGCTGTCTCCGTTATCCCCCGTAGCTCCCAGCACACAGAGGACACTCTGTGATATCTGGTGCTTACATCCCTCGAGGTAGGGAGGCAGGAAGGCTAAAAGTTGAAGCATAAACATTCTCAGGAAATGATCCAAGTAAGATTTTCATCTGATATAACTGTAGAGGAACCACGAACCCTCTGCATCCCATGCGATTTCAAGTTTAAGGAAGGCTCGGGTAAGGTCAGAGTTCAACAGCTGGATGGGTTCCAATTCCTGCTAAGTCAAACCTCATGGTAGTTCTATTCCGGCCCCTGGCTGTAATCTCTGGATACCTGACACACCCATTCTTGAAAATACTCACTACACTCAGCGGTCAAACAGAAATGGTTTTTAAAATTATCACCCGCTGCATCTTTAAGACAGTCTTAGCTTATCATGTTGAGATTTAGGATCTGATCACGTATGGTATCTGTGGTATGTGTCTAAACAGGATCACATACACACATACATGCATCAATAAACAGGTCCTAAAATATTAAACACTAGTACCCTCTACTGGTGGAAAGCCCTTACAGGCTCATGTGAATGGTCGTACTGCCCTCTAGTGACCACAACCTATAAAGACAGCAAACCCGGCAGCAGATGGGAGCATCTCCTTGGCTATAATGATAGGGTTTTATATTCTTTAAGCATCTAATTTCCTCAGATTCTGGTTTATATTACAGGGGTGCAACTCTAAGACTCTTGGGGGCTCCCTGGGGACTCCGTAAAGCTCTTCCCAGCTGTTAGTGACAGTGTGAGGCTGCTCTCTCCTGCTTCTCAGGAACAGGAGGTCAAGGGGAGGCAGAGGAGGCGATGGCAGCACTAGTGAGGGCAGAGGCAGCAGCTGTGCAGGCCCGCCCTGCGCTCCCCGGGGAGCCGAGAGCAGCTTGAGGAACACATGTTGTTCTTCCCGTGCATATTATCCACAGTTGTGTGCTGTGCTAAAACGGCAATTCAACTCAGTCCCTCACTCACCTCTGAAATATCTCCAAAGCCATAATAAGTGACACAGTGGCAAGTGTTGCTATCGTTTTGTTTTATAAACCAGGCTTCGCCAGTTACTGCCACTGATGACAGATTAAGCTGAATTTCTTTCAAGATTTAACTGAATCACCACCTCCTCTATGGAGCCTTCCCAAAGTCCCCAGACTGCAGCGACTGCTCTGTCCTTTCTGATCGCATACAGACGCTCCAGATTGAGAGGACAGTGTCGGATGTGCTCATTCATAGCTACGGTAGAGTACTGCTCCTGTCCGTCTACACCGTCACCTCTCTACCAAACCCTCAGATCCTCAAGGTCACGTCTTAATCAGTTTGCACAGTCAGCATCAGGCACACTCAAAATGTCACCTGTATGTGCTCTATACGGTAAGCACAGATATCGGACACATGCTTTTAAAACTTTATATAATAACTGTTATTAGACGTTAGCACCTCTGATAACTCTAATGAAAAGGTGGAGGAGGTATAGCAAGGTGGCTCAGTGGGTAAGGGTGCTTGCCACTAAACCAGACACCTTAAGTTTGATCCCAGGACTCACATGTTGGAGGGAAAGAGCAAACATCCGCTAACCCATCCTCTGACCTCCATATGTACACTGCGGCAAACACACACCCAACCCCATTCCCAGCACAGTAAAATGAAGGCAAAAAATTTAAAAGATTTGAGGACTGTGCTTTGTGTGTTTTCATTTCATTTTTTTTAAAATTTTTACTATGTTACTATATTTTACTATATATTACTATTTTACTATGTATTACTATAGTTTACTATATATTACTATTTTTTACAATAAACTCCTAGCTTGAGGCTAGAAGTGTTCTACACAGCAGTCCCTCCAGTGACAGTGTGGAAAGCACCGATGGGTCAGGTAACTCATGGCGTACAGGAAGAAGGGAGACACCAGGAAGTACTTCCCAGAGCCCAGGACCATACCTATCCTTGTCGACCTCAACACCTCCCTGGAGGGTATCTTCTTCTTTAATTCTTGTAAGGCGGCAACCAGGTTTTCTTTGGTTTGCTCAGGAAGCTCCAGCACAGTTTTCCACCTTTTTATGTCTTCTATAACCACAACTCTCTGTGAAAAAGAAAAGTTATTTGGAAAACAGAACCCTTTTATTAGAAAGACTGCTGCCTCCACCTGAGCTAATGGCTCTCCTATTGACATATGAATTATTGATTATGACCTGAACCAAAGCAGTGTATCTGATGGCCCCAAATGATGGGTAATTGCTTAGAAGCAGGCCCTGCCTACTGCAGATCTGGAGAGTTGCATCTATTAGGAAAAGTGCAACTTTTAACTTCCCCATGCCGGGCACCACGGTGAAGTGCCGTGAGAGGTGAAGCAGGAGAGGAAATGAGAGCTACGGGTACTCAGGTGGACCAACCTCACAGCTCACTTAAGTGTCCTAATTTGCATGCACAGAGCAGAGAAGCCATAAAGCCATGTTTACTTCAACAATAAAAATCACACAAACAGTTCTCCCCCAACACAGGAGGAAACTCAATTTTTTTTTTTCTGAAAGAAAGAAAACTTCCTTTTTAAAAAACTTCAAACACATAGAAAGGCACGGAGAGCAACCCACTACTTAATGAGATTACTATTTTGCCATTCCCCGTAAAATAAAACATTATAAAACTTAAGTCCCTTGACGCTCTTTGCAAATTCACTTCCCTTCGTCCTTCCCAGAAGCTGCCTCCTTAAGGCTGCTTCTCATGCTTCCTGTAAACAGTAGGGGTTAGAGAAATGTGCGAGGAGATGGAAAAGCTTTCGTGATTTTTCTGTAATTTCCATATAGTTTAAACGAAGGACTTTTTAGTGAACAAAATTGGCAGACAAAAAGTAAAAGAGTAAAGTAGCTTTTAGAACTAAAAATTAGATATCTTAGAGCTGGGCACAGTGATACACCCCTTTAATCCCAGCACTCGGAAGCAGAGGCAGGCAGATCTCAGCCTGGTCTACAGAGCAAGTTCTAGGATATCCAGGGTTACAAAGAGAAACTCTGTCTCAAAAACCCGAAATAAACAAAAAGACAAATAAATATCCTATCGTGGTCATTCCTCACCACACTTGGCATGTGTACAGTTTTCCACATGAAATTCCAGTATAGCCATGTCATAAGGACAATCCCATCAAAACCTCATCTCCTTTCCTTGGGGGAAAACATGGAGTCTGCTTCTAGCCTAGAAGCCCAGGGTGAAAGGAGGGTCCATCTGCGCCCTGTCTCCCAGCTCCCAGCCTGCTTGCACTGGTTTTGCTTTCTAGGTTCAAAGCTAGGACAGCAAGGGAAAGATTTGCCGTCAGTCCAGTTTGGGTGTCTCTGAAGTGGCGGGCATTTAATTCCCTGACAGGATGACTTCTGCAGGTCCCTGGAGAGCTCTCTGCCGAGAACTCACCTGAAGCACCTACTGCATTGGTAATGATTCTTCTAGCGGTCCCAAGACACACACACACACACACACACACACACACACACACACACCACACACACACCACACACACACACACACACCACACACACACCACACACACACACCTCACCACACACACTCCACCTCACACAACCACACCCCACCGCACACACACACCGCACACACACACCGCACACACACACCGCACACACACACCGCACACACACACCACACACACACACACACACCACACACACACCACACACACACCACACACACACACACCACAGACACACCACACACATGCACACACACCACACACACACACGCACACACACACACACACACACCACACACACACACCACACACACACACACACACACACACCACACACAGCACACACACACACACACACACACACACACACACCACACACACACCACACACACACCCCACACACGCACGCAAGCACGCACACATACACCACACACACACACACACACACACACACACACACACACACACACACACACACACACACTGGGGAGGAGACCTACAGGAAGGGGAGCAAGATAGAGTAATGGAACACATGTGACAAGAGAACAGAAGATGGGCTGTTTTCTGGGAGGAAGAGGTCCAGTTAGGGCGGAAGGACAGTGGAAAGGGACTAAGGAAATATAATGAAATGTATAACAATGCCATGAAAAGAGTGGTGGGAAGGCTCAGGATACAGGTGCCGCCAAGTCTCAACACCTGAGCGTGATCCCTAGAACTTGGAACTGCAAGATGTGCTCTGACCTCCACACAACTGTAATAAATAAATATAAGAAATATAAAAGAGAAGAAAGTGTCACAGTGAAACCTATTGTTTTGTATGCTTTCTAAATACAAGATCAAAGCCTCCATTTTGAGGCAACCTAGTTCATAGACTTTCTCTGTAGGGACCCCAGCGTCCTTCTAAGGACCCTGTGAATCCAGCCATTTAAAGCCATTTAAAGCCAGGCTGTCCAGCTTTCTCTCCTATGATTGCCTGGAAAACCTTCCCAAGGCTAACAGCTCTCACTTCTCCCTCTGGCATTAGCCAGCAACTGTCTTTGCACTTTCCCAAGCACAGGTCTGGTGTAGGCGCTGACCAACCCCAGGAGCAGAGCTGAGTTCTCCAACTGAAGCCACCACGAAAGCCTCCCACTTTACACAGACGAGCGAATGCACTGTCTTTCTGTTAACTTCCATCTTCACGGCCTACGGCAGGTGGTGGGTTCAGGATTCCGAAACCAGTCTTTGTGTGCTGCGTGCACATGTTCCAGATTCTCACTTGGAAACGCCATTTTACATCCCCTCTGTTCTTGGAGACTCATCAAAACTGAGAGAAAAAAGCTCTTCCTATGTGCTATTGTAGTATAAACTAGTATTACTATTAAATGGTTAAAAAAAAAAAAAAGACAAAACTAAGCCACATAAGAAGCTATTTTCTACTGGAAGGTATAAATATCAAAATTTTCTCATTCGGTATATTTTACTGGTGTTTCCATAGTAATATTCATTGTTAGAGCTGACCACTACAATGGCAGCATTGAATTGTAATCCTACTATTGTATACACACGCCTTAGACTCTTGAAATCTATTTCCCTAAGAGGTGTTGGGAGTTCCTTCCCTGTGTGTTTATTGTTATAAATAGTGTCTCGGTGGACTCCTGACTTCCCCGTACACTATCTCCCCTGCTTACTTTTATCTCCTCTGTATCTCCCTGCTCTAAGTAGCGGGTGCTGTGCTGTTTTGCTCTCCCTCCCCTGCTCCAGTGGAATCTAAGGATCTGTTTTCCAATGTCCTTATTTGGTCATCTGTATTATTCGCTAGAGATATTCTTCCTTTACTTTTTATCTCCTTTCTTATCGTCTGCTAAACAAACTACATTTGTTTGTTTTGTTGTTTTTAGAGAGGTTCAGTGCATCTACATTGGCCTCGAGTCCTCCATCTTCCTGCCCTAACTTTTAGATTGTTGGGACTACTGGAGGCACCGCCACCCTCGGCTCTGGGTTTTCTTCATAGTTTTCCCTCACAGTTTAAAAAGTGATCGTTCTTTCACTTAAATATTGCCATTTTTAGAACACACATTCAAAGGAATCTGGGCTGATCTTACATCTGTCTTTCAAAAACTATTTTTTTTCATATTTCTTTTATTTCTGTGTGATATATTCTAAGTGATTTCCTTATTAATTAATTAAGCTTTCATGTCATCATTTCCTCTTTAGGCACTAATCTATCTACTTTTATTTAATCTGTTCAATATGTTTCTGCTTCAACAAACGTATTTTTCATTGGACAAATCATTTCTCCTTTCATTCTTAGTTCTATTCCTTTCCTTTTTAAATGTTTCCTTGGTGAACATGTCAAACATACTTGTGATTTCAGATTGTTTTCTGACCCCCATCTTTGGGGATAGAGAATTATACATCTACCCATTCACTCCCTGCCTTTGCAGCTTACTTTCTCGTAGGGTTCACTTGAACCATGAACTCTTCTCTACAGAGGACTGCTTTTCTTGGGAGTCTTGTATGCTCTAGGATGTGAAGTGTCTTAACGGGAAGCTCACATTTGCCTGTGTTTTTGGAGTTTCCTGGTTTTACATTAGACTTCATACTAACACTGCGGTTTATATGTGTGGTAAAAGGTATGTGGTTCTAATGTATTCCAGTCAACTCTTCTTTTATCTAAGACCCCAAGAAGATGGCAATCTTCTCACTATTTTCTTCAGCTGGCAGGGAATTTTTCTGCTCACTGTTCACAAACATGGTAGACTTCTTTTAGTTCCAAATTCCACTGAGAGCATGGTGTCAGCTTCATCTCCCCACAGATGAGGCTCTGAGCCCTGTCCCATACTGACATTAAAATGTAAGCATTACAGCCACTTACAACACTCCCCAAACAACTCCACTGTCCACTTAGAGCTCCAGGTTTCAATTTCCTGTCTCTTCCTAGCCCTTAGGATTTCTCTTTCTTGTAGCCCTGGCTGTCCTGGAACCCACTATGTAGACCAGACTGGCCTTGAACTCACAGAGATATCTGCCTACTTCTGACTCTCCAGTGCTGGGATTAAAGGTATGATACACCATGCCTGTTTTTAAAATTAAAGACTTTTAATCCAGCCCCTATACATGGTTGCAAACAGGTCAGGAATCCCAAATCAGATCGTTTTGACTTATGGAATAAGTAAGTCCAAACATTTTTTTTTTCCCTTCAAGACAGGGGTTCTCTATGTAACAGCCCTGGCTGTCCTGGAACTTGATCTATAGACTAGGCTGGCCTTGAACTCAGAGACCCACCTGCCTCTCCCTCTTGGATGTTGGAGAAGGCTTAAGTGTAAACTCTTACACTGGCTATAAAAGGCCTTCAGGACTTGCGATCCTGTCGGTCTCACTATATGCTCTAGATACTATCAGCAGCGGCCAATGCAGTGCTTCACACCCACCTGCGATGTTCTTCCTCTGCCTGACGGCCATCTGTCTTTCAGAGGCTCTCTGCAGCATCACCTTGTCTTTGAAACCTTCTGTAGCCTTTGACCGCATCCCTCTCCGTGTTCCATTTGCTGTTCCTGTGCTTCTGAATGCACTCCTGAACAAGACTACCTTTCCCACCAGACTACAACTTGAGAGTCCAAAAAACTTCTTTATCTCCCATCCTCAATGCAGAGAAGGTAAAACAAAGCAAAACTATTATGATAGTTTCAGGTCTGAAAAGTAAGGGCAGAAACCAGAGAGAGGAAAAAAGAATTCTACGGATATCAGAGAAATATTTCCCTGTAACTCTCTTTCACTTTTATGGAGGGCAGAGTATGGTCTCCTAGCCTTGAACTTGCTAGGCAGTTGAGGATGACCTTCAGGTTGCACTGTAAGAGTGATGGAGTTACAGGATTATAAGCATGCGTCACCCCCACTGTATCCGCATATCAGATCCTTACCAGCATCACTTAGAGCACAGACACAGAAATGGATGCAGACTATCACTGGGAGAGCTATTCTGAGTATTGAACAGTTATCACTGGAAAGATATGCTGTCTATCTGGTCTTACGCCTGGGGATGGCTGCAATGCCCAGGTTTGATCGCAGAAAATGGTAAGTCATAAGCGGTCATGTGCACACCATTCCACTGACTGGGCCAGGAGTCAGCACACTGGCTGGTCAGCCCTACAAGGGAAGGTTCATAAAGCATTAACACTTCAGAGTGTTTAAACTGAATGAACTGGCACATTCTCTATCTTTTAAAAATAGTAAAAAGTGTTCTTGGAACTAATAGAGGAAATCACTTGCTAAAGAGCAAGATGAGATTAACCAAATTAACCTTTACCATTTAAATGTGCGCGACATGAGTTCCACCAAGTATCTCTTTTATTGAATGAGATAAGACCATGGTGAAACTACTTGTAATATGCTGATAACAGAAGTAAAATGATCCTAAGATTTTTATGCCTCCCCAGCCCAGCTTAGTTGGCACTCAGAAACCTCTACTCTCTTTTTAGTTTTAGTGGGCAGACTATATGGACCCAGATTGCCCAGTGCAAATCCCAGCTCTGCCACTCAGTGCTGCCCTGGCCTTAGGCAAACCGCTTCACCTCTCTATGCCCTGGTTTTCTTTCTAATGATGTGTATGGATTTCGCCTGCATGCATGCCTATTCACCTTGTTTATGCATGGTGTATATGCCAGAGGCTAGAAGTGGGTGTGGGATATCCTGGAACTGGAGTTCTAGATAGTTGTGAGCTGTCCTGAGTGCTGGGGATAGAATCCTGATCCTCTAGAAGGGCAGCCAGTGTTCTTAACCACTGAGCCATGTCTCCAGCCCCTGGAATCTTCATCTGTAAATGATGAAACCATACCTTTCGCCGCTGTTACTACGACTGAAGAGCTAATATCTGCAAAGCATTAGCATAACATCTGGCCTATAAAAACAGGCTCAATAAACGCCATCATCATCATCACCATCACCATCATCATCATCACCACATACCCCCATCTTGAGCTTTAAACTTTTTTTTTTACATTTTTATTCATTTATTGTGTGCATGCCTAGGTCATAGGGCACATGTGCTGGTCAGAAAGTGCCTTTACCAGCTGAGCCATCTTGCTGGTGTCTTGGGGGAAAAAACAAACTAAACAACCCCAACCCCACCCCCCCAAACCTATGGATCTTCACGACACACCAGGCATAAAGCTCAGTCAGCCCCCAGCAAGCATCCGTTTGTGAGTTCTCTGTCAGCTCTGCAGACTGGGTGTTATTGGGAGTCATTCCTGACACTGATGGGAAAAACCAGGCTTCAGCTTCAGCAGATTCTCCCATTAAACCAGAATGCTAGTCAGCCACGGGCGGCATGCACCTCTGATTCCAACACAGCGTGGCCAGGCAGCGAGATCGCAAGTCAGCTCGGGCTACGTTGGGATGCTCTGTCTCTAGACAAATAAAAACTAGAGCTGGTGTGTGGGATTGTCAGGGAGCGAATCTAGCAAATTCTCTAAATCACACACGGGTAAACACAACTTGCTTTTAGAACGCTGCCACTGTACACTTAAAGAGGAGAGCACGGAGACACGCTGAAAGAGAATGGCAGACACCCATGGCTTTGTGTGCAGCCTCCCTTTACCTAGACAAGCCCTCCTTCCATCCTTTCAGGTACTTGTCACAGAGGCTTCTCTAACCCTGAAACAGTCATTTTTTGGAATGGGGTCTCATATAGCTCAGGCTAGCCTTGATTTCACTCAGCAGGCGAGAATGATCTTAAACTCCTCGATCTTCCTGCTTTTATCTTCCAAGTGTGGAGATTACTGGCATTTGTCACAACACCTGACTTGCTTTCTTCTTTATTTCTTATATGATAATTTTATAATAAATCACTTTTATAGTATTATCTTTAACGCCCTTATAGGAGGTCTGAGGCTTATATTTTTGAGCTCAGATTTCTCTTATGCTGGGCATAAAGTTGTTTATCAAGACTGTTACAAGGGTCTGGAGAGACAGCTCAGTGGTTCAGAGAACTGTCTGTTCCTCTGGAGGACCTGGGTTCAGTTTCCAGCACCCACAGGGCAGTTGACAATGGTCTGTAATTCCAGATCCCTGACGATCTGAGGCTGTCATCTGGCTTCCACAGGTACTGGATGCATACAGTGCACATATATTCACACAGGTAAAACAGTCATATATATTAAAAAATGAACAAAAGTTTAGAGAGAGAGAGAGAGAGAGAGAGAGAGAGAGAGAGGACTGAAGATGGGTCACCTCCCTTAAAGGAGGCAGAAAACATTTCAATGCTCAATTTTAAAAAATGCTTAATGACTCTTTAATATATATCGGGCACTAAAATATTCCAAGAGCACAGAGGTAAATATTTCAGAGTCCCTGTATGTAACTTATGAGCTAAGTTTCCAAGGAAACTAGTTCTTTTTTTTTTTTTTCTTTTTTTTCTTTTTTTTTTTCGGAGCTGGGGACCGAACCCAGGGTCTTGCGCTTGCTAGGCAAGCGCTCTACCACTGAGCTAAATCCCCAACCCCAAGGAAACTAGTTCTTGATTGAGTAGATAAATGAGAGATTATAAAAATAAAGATTTTTATAGGAAAAGGGACCAGCATCAGGTCAAAAGAAAGCCGTGACGGCTTAAGACACAGGAAAAAAGGGGGCGTGGCCAGAATGTCCTCACATAAATGGAAAGCCACAAGCATAAGTCATGCTGGAGCCAAACAGGAAAGACCTCCTGTGTCATGCCAAAACTTGTAGAGTTCTAGGTGACCTGGTTGTTTAGAAAGATATCCTACCTGTCAGGTCCTGTGCCAGGCAGTAGGCTTAAAACCAAGAGGGCACACATGTTCAAGAAGCTCAGAGTATGGCTATAGAGTGCCAGAAGCAGAGGACGCACACATGCGAAGGAGCAGTTTTGAAAAGGAGGAAGTAAGTGCAGCGAGAGGAGCATACTTAAGCTACACAAAGGACACAAAGACCAGCCTCCTCTGTCAGACTGGTTCTGTACCCAGGAGACTGACAGTAACACAAGTTATGGGAGTCAGTCCTCTCCTGCTCCCATGTGGTTCCCCAGATTGAACTAAAATCTTCAGGCTTAGCAGCAAGCACCTTTAAAGCTGCTGAGCCATCTTGCCTGCCTGGCTCCAGTGTATTCTTAATCACTATACTATACTGTTTCCAAGACAGTGGACTAAGGAAGAGCATTCCTAGCAAAAGGATTACAGGGGGCTGGTGATAGAGATACAGTTCACGGTAGAGCCCTTACTCAGCATTCAAGAGGCCTGGAGTTTGATTCCCAGTACTGTCCCCACTGCCAAAACTATCTTGGCAGGCCCTCTTCACTGCTCTCTAATACAGGTCTGGTAGCCTAGGAGGGAACCGAGGAAAAGAACACATCTAGGATCTAAGCCAAGTACTCAGAATACTGCCTTCCGCCCTCTCGGCCTTAGAAATCTAGACTAGAGAAGTACGTGTGTAAGTTACAGACACGGAGAGCCTTGGGATGGATATGGTCACCCTGGTTAAACACAGAAAACAGGGCAGAACTCTGGGGAGCACAAACATTAGGAATCTCATGGATAGAGAAGTCAACAAGGAAAACTAAAAATAAGCCAGAAACGCAGAAGATGCAATCAAAAGGATTCTCTGCAAGTTGTTCTCAGTACATCACAATTCATTCAGCATTCACATGACTGTCGCCTTGTAATTTTTTTCTTTGGTGTGGTGTGGAGACTGACTGGAGGGGCCTTCACACATGGCAAGCAGGCACTCTACCACTGAGCTACACCCTAATGTAGTTCTTTTCCTTTCTTGGACAGTCTTGCTATGCAACCCGTTATATTCTTGAATGTTCCATCAGAACACTCTAAGTGCAAGGCCTACCAGTGTGCGTTAGCACACTTAGCTTGGCCGATTATTTGTAAACAGTCCTAGCCTCTTCCTAACTAGTTGGGATCAAACTTAGTTCCATCGAGCAAACAGCACATTTAAGTCTCTGTGGTCCAGGGTGGCAATGTGGAACCATATGAGTCATGAAACCATGTGCTACAATTCTGGTCAAAGCACGACATATAAGATGCCATATCATCATTTACACTACACTAGGTTTGTCTAGAGCAGTGGCTCTCAACCTTTCTAATCCTTCAATACAGTTCCTCATGTTGTGCTGACCTCCAACCATAACGTTATTTTCACTGCTACTTCATTACTGTAATTTTGCTACTGGTATGATTCTAATGTAAATATCTGTGTTTTCCCAATAAGGCAACCCCTGGGAAACCTTAATATTCTTACTAGAAACCTTAATATTCTTGAGGAAAGTTTTGGGGACAGGGAGATGACGGCTCAGAGGTGGTTGAGAGCGGGCACTGCTGTCGGCATTCTGAGTCTTATGGGTCGATTGGAGAAAGAGAGACACTACAGGACATATCAAGGCCTTGCTGGCAAGAGGGAGATCCAGCCTCTGTGAACTGAATCTCGAAAAGCCATGCAAAAGCAAAAACAACAGTTGTCCTTTAGGTGACACAAGCTCCTCACACCAAAGTCCCTGATGTAGTCTATGTGTTTTGTGAAGGGAAACATCACACCCCAGCAACTTTAGCCTTTATTGTGTTTGCAGTGCCCAATAATGCAGAACGTTCCAAGTGTGCCAGGAGTGTCTTGTGACCAAAGTCATGCAAAGGCTGTACAGCTCTTTCAGAAAAACAACTCCATAGATAACAGAAAACAATCACTGTTTTCTACAATGATTTCCCCAAGGTCCAAGTACTTCTAGAACACAGCGATTCATTCCGATGTTTATCCTACATAGAGTGAACAACAGCTATTTCATCCTAACGTTTATCCTAGATATAATGACTCTGCTAGAATGCCTGCCATACATTGCTCTCGCAGAGGACCCTAGTTCAGTCTCCAGCACCTGAACTTTCCACTTTAGGTAGTGCACAATCACTATAACATCAGCTCCCGAGAGATCCAAAGCCTCTAGTGAACATATTCACACACAGGCACAGACACATACAATAAGAATAAATCTTAGCCAGGAGTGGTAGCACAAGCCTTTAATCCCAGCACTAGAGGTTCAGGCAGGAGGATCTCTGAGTTCTAGGTCAATTTGGTCTACAGAGTGAGTTCCCCGACAGCCACGGCTACACAGTGAAACCCTGTCTCGAAAACACACACACACACACACACACACACACACACACACACACACACACATATACATATACATATACATATATATATATATATATATATATATCTCACAAAACTTTTTAATCAAGGTGGGTGGTGATCCTATCAGCTAGCAACCATACCCGAAAGCCAGAATAATTGGATTAATTCAGGATAGCAGAGGTACAGGAATTGATAAGTCTGTACGGGATGTGTGAGAAAGAAAAAATGGTCCCTGAGGAGGGCTTAACAAGAACCCATGATTCCCTACAATGAAACCCATTCCCTGTCTCTTTATGGCAGTCCTTGGCACATTTTCTCTCATCCCACATTCCTTCTCACCTTCAAAGACTCAATCGTGGCTTGCTTGTAAACCTTTTCTTTGAGTTTTTTCTTCGGGCTATTCTGAATCCTAGGCGTTCGAATGACAAATTTATCCATTGCTGGGGCCTCCGATTATCTTCAGGGGCTTGAGGTGTATTCTATTCAAGAAACAGGGTGAAACTTCATTAGATTGACATGTGTACTCCCAGAAGTGACACGACTAGATTTTCTAAACACTCCTGAACTATGGAGGCTTTTGGATGGTATTTACAGGAAATACGATTCCTTCTCAAAAGAGGAAATTTCTTCTGAAAAACTGAAACTGTAGTTAAGTCTACTTCCTGGGTTAGATTCCTAGCTTCCAGAAGGGCATGCTCTAGAAGGAATAGGATTCTAATACCCAGGGTAATGGGGTGACTTCTGAAGTCCTTTTCCAGTTTAGGTTGAGTTGTGTTAGGGTTCCACTGGGCTCAGTGAATCCCTCTTTACAAGCACTCCGCGGTAGCCTCAATCCTCTAAGAGAATTACTCTAAGACCCACAACAACCATCTCCAGACACCAGCACAATACAGAAGCAGCTCCAGAAACCACTGTTCTGTGGTCAAAGAACCCCAACCACGTCCGTAAGGATCCCATCCTTCCCTTGCCCCCAGCACTCGGAGGCCTGGAAAGGGGTTATCCAATCACAGTTCGACTGAGACCCACCGGGAAAATCAGCCTGCCTACAGCTTGGTCTCTTGACCCTCCAGACCTCCAGCCGGACCACGCGTTGTAACTATTTTATACACTTCTTCCGGGGCCCAGTTCCTCGCTGGTGACTCGCAGGAACTACACTTCCCAGAACGCACTGGGAAGAGCCCGGAAGTTGTGGTTGAGGGAGGCAACACCCCTCTGCTCGCTCCCGGCCGCCGAGAACTACAGGCCCCAGTCAGCCTGGCACGGAGAAAGAGGCAGGCGCCGCTCTGAGCCCAGAGCTGAGATGGTTGGCCCGGTTCTCAAGCCCGCCCACGAGAGGTTTTCCGTCTCAGAGACCGGCCGGGAGGTAGCTGCTTGGGCGGGTCAGGGCGGAGCCAAAGAGCTCTCGGAGGCGGAAGCTCAGGTCGGAGGGGCGGGGAAAGGGGCTGGCCCGGAAGAAGGAGAAACACTGAAAAGAAAACAGCAACAATTCGGGCTGCTGTGACAGAGGGGAACAAGATGGCGGCGCCAAAGGGGAAGCTTTGGGTCCAGGCCCAGATGGGGCTCCCGCCGCTGCTGCTGCTGACCATGGCGCTGGCCGGAGGCTCCGGAACTGCAGCGGCCGAAGCGTTTGACTCGGTCCTGGGGGATACGGCGTCCTGTCACCGAGCCTGTCAGCTGACCTATCCTTTGCACACCTACCCGAAGGTAGGTAGGGCCCATCGATACCAAGTTCCCCTTATCCCTTGGTACCCCAGCTCGCGTCTTCCTATGTCGGTGTCAGCGCCGGGACCCTAGTGGTGAATCTGCGCTTCAGCTGCTCCCCCCTTGGTATAGCTGCAGTTTTCCTTGCTCCTGCTGTAATTGCCGGAAGTTTGTGCTGCAGGTCTCGATGATAGGCTGGGGGAGAATACAAAGATGCGAAATAGGCGAACCCTTGGGAGCCTGCGGGACCACAAGGGAGTATATCACTTGCTAGGGTGGATTGAAAATGAGCGGGGGTCCTGACCTACTAGCAACGCGGGGGTGGGGAGGAAGGCGCGGATGCATGCGTGCACAAAATATTGCCTTCCAGCCCGGATTTATTGCGCGCCTCTCTGGGACGAAGGGACGAAGCGCGTTCTGTTCCGCGAGTCGGAGAAGCCGACAATTCCTTTGAGGTCTGAAGTGTGAAGTCAGCCTCAGTAGTTATGAGACACACTAGAAAGGAGGACTTCCTGTCTGTGTTGAGTGAGTGTGTGCGAGACGCTGCCGCAGAAGACTGGATGCCTTTGTGAGGCAGCAGTTAGGGCTCTGTCTTCAAAAAAATAAAGTAAAATGAACGTCACTCGGTGCAGAAGATAAGGAATCAGTGGAGTGGATCAAGAAATTCGACTGTCCCACTGAAGACCTATGCTGTGTAGCTAGAAGAGGGACCAATTCCTACCCCTGGAACCTCCCCGCAGCCGCTGCCTAGCCTTTAATTCTGCCTCCTTAAGTTGTTTTTCAGTTTCTTATGAATTCTGTTTACTCAACATTCTAAATTGCTTGGTGATTCTCCCCACCCGTTTTCCATGTATAATTAGGGTTTATACCCCTCCCCACCTGGCCTTGTAAGGGCTTTCGCTGATGCTTGTGGTTTTTTTATCCTTGTTTTCTTTCGTCTTCTGTATGCTATTTGCTTAACCATTGTGGCTATCCGTCTTTGCCTTCTAAAGCTACAAAGTGGCTAGAATAGCAGTCCCAGTGACTTTAAAATGTTCCATATTGACAAATGCTTTCGTGCCTTTGAGATGAAAAATTGTAAATTCTGTACCTTTCAGCATTTTGTTCCCCTTACCTATCTGAGGGTCATCAGTTACAAGCAAAACAGAAAAGGCGCCACAAAATTGTAGTGGGACTAGCCTTAAATTTTCTAAGTTAGAAATTAATAAATAATCGGGAGAAATGAAGAGCTGGAATGATGGACACCTGTGATTATAGCCTGCTGGAGGCTGAGGTCAGAGGGTCATGAGTTTAAGGCTTGCCATGGAACAACCTTTGGGAATAAGAAGGTTTTTTTAGACTAAAGTCAATAAAGGCTCTCGTCATCAAAAGGTTCTACAGGGAAGTTCATCAGTATTGATTGGCCTAGAATTAGGCTAAGGTTTATGTTATTTTAATGTTTGGTTCCCTCTTTTAAAATTTTTCCTAGTAAATTTGTAGTGTAAGCCAGAATACTGAGAACATAAATAATTTGAAAGCCATGGATACCATGAATCTTTGGCTATTTCTGAGGTGTTTGTTTTTGAGACAGGATTTGCCTACAGTTCAGGTTGGTTGTTCAGTCTCAGTCTCCTGCCTCAGGTTCTCCAGTGCTCTGGGGTTACAGACGTGCACCATCACAAGCAATGCCTTAGGTATTATAATATTCACTAGTTGCTAAGAGTTGATGTGATACTGATAAGTCATTTTCACTAATTTATTAATGCTCTTCTTAACCAGAACTCCAAATCATTGGCTCCCTGTCTATCCTGGACTTCAATTTGTTTTGTTTTTGAGACAGGATCTCGGGTTGGCCTAGAACTCAGGGCAGTCCCCCTGCCTCACCCTCTGAATTCTAGAATTATACGCATTTTTAAGAGTGTTTGCTTGAGACAGTGTCTTGACATACAGTGCAAGATGATCATCCCAAGGGCTGAGATTATAGGTTTGCCCAACTGGACCCAGCTCAAAATTTACTTTCTTACTAGGCATGGTGGCACTCACCTTTAATCCCAGCACTCAGGAGGCAGAGGCAGGCAGATCTCTGAGTTTGAGGCTAGCCTAGTCTACAGAGTGAGTTCCAGGACTGTCAGGGATATACAGAGAAATTCTGTCTCAAAAACAAAAACAACAAAAAGGAAAAATTAAAAAAAAAAAAAAAAAAAAAAGAGGTCTTGGCCAAGATCCTATAACTAAGAAGTAGTGAGGTAGAAACGAGTCTTCAAGCTGGCTGCCCCATGCTATTGCCATCAAAGAATGAAGTTGTATTACAAATACTTCACTGGTTTCTAGAGGCCCTCATTGAGTTACTGTGCATTGCATTGCAGGCAAAAAGTGGTGCGTTAAATAGAAAGTAAATGAGCTATAAATCTCATGTTGTCTCTTCATCTAATAAGTGGCAGATAAAAATCTCATCTTAATTATTTATCATAAGGATATAAAATATTGGAAAGACATAGAGTAGATATTCTAAAATTAATATATTTTGCCCTTTGTTCTCAAAGATTTAGTTGTATGATGTCTGGGTTTAAATGTAAGGAGCATAAGGCATGTTGTCAATAACTAGTCTGTTACAGGACATGGGCTTCAGAATCGTGCAAGCCTGTGGTCCATTCAGGCTCCACTCTTAACTGTATTCCTGCTGGTCAATTAGTTTCTTAGAATTTAATTTTGTAAACTGTAGGAAAATCACATATTTGCAGAGCTAGCATGAAGATTGAAGATAATTTGATGCTTTCAGGGCACTGCCTAGCACAGCCAGAGGTAGCTATTTCTCCTCATACCATGCAGTCTGACTAGGTTTGTGCATGTTTTCATTTGTGGTACTGAGAAAGAGAATACTTAAAACCAGGCATGTGTCTCATGCATGTAGCCCAGTACTTGGGAGGCTGAGGTAGGGGGATTGCTGTGAATATGAGGTCAGTCTGGACTACAGAGCAAGACCAGTTACAAACAGCATTAGCCAAAACAGGGGAGAATAGGTAGATTGACTTAGCTAACTGAGGGTAAGAAATGTATATGAAAGCTATCTAGGGAGCATTGTTGTTAAAGGACCTTGAATTACTTAGCTGATATTATGATGAGAAGTACCCTTTTCTTGCTCCTGTTAGGAGACTATATTTTCTAAAAGCTTGTCAGTCACTTGAGATGCATAGAACTGAAGTGTTTACCATATTTGAATTTATGTTCTGTAAAATACAAAATGCTTGAACTAAGAATATGATTTTTTTTTTTGCTTTTAAAAAAATAGTATTTTCAATTTATGTGTATGTGTTTAGCCTGCATATCTGTCTCTACACCATACAAGTGCAGTGCTGGCAAACACCAGAAGGAGATACGGATTTCTTGGAATTAGAGTTACAGACTGTTGTGAGCTGCCATGTGGATGCTAGGACCTGAGATTTTTGTCCTCTGGAAGATCAGCCAGTGCTGCTAACTACTAAGCCACCTCTCCAGCTTTCTCTTTATAGGTGTTGTATAAGGGATTAAATGTTAACATATAGCCTGGCACACTGTGGGTGTTTATTGACTATGTTATTAATGTAATATACCAGCACAACATAATATGAATTTATAACGTTCCTAGTGTGTAAGATTAATGTGAGAGTATCCTTACTTACAACTTAGATGACGCTGAGAATCAGAGAGATTAGTAACTTTCCCAAGGCTGTACAGAGCAGTGGCAAGGCTGAGCTTTGGCGGTTGATTCCTGACCCACCAGACTTTCAGCATGCCATATGGTTTCCCGATGTTGGTTCTGGGTGTCTTTTGGGTTTGGTTTAACAAAAGAAAGCCTTCTGAGCTAGGTGTATTGGCACATATGAGCAACCCCAATATTCAGGAGCTGAAAAAGATGGGGATTAAGGGTTCCAGGCCAGTTTGGGATATAGAGAGAGTAAAATGTCATCTGATGTAGTTCGTGGTAATGAGCTCTTTACTGTGCGGTATAAGGAAATATGTGGCGCTCGAAAAACAGGACAATTCTTTTGCTGTTTTACAAAGCCTGTAAACTGTAAATGCTGAAAATGAAATGTAGTTTTGTTTTGTTTTTTACCTTAGCAATTAATGCAGTTAGAACTAAGGTCTCAAAATGTACCACCTCCAAACTTGTGTAATAAAACTTCATGTAGGACTTACAGCCGTGTCTTGATACGGGTCATTGCTGCTACATTAGCTTTGCTAATTCTGCTGCTGAAAAGAAATGCACACTACTGTATTAATAACTGGAATATGCGCATGCTTCTTCATTAGGTGCCCGACAGTGTGCACAGTGGATCACACATAAAGTTACAAGGACGTTATTATTTTTTTAAACACTGTATTCATCAAAGGAAAGAAAAGCTTGTTGATCTCATTGTTCATAGTCTCAGTATGCACTTAACCATTTTCTAAGCATGAAAAACTCTCCTAAGAAAAAAGGGGGAAAAAATTCTATTTTGATTTTTACATATAGTTCTCAATGCTTGTAATTAATATTTTCTACTTTTAACACATATTACTATAAAAGAGAAAATACTATTGTGATTGTTATTAGCACTAATATTTGTTAGGTACCTCGTGTGTCTCAGACATTTTGGTAAGATTAGCAGTCTCCCAGAATAGTGTCGTCTTACTTCATGATGAGGAAATTTGAGATTTCAGCAGGTAAAGTAGCTTGCACAGGCTTTGTTTTTGTTTTTTTAACCAGAAAAATGTGATTCTGACCTAGCCCATTGCAGTACCTGTTCCCGCATGTCACCCTGTTGCTCTTGTTCCTAGTCTCACTTAAAGTAAGCCAATTAAAAATTAAAATAAAAACCCTTGGGGGTGGAGGATGGCTCGGCGGTGAAGAGCACTTGCTGCTCTGGTAGAAACCCCAGGTTCTGTTCCCTGAGACCGTGTGGTTGCTCACAACCTCCTGTAAACTCCAGTACTGGGGCTCTGATGTCCTCTTCTGGCTTCCCCAGGCTCCTGTATGCACATGGGCTCCACATGCTACATACAAATTTTAAAAAAGTGTTTAACATATAAAAATCCTTCCACATGAATATTCGTGTAGATCCCTCGTCTTTGTTCGGCCTTTGTTTTGCCATTTGCTCTATGAAGCTGGTCCTGATACCTTTTGCTAATGAGCTGATGGTTATGCACTTGGTCACAGCAGAAACATGCCAGCGATCCCTGGTGCTTGCTAACTCCTTTCTGCCTCATGCAGGATTCTTATTGTCACTCTTAGTTCTATTTCCAGTTTTTCTACCTGTTTGTTGTGTCTACAGAATATGCTAAAAGGGTGATATATATTTAGCCACTTGGCTTTTTTCTTAGCATCTCTTTTAAAATAAGGAAATAGGGATGGGGCGTGGCTTAGTTATTAGGTTCTCAATGTTCAGTATCGCACAAGCCAGGCATGGTGGAATGAGAAATCCCAGCATTAGGAAGGTAGAGACAGGAGCTTGGAAAATACAAACTCAGGAACTGGAGAGATGGCTCAGGAATTAAGAGCACTAGCCGCTTTTCCAGAGAACCCACATTCCATTCCCAGCGCCCACGTGGCAGTTCACGACTGTCTGTAATTCTGGTTGGGGGGAGGGGGCAGGACTGATGCCCTCTTTTGGCCTCCATGGGCACTGGATGTAGGTAATGCACAGACACACTTACAGGCAAAATACATTAGATAAAAATATGTAATTCTTTAAAAACAAAAGCACAAGGTCATCATTTATTGCACGGGAAGTTAGAAATCAATCTAGTGTGGGAGAGCCCATGTCTCTAACTGAGTAATTCAAATTAGGAACTAAAACTTTTCCCTTTTAGTGCAAAACTTATTGTATGGTTTAAGACAAACACTAACTCTGCTTTCTTCTTGACCTTTTTTTCCGGCTGAAAGAGCATCTTATTTTTTGGTAATCTTCTTTGTTCTTGAATTTCCCAGGAAGAGGAGTTATACGCATGTCAGAGAGGCTGCAGGCTGTTTTCAATTTGCCAGTTCGTGGATGATGGAATTGATTTAAATCGAACCAAACTGGAATGTGAATCTGGTAAGAGACTATGCTAATGACATCAGCCATGCATAACTTTGGGGCTTTCTTGGAGTTGAGTTATGCTTTTTATGTATTTTCCTAGAAAAGAGAGACATCCTGTTTAAACTAGTCACCCACCATATTGTAATTATAAAATTAGAGTTTTCATAGATGCTGCTAAAAATGTCATGGGCTTTCATCCATCTGTAAGGAGACAGTGTTTATTTTGTGCTATGGATAGGATTCCTTTGTTTAGCTAGGCATTTGGTGAGACAAATGCAGAGGTGATTAGCCAGCTCATTCACCACACCTTCCCATGGATAGTATAATTTCCCTAAGCCTTTCCCTCAGGCGGCCAGTTGACAGAGCTCCAAGGTTTTTACTGAATTGGCCTTTGACTCTGAAGTGTTTAGAGTGTTCTTTATCAGTCCTGCCAGTGACAATAACCGGAGGCTGTCACCACTCTTAACCACTCTTCTTACCTTTTAGTGAAAGAGATGCACTTGGGGTTGGGGATTTAGCTCAGTGGTAGAGCGCTTGCCTAGCAAGTGCAAGGCCCTGGGTTCGGTCCTCAACTCTGGGGAAAAAAAAAGAAAAAGAAAAGAAAGAAAGAAAAAAAAAGAAACCCGCTTAATGAAAGAAACCTACAATCAGGACACAAGGAACATTTGACTTTGTAAAGAACTGTAATGGAATCTTGTCTTTTTTGCAGCATCCTCAGTGTGGCAGGACTCAACTGTCCCCTGAGGTAGCCCTCACACACTCTTCTGTGATATTGTGAATTATTTTTATGGTTCAGGCTCCTTTTCACTGGCCATCGTTGTATATTCATAGTGCCTTGTTGGTTTATCTAAAGCTTCTGAGAGGTACATTACTTATCTGAGTGGAGAAGAAGATAAAGTTGCTGTGGTGGTGAACTGTTAAAGAAATGAGCGTAAACTAAAGGATGTGAGTGTATCCGGTAGAATCCGTTTCAGCTGTTTCTTGTCCTAGGAGTGCTGAAGATTGAACCCAGGACCTAGTGAATGCCAGGCCAGTGTTGTGTCCCTGAACTACAGCCCCAGCCCTACTCCAGCCTTTAAAATTCCCCATTTCAGAACATTTGCTAGTTCCATTTTCTTAGAATTTAGCATAATAGACTGATCGGCCTACCCCCCACCCCCTTGCCAACTCAACTGAACAATCCCAAATACTTATATGAATAACTATCACACATCGTTTCATTCTTATAGTCTTTCCATTTCAGACTTCCAGAAATCAAACTAGGCCCAGCGGCACAAGTCTGTATTCCCAGTCATTTGGGAGGCTGAGGCAGGAAGGTTAAAGGCTTGTCTGGACTGCAGAGTGAGTTCATAGACAATCTGGGCAACTTGGGGAGACCTTGTCTCAAAATAAAATAAGAGCTAGAGATATAGCTCAATGGTTGAATACTTGTCTAGTTCTTACAAGGCCTAGGAAAAAAATGGAGACTTAGAAAAATCAGCGGTCAGAGGTGTTTAGTCCCTCAGTCCAGATTGAAGACTACTTTCAGTGGCATCATAAGGACATCAAACTATTTCTTCCCTCTCCACAAACTTTTAAGCTGTGAGAATACTTTATGTGAATGTCATCATATAGCCAGAGCCAGGTATGAAATTAATAGACTCGTTTACGAGACATTGAACTTGTAGGAGAGAGATGAAAGAATTCTGTTAAAGTATTTTCTGCTTTTGCCAAGTTTGGCCGCTCATGGAGAAGAAATACTGGTGTGTCTTTGTGTCTCTGCAACCTTAGAAGTATGCCAGATCTTTCTCTTTTGCAGCCTTTGTCTTTTCCACCCTCCTCCTCTTTCTAAGAATTGGCCGTTTCCTCTTTCAGCGTGCACAGAAGCGTATTCCCAGCCTGACGAGCAGTATGCGTGCCATCTCGGCTGCCAGGACCAGCTGCCATTTGCTGAACTGAGACAAGAACAAGTAAGAGACAATCCCCTCCTTCCAGGCTGCCTGCTTCTGTGCTCCGTCCGACTTGCTTACTCCACATGGTCATTGCCAGTGTGGTCTTATTTTACTGTTTGATTCGATACGTACTTTCCAGCCATCAAAATTATGTTTGCAGATAGAAAAGTTACTAGAATACTTTCTAAAAATATTTTTCTGTAAAACATTATATCCATAATCTCATCTTGTTTTTTCTCACAGTCCAGTAAGAAGACACCTCCATTTTTTTCCTTATTTTAATTGGATATTTTATCTACAAGGAAACTTCCATTTTAAATGTACAAAAAAAAAAAAAAAAAAAAAAAAAAAAAAGCAAACCCAAACCCAAAAACCCCTAAATTGGCTAAGAGAAGATGGTATTGGAGTCCCTCTCTCCATCCCCTTTGCTACTGGAATCACATCAGCATCATCTGTCGTTCCCGTTGCTCAGTTAACTCTTAGACTGTTTTTCTGCGCTAGCCCTTTCTAATCCTTTCTTTCTCCTGGGTCTGGATATCTTTCTTTCCAAATGGAAATCTTGTCATCTTCCTACCTTACATAATTCAGTAGTTCACAATTACACACAGGGTTGAGTACCAACTGCCTCTTAGAGCTTAGCTCCCAAGAGCCTCTACAATCTCATCTCTGAAAGTTGCTTACTCCTTGGGATCTCTGTCCTGGGGAAAGGATCTTATTTCTATTATACATTCATTCCAGTTTTTCGAGACAGGGTTTTTCTGTATAATAACTCTGGCTGTCCAAGAAATTGCTTTGTAAATCAGTCTGGCCTTGAACTCACAGAGATTCCCCTGTCTCTGTCTCCCAAGTGCTACAATTAAAGGCATGCACTACCACGCCCTGCTGGATCTTAAGTGTTAGGAAAAAATGTTTTTAATTAATTATTTTTTAGACAATAATTTTTCAACTTTGGGCATGAGCAATATAGTCTGTATGAAACTCCAGGTACAGGTACAGTGTTTACAACTCTGTGCTTCATACTCGACACCTGTGCTCATGCTCCCCTGGAGCATCGCCTTCCTCCACTGTGCAGCTAGGGTACTCATACTGAGGTATGTTATATGTGTACAAGGGTGTGCAAGTGACTTTTGTTAATATAAGCATGTAAAGCTCATCTTCTTTCCCTATATGATATTCCATATGGATGCATCATGGTGTCAGTAGCCCCTTGTTTGGGGGTTGGTTTTTGGTTTTTTTTTTTTAAGCAAGATCTCACATAGTCCAGGTTGGCCTTGAACTAGGTATGTAGATGAGGGGGCCTTGAAGCTCCTGATTCTCTCTCCCCCTTGATTTTAGAGTTACAGGGCTGAGCTATCACACCCAACTAGAGCATCGTCTTGCTAGTGAACATGACGTTTCTTCTGATGTTTCTCTTTTATAAGTGTTACATATTTCATACATTTGTGAGTATATCTATATAATAAGAACATAATGAGTATATCTATAAAATAAGAACATATGAGAGTATATCATAAATTAAGAACATAGGATTAGAATTGCTAAAGTTTGTGCAGTTCTAATTTTGAGAAATAGAGCAAAATTGTCCTCCATTGCAATTTGTAGAAAATTTTTAATTTGACAAATAATGCACATATTAAAAGAAATCCACAGGCTGGAGAGATGGCTCAGTGGTTAAGAGCACTGGTTGCTCTTCCAGAAGTCCTGAGTTCAATTCCCAGCGACTACATGGTGGCTCACAACCATCTGTAATGGGATTGGATGCCCCTCTTCTGGTGTGTCTGAAGACAGCTACAATGTATCCTATACCTGAAATAAATAAATAATTCTTTAAAAAAAAAAAAGAAAAGAAAAAGAAATCCACACTTCTAACTTCAGTGACTTTTAGAATAAATTGCAGTTGCACAACCATCATCACTATCTAATTCCAGAGATTTCCATCACCCCAGAATAAATCTCACACCCATTAGCAATTGCTTTCCCCCGGTTTGCAGTAGGTTTCCCTCCTTTCATATGCACGCTGCCCTGTGCTAATCCCTTTCCTAATTAAAGTATTCTGACTAAACACAGGTGCACATTGACGATTGAAATAGATATGTGAGTAGACATGCTTGCAACCTCAGCTTTCAGGATGCTAACTAAGCCTGGAGGATTGCAAGGGGGAGGCTAGCCTGGGCCACATAGCAATACCTTATCTCAAAAAATGAAAACAGAAACACCTGGTCTCTGATCTCTTCAAATTTGTAGCCTCAAGATATTTATAGATATACTCATTATGTTCTTATTATATAGATATACTCACAAATGTATGAAATATGTAACACTTATAAAAGAGAAACATCAGAAGAAACATCATGTATACTTTTGAGTGGACTTGTGATAGGTCTCATAGCTACTATATGGGGAAACTGGACCCTGAGTACAGGTTGTCCTACTCTAAAGCTGTCCTTTGCTTTGCAGTGGCTCTTATGGTGTGTCTCCTGATGTCACATGAGCCAACACTATCCCTAGAGCTCAGTAGTTTGCACCCTAAGTCTGTGCCCCAGGGTCAGAGCCACTTAGTAAGTTAAGAAGTCAGAACTGGGTTGAGCGAGGTTGCGTCAGCTGGTGTTAAAATCTTGTCAGCAGCACCCATCACTTAAATTAATACCACAGAATACCAGTCAGCTTTCAGTGCAACCAAGTCTCATGTTTTCTGCGTACATTTTTGCCTTTGATGTTCATTAAGACATGATTTTCCCTCCTGGGAATATTAAGGGTAAGAATGATATGATTTCTCCTTTCCCATTCAAATTTCTTTTAATGAGATCTTAAGAGTTTCCATGTTGGGGGCTTGGCTCAAAGCCTGTTAGCCTGATAGAAGTCGTGGGTTGTGTATGAGTGTTTGAGTTTGGGTAGCCTGCCATGTTAGCTTTACCATAGTTGATCAGCAGCAGCAGCAGGGTGGAGTCTGATGCTGGTGGTTGTGACTGTTCGTGAAATTATCTATACCCTCTCCCGGCAAGGTTTGTTCTCTTGAGTACACACATCATAAATAAAATATTTCTTTTTCCTTAAACACTTTCCTTGTTTGTTTAGCTCATGTCCCTGATGCCAAGGATGCATCTCCTCTTCCCTCTGACTCTGGTGAGGTCCTTCTGGAGCGACATGATGGACTCCGCACAGAGCTTCATAACCTCTTCATGGACTTTTTATCTTCAAGCTGATGATGGAAAAATAGTCATATTCCAGGTGACAACTGTGTTGCACACATTGACCTAAATACAACAATGGGCGCTGTCCGTGTCTTACATAAGGGCCTTGGCATAGAACCATGTAATCAGTCACCTAATGCTTTTGTCAAATGCTGCTGCTTAACTGGCCTTGTGGAGACCCTGAGCAGCAGGACGCAGTGTAGTCACCTTTCCTTCTTGCCTTGAGGCCTTACCTCAAGCTTAGTGGTTATTTGGTCTTCTTGGTTTGACTAACTTGGAAAATGAGAAATTTAGATAGGAAGGTAATACCATATACCTTGAACATAAATAGTGGCATATAACACAGACACTAGAAAAGTGTTAATGATACAATAGGAAGTTTATGTGTTTTCCTCTAGCTGCCTGTAAGAACGTGATACAGATGCATTTGCCCTCCAGGGAGGTAATTTTCCTCTTGTCTAGAAATTGACTGTGTGATAAGATGTTAACAAGTGCTAATACAGAAAGTTCTATATAGTCTTAGAGTGCCTATGAGGAGTTATCCAGGATTCTGAGAATGCTACTATTTGGGGATGCTAAATCTCATAATATGAAATGACATTGCATTTACATATAACCTACAAACTCCCCCCTGTGTAGGTAGTTATGGGTCATTTAATAATATAGTATTCTTGAACTGAGATGCTACAGTATTACTCGGTGGGGATGTCATTACAGTATTGCTGTCACAGTGCGTGACTGCGCTTTAAATCACCCCTGAGTTGTTTGTGAAATCTGCACAAATAATTGTTATGATGTAGTTTAATGATAATGGAGATGCCTGTGCCCACTCAGTACAGATCCCCCCAGGAGTGGTTCAGTTACAGACATGAAGTGCAGTGACATAGAACCCATGGGTGTAGAGAGCTGACTGGTTTCTGAAGCTCTAAACAGTGTCGTGAGGTTGTATCACCCCTGCTTCTTGGTGAGGAAGCTAAGCACCCAGCTTTCCTAGAGTCGTGCTGTTGGTTACTAGTAATGTGATATTCAGCTCAAACTCAGGGCATTTTAGGCTCCACACCCATAGTGCATCCTGACATCCTATTTTCTTCATTTCAGTAAGTTCCTCATCTATATCAGTCAGCAGGTTGCATTGTGACACTATCTAGCTCTCACGTAGTAAGCCACGGCTTTAAGCATTATTATAGTGGTTTACCATATGGCTACTTTGTGTTCCTAGCATTATCCTATGTTTGGGTCCTCTGCACTTAATTTGATGGCAATAAAACACAGTGTCTTCTTATATTTATGGATAAGTTCTGTGTCCTAAAGCTACATACACAAAAGCATCCTCAGTGGATGAGGGATTCTCTTTCTCTCAAGTCTATGTCAGCTTGAGTGTAACTTGGATGAAGAAAGTCCCTTTCCAGAGGCTCAGAGATATGAGGTGTAGAATGCATGCCTGTAGTGTGTCAGAAGCTTGGCGTTAGGAAGGAACAGAATGTTCCAGATGAGAAAAGAGTTCGTATGTACAATATGTATTTGGTTAAAATATATTATATCCAGGATAATATATAATATATATTTGGCTAAAAATTTAAGCATTTAAATTTAAGCATTTATTATTTAAGTTATTTCTGATCAACTAAAATCGGAATTCATTTTTACCAGCTAAATAATATTGAAGTATTGTGGTTGATGTGTTTTATCTGTTCTGTTTTTCAATTTGAAGTTTGATAGTATGGATGGTGTGTTCTAGAACTTGTTACTAAGAACAGCGTCTGAGGTATGAATGACATAATGCTTTCCTCATCATTTTAGTCTAAGCCGGAAATTCAGTATGCACCGCAGTTGGAGCAGGAGCCTGCAGACTTAAGACAGTCATCGTTAAGCAAAATGTCCTGTAAGTTTTATTCGAAGTAGATGGTTAAACCTTAGCTGTCAGATCTGTTGTAATTGCCCACTCTGACTTCCAGTGCACTGGTTCTGGTTCCATCTACCTGGGGGTTTGCACTTCTAATGAGTTCCACATCCTGGTAATGCTGCTAGCATGGGGACCATGCACTCTTCTAAACCCCATTTCAAAGCTTCCAATGTGAACTAACAAAGTAGTGTGTTTTTTCCCAATAAGCCTAATCGTGATACTACCTTAAAAGTGTGAGTTCCCTATTCTCTTTTTTATTTCCATGCTAGATACGAATTTTAAATCATAGGAACATCAAAGATCAGGCTAAAACAGTTTATCTTTGATGATGTTCTACCTGCCATCTTTTACTTGTTGATGTAGTTAATTTACAGGTTTTACTGTTGAGTGGGAATGAATAGATAATGCTAGCATGGACTGTTTTAATTAGGATAGACTAAAACAAATTCTGTTACTCAAGTTCACGTGTAACTCAACAAGAACATCAGTACCAAACACATGTGATCCAGGCATGATAACACACACCTTTAATTCCAGCATTTAGGAGGCAGGGGCAAGCAGATGGCCGTGAGTTCAAGGCCACTCTGGACTACAAAACAAACAACATTTAAAAGTAAGGCAGGAAATTCATAATATGGTACAATACTTATTTGATTTTGATGTGTCAGAAGAATTTTAACACTTAGAATGTGTCAGAGCCCACTCACAGAAACTCCCTGCGGGATGTACATACTAGGAGAGAGTGAGACTGGCACTCAGACATTCATTCAACTCCGTGCTTTCTCATTTCAGATCTACAGATGAGAAGCTCCCAAGCACACAGGAACTACCTGGAAGATGAAGAAAGCGATGGCTTTTTAAGATGTCTGTCTCTGTATGTGTGTCTTCTTAGTGTATTCACCAAAGATAAAGTCTGGTTCATGCCAGTCATTCTGTTTGCCATTTTTAGTTCGTTCTATCTATCTATCTATCTATCTATCTATCTATCTATCTATCTATCTATCTATCTATCTATTTATTTTTAAGATTTATTTATTATTGCCTACATGCATACCTGCAGGCCTGAAGAGGACACCAGGTCCCATTACAGATGGTTGTGAGCCACCATGTGGTTGCTGGGAATTGAACTCAGGACCTCTAGAAGAGCAGTCAGCGCTCTTAACCTCTGAGCCATCTCTCCAGCCCCCTGTTTGCCTTTTTTTTTTTTTTTTTTTTTTTTTTTTGGTTCTTTTTTTTTTTGGAGCTGGGGACCGAACCCAGGGCCTTGCGCTTCCTAGGCAAGCGCTCTACCACTGAGCTAAATCCCCAACCCCCTGTTTGCCATTTTTTAAATTAGAAGTTTAATAGTTAAAAAGTGAATTTTTTTTTCAACTTCCTTTCCAAATTTGTACTTTTGAATAATTAGTCTGATGAAGGTAATATTACTGCTTTCTAAATAGACATATACTTATACAGTGGGATATGGTATGCTATTTTAATACGTGTATGCCTCATGTAATAATCACACAGGATAATTAGCATATGTAGTACCTTAGACATCTACATTTCTTTGAAATCACAATGAAAATCCTCTCTTGTAGCCATTTTTTTTTTAAGATTTATTTATTTATTTTGTATATGAGTACACTGTAGCTGTTTTCAGACACACCAGAAGAGGGCATCAGTTTAGTTTAAGGATTGGTTTTATGTGCACGCACAAATATGCAGTTAGAAGAGATAGGTACGGACTAGGAAGATTCTTAGGAGGAACAGGAGAACTGGGAGGCACCAGTGACGGCTGCCTTATGCCCCCTCCAAGGAAGGATGGCCAGGCATTCTGATGGAGTGGAGAGGGTTTGATCAAAGTGTACATCTCATCATAGGAGTGCCTCCATGAGCCCTCCCAATAAAGCTGCAAGCCATTATGCTTTACAGTACATTGTTCTGGGGGGAGCCAATCTGGTTGAGTGTGACACTGCAGTGAAATATTTAAGTTGTATTGAGAGAGAGACTCTGTGTGTGTGTGTGTGTGTGTGTGTGTGTGTGTGTGTGTGTGTAGCTTGTGGGAGTTGGGTCTCGCCTTCACTGTGGGAGTTGTGAGGATTGGACTCAGGTCATCAGGCTTGGCAGCAAGCATCCTTGCCAGCTAAGTAATCTCACTGGATCTGACCTAACAATTTAAAAGTAATCTTTGAATGTTTTACTTAGAAAATAGCTAACTTTTAACCAGAAGTTTATTCTCTAGAAGTTTCTGTGTACAGATATGGGTTATTATAATATACTCTATATTTGAAAGAGAAGTATATATAAAGAGTGTCAGGAGCAATCCTGCATATAATGAGTATAGGCCGGAGAGCTGTGAGCAGGAAATTATGGGCCAGATCAGGACAATGGGCAGGGAAGTCAGGAGGTCATGGAGATGATTGGCATCTACAGGATCTACTGTGCTTTGCTATGGGGGTCTAGGAAAAAGATACACTTGGAGATGCACCCCAGTTTTCTGTCTGTACTAGTTGCTGCAGTCCAGATATCAGATCTGTCCTCACCCATGGAAGTGAGTTCCTTAGGTCCAGAGAGGATGAACCATGCAAAGGAGAGTGAATGCTTTTATTAACAACATTTCTTACTCTGCTACTTTTTAAAAATTGGAATATTTGAAATTTAGCATCAAAGTACAATTGCACACTTTCTAGAGTCTACTTCTTTTTTTTTTTTTTTTTTTTTGGTTTTTTTTTTTTTGGAGTTGGGGACCGAACCCCGGGCCTTGCCTTTCCTTGGTAAGCGCTCTCCCCCTGAGCTAAATCCCCCGCCCCGCGTCTACTTCTTTTAAAGTAAACATAAAAATATTTTATTTGATTATGGGTGTGTATGTCACAGAACCACACAGCAATCAGAAGACAATTCTTCCTTTTTCAATTATTTTCCTGGAATCAAGCTCAGCTTATTCTCCAAGACCCACGTCCCTCTTTTGTTAGGAGACAAACAGTGAGTGGCACGCCATTTCCTTAGGCTGCGACAAAAAGTGAATGGATTACTGGCGATCTACAGTATAGGTCCTTTGACCATGAATGAACACATGGGAATTAGGGATTGTCACAGACTTTGAGAGTCCGAAATGCCCTCCTATGTAGCCAGACTTTGCTACTTTTTGGGTTTTTCATTTTCCTACCCTTTATCCCCACGCCCTATTCCATCCCCTATCACCGGATAGGAGAGAAAGGAGGAGAGAGGAGAAAGAAATAGAATTCTCTGAATGAATTTCTTTCCTTTTGTTTCTTCTTTGAGCTACTAACAAACTACAACCCCTCCTACCAACCACCAACCCCTCCCCTCGGGGCCCTAGCATTTATGTACCCTCTGAAAAGTTTGCAGATTCCAAACATCACGTGACCACAGAGACTACCTGCAGTTGGCAAAATCATGCCTTGGCTAGAGCATGAGAAAAAACAAATAATCATTTCATAACTTACCTTAACTTTTAGGGGTATTTTATTAAATGAGTATTATTGCAATAGCCTACAAATTAAAAAAAAAAAACATGTTCAGTTTTTAGGATACTTGCTTGCTTTTTCTAATTTAGTAAGTAGAATGTATTCTCCAGGTTCGGTGGTCCAAACTTGTAATCCTAGCGAGGTAGGAAGGCAGGAGCTTCAGGCCAGCCTATCACACACCAAGTTTGAGGCCTGCCTCAAAAATAAATAATTAAAATGCCCTGGACAGTAACTTGATGGGAGTTGTTTTTGATTTTGTGGGTTTGTTGTTGTTGTTTTAGAATAGGCTCTTACTGTATAGGCCTGACTGTCCTAGAACTTATTATGTAGACCAAGTTGTCCTGGAACTCAGAGATCCATCTGCCTCTGCCTCTGGAGTGCTGGGATCAAAGGTGTGTTTCACTAAGCCCAGCAATTTGAGGAAATTTTGTAAGTGTAGTAGGAAGTCTATATGTCTGTTTTCATCATTATTAATTATTATTGTAATAGTTATTTAGCCATGCTACAGACATCCTAGACATAGAGGGAAGAACATCAGCTCATCCTAACAAACTAGATATAATAAATAGGTTCGTTAACTAGTTCTGAAGACAGTGCAGAGTTCAGTATTCTGTGTGAAGGCAGTGTGACTGACTGCCATGATGTTTTGCAGTAACTCTGGGTGGATTTTAACCACAACTCTGGTGCTCTCGGTGATGGTGTTGCTCTGGATCTGCTGTGCAGCTGTGGCTACAGCCGTGGAGCAATACGTGCCCCCTGAGGTGAGTATGTGCCCCCCTGAGGTGAGTGGGCTTTAACCCTTGGGCTACCTAAAGCCAGAGCCCCTTGAATAACCAATTTAAGTGCCCGCTTAACTAGAAAAATAAGGCCCTGCTGATAGAATGAGAGAGTTTTTTGATGGTGTTACTCAGGTGAGATTGGCCTGTATGAAAACCACAAGTTTGTAAGCCCAGCCACAGTGGCTTCCATGGGCCCTGACATGTATCTGTTGATGGGCTTGAGCACAGCACCATCACTGCTGCTCTGAGACTGAAGAGAACTGCTGGCCCTGCTCTCTAAGCTGGGATGTGAGAGAGGGCTTGTGCAGCCACTTAAAGTTATGAATTGCCATAAATATTGTTTTAGAGACTAAGAAACCAGTCCTTGATTCTGAGTTTCTCTGTTCTGGTAGCTAACCTCAAAGAGATTATGACCTTGTTCCTTAGTAATTAAAATTTAACTGGCTCAAGAGACAGTTGTTAAGGTAAAGAATGTTGTTTGGGGAAAAGCTGTAATTTGCTGATTTGCCTTAGTTTCCAAGAAAAGAAAGTTACTTATATAATTAAATGTGGGATAATGTCTGTTGACATCAAATCCAACCGAAACAAGCGAGAGTTCTGTGTGTCTACAATACCACAGGAGAAGAGCAAAGAGGGAAATGCAGTAGGATGTATAGTGAGTCACTGCATGGTACCACAACCAAAGGGCCTGGAAACTGGGTCAGGATGCTAGCTAGCACTGACGTCATTCTTTAAGACTTGCAGAGCATTTTCTCGAATGTCAACCCAGTATTCACCAACATCCTACTGTGTGATTTTCCTCCTCCTTGTTTGCTTTTTGAAACAAGTTCCAAGATGGCATTACAGGCCAGCACTACCATCTGTGACTCCTTTTTACTTTAATTTTATGTTTATGGGTGTTTTGCCTTTATGTATATATGCACACCGTGTGTGTACAGTGCTCACAGGGACCAGAAGACTAGAGTCCCTGGAACTGAAGTTACAGATGGTTGTTAGCCACTAAGTGGATGCTGGCAGTCAAACCCAGGTCTTCTGGAAGAGACCCCTTAACCACTCATCCTCTCTCCAGCCCACGTGCCTGACCCACAGCTGCTCCTAACCTACTTTATATATGCATAAGAAAATCTAGGCAGTGTTGCAGGGATTGCTTACCTGTGGAAGCAGTAAAGCTGGAACGAAGTTCATGGTAGATGTTTGTTTTGATGTGAGCTTTCAGTCTAACTCAAAGCCTTTGATCTTTGTGTCTTGCCTGGAGTCATGAGCCAGGCCTCGGGACTAGACCCAGCACCCACTCTGACTCTGGGAAAATGGCCACCTCTTGACGGGTTTCTCACTTTGCCCTCTCTTCTCCTCACTTGATTGGGAAGTACTTGTTGGGATGGTCTCACATAACAATTCCTCCACCTTAGATAACTTTTTTTTTTTAAGATTTATTTATTTGTTTCATGTATGTGAGTCCACTGTAGCTGTCTTCAGACACACCAGAAGAGGGCATCTGATTTCATTACAGATGGTTGTGAGCCACCATGTGGTTGCTGGGAATTGAACTCAGGACCTCTGGAAGAACATTCAGGGCTCTTAACCACTGAACCATCTCTCCAGCCCTAGATAACTCTTTTTTTTTTTTTTTAAGATTTTTTTTTTTTTTTTTTTGGAGCTGGGGACCGAACCCAGGGCCTTGCGCTTGCTAGGCAAGCGCTCTACCACTGAGCTAAATCCCCACCCCGATAACTCTTTTAAAGTCGTATTTTCTGTGCGTATGTGTACCTTGAATTTATATGCTCTGTGTATATAGGAGCCCATGGAGGCTGGAAGAGGGCCTTGGATCCCCTAGAACTGGAGTTCAGGTGGTTATGAATGGTCATGTGGCTGCTGGGAACTGAACCCAGGGCCTGTGCAGTAGAGCTCTCTCTCAACTGCAAAGCCTTCTCTCTAGCATGACTTGATTTTTCTCTTTTGTTTTGATTGTGTAATTCTGAGACAATTTCTCCATTTTTTTTAAGTTCTTTGGGATCGCCTCATATTTTAAATTTTTAAAAATTTAACTTAATTTTACATGTATGTGTGTGCCTGCTCATCTATGTGTGGACCTTGTGCACACAGGACCTACAGTGACCAGAAGACAGTATCAGGTCTCCTACATAGGTAAAGGCAGCTCCAAGTTGCCCAGCATAGCTGCTGAGAGCTGAACCCAGGTTCTGCAAAGCTGCAAGCTCTTAGCCGCCGACCTGTCTGCAGATCCTGCCGCCTCAGTGTCTTACTGAGCACAGCAGCATGAGGAAGTGTATATATTCAGGAGGATCTTTCTACTAGTGTTAGAATGTTTCCGTTTAAAGCAGTGCGTGTCATTTTCCTGGTATGACAAGTTAGACACCTGCAGCAAATCATTTCCTAACTGAATAGGAGACTTAGGGTCATAAACTTGGTCACTTGAGACATCTACCAAAACTCCAGAACAAAAGCTCTTAATATGGCCATGTTAACTTCAGTTAAACCAAACCACGTTTACCTGCTACTCGTTTGTTTGCCTCTAAGGATTAAGTTAGGACGTGTGGGAACACTCCCTCCGGCTATGTCCACGAGACTGATCCTCATCCATAAACATTCTCCAGTCTCAGAGATACAGATGGAATTTCTCAAACCAAATATCCATAGATCGGTCGTGTGTTTGTTTTGTGTTTTCTGTTTTCAGACTGTATTCTACTGCGTGGCCCTGGCCAGCCTGCAGCTTGCATGGGGCCTCCTTCCTCTGCCTCCCGAGCACCGGAATTCACGAGCCGTTCAGCTCAGAGATTGAACTGTTGCCTGGAAACTTAGGTGGAGAGATTCCTGAGTGTCCAAGTTAATGGCGTGTGCTGATTTTTCTTTACAGAAGCTGAGTATCTATGGTGACTTGGAGTTTATGAATGAACAAAAGCTGAGCAGATATCCAGCTCCTTCCCTCGTGGTTGTCAGGTCTCAGACTGAAGAGCACGAGGAGGCGGGGCCCCTGCCCACCAAGGTGAATCTTGCTCACTCAGAAATCTAAGCTTTTTTAAAAAGTGTTGTCAACACATAAACTTCCATTCCTCATAGAGCTTTTTAAAATTGTTTCATTGGACATAGGCCTTAAGAAATCACTATGAGATGCAAATAAAGTGACCCGACCCTGGGAAGACTTTATTTGCTGTGACTTTACCTGTATTTTTCTAGTCGTTTGAGATGGACATTGGGTTGTATTTCATTTTACTAATACCTGTAGCTACTTTGTTAGTTGCCTTGGTTTTGGTTTTTTCCTCTCTTAGCCAAATTCTATGAGCTGATCATTGTTGCCCCGCCCCTGCCATGACCCCGTCAGTCACCTCACTTAAGCTGAAAACTTAGGATGTGATGCTTCTGCCCGGAAATGGCCTCCAAACTGTACTCTGAATTATAGCAGAAAATGTTATTTAATGACACTACATTTTCAGTTGTATTGAATTGAAATCATTAAAATTTATTTGAATAATTATGTACTGAATCTTGAGTGTTGAGCTTTCTTGTCCTTCCCTGTCCCCCTTTCCCAGTGCAGGGAGTCGTGAGTTGCTGTGCGTCTGCTGTTCAATGCTAGGTGAAAGCAAACAACGGCCTTCTCGGGAGAGGCATTGGTGTGATTTTCTAAAGTGTGTGTGTGTGTGTGGTGTGTGTGTGGTGTGGTGTGTGGTGTGTATGGTGTGTATGTGGTGTGTGTGTATGGTGTGGTGTGTGTGTATGGTGTGTGTGTGGTGTGTGTGTGTGTGTGTGTGTATGGTGTGTGTATGGTGTGTGTGGTGTGGTGTGTGTGTATGGTGTGTGTATGTGTGTGGTGTGTGTTATGTGGTGTGTGTATGGTGTGTGAGTATGGTATGTGTGTATGGTGTGTGTGTGTGGTGCGTGTGGTGTGTGTGTGGTGTGTGTGTGTGTGGTGTGTATGTGTGTGGTGTGTGTGTGGTGTGTATGTGTGGTATGTGTGTGTGTATGTGTGTGGTGTGTGTATATGTGGTGTATGTAATATGTGGTGTGAATATATGTATGTGGTGTATATGTGTATGGTGTGTATGTGTGTGGTGTGTGTATGTGTGTGTGTGTGTGTGTGTGGTGTGGTATTGTGTGTGTGTGTGTGTGTGTGTGGTGTGTGTGTGTGTGGTGTGGTGTGTGTGTGTGTGTGTGTGTGTGTGTGTGTGTGTGTGTGTGTGTGTGTGTGGTGTGTGTGTGTGTGTGTGTGTGTGTGTGTGTGTGTGTGTGTGTGTGTGTGTGTGTGTGTGTGTGTGTGTGTGCTGGATGTGAGGAACATTTGCATGCCACAGCATGTGTAGAGAGATCAGTTCTTTCCCTTACCAGTTGAGATGGGTCCTCTCCTCATATTTTTGCTGCTGCACTGTGTACTCCAGGGTGGCTGAGCTGAGAGCTTCTGGCATATTCCAGGAACTCAAATGACAAATTTGGGTTGTTGGGCTTTTGAAGCTAATGCTTTGGCCCCTCAGCCATCTCTCCTGAAGTCCCATTTGATGCAGTTTTTGCACAGCTTAGATTTGCAAGAATTTTTCCAAAGGAACTGTTTGACCTCTTTAAAATCACATCAAGGTATTTTTAGAGAAAATGGCATTTTAACATTAGACGTTCATTCTCCTGTGCTGTAGACTTAGGTACAGATCTGACTTGGTAGAAACTGACATTTGTTGCCCTTCCTTTACCATCAGTGATAGAGAATTATTGATTTTTAGATGTTTATTTCCGGTATACCAGTGTTTTGCCTGTATGTGCACACGTGTGTGCCTACTGCACACAGCAGTCAGAAGAGGATCTCAGATCCCTCAGAACTGGGTGTATAGGGACTTGTGAGCTGCCATGTGGGAGCTGGGAATGAACTTCAGTCTGGTCGACCGGCCAGCACTCTCAGTGCTGAGGCAGCTCCCATCCTAGTACTAGAGATTGGGAACAACGGCAACACCAGAGGCCGTCTTTCACTGGATCTTAATGTGGTTCTGCATCACCACACAGGGAATGTTAAACCTTAGCTAACCACCATCCTTGATCTCAGAGCTGGGTGGCGCTGCAGTGGGAGTCTCACTGGAAGGCCTCACACACTGTGGTGCAGTTGTCAAGCTTCTCTAAGTCAAGAAGATACAGCTGACAGCTAAGAAGCAGGGGCACTTGTCACAAAATATAGGCTTTGTTTATAAGATAGCGTGTCCAGCCGAGGGCCAATTCTAACACATGAGCCTTTCGTGGGCGTTTTCCCTCTGAACCTGAGTAAGCCTGGAGGACTGCGAGAGCACTTGGGAGCACCACTAATTCCAGGAGGAAGCAGTGGCCGGCTTCAGCCTGGAGAGAAGTGGGGGGAAAGCTAGGGAAGTTGCAGGGAACAGTGTTCTCGCAGTAGGGACAGCAGACCTAAGCTGAGGGACCCAGAGCCGGGACTGCAGATTGTTCAGCAGGCTAAGCTAGGACGTAGATGTGAATAATAAAAGGCCTCGCTAAGCCTCCATCCTGCACAGAATGGAGAGTCATTGCAAAGAAGTGAAGCCCCAGGGTCTTGTTGGAGAATGGGTCCCAGAATGATTCTGAGATAGCAATGTAGAACAGCCTGGGAATGGGAGCAAATGCAGAGACGGCCATAGCTTAGCGCCTCTGTTGGTTTTATACTGTAGGCCAAACCCAGGGCCTCGCTCATTCTAGGTAAGTGCTCTACAGTAGAGCTCTATCCAGCCTTGGATTTCTGAGGCAGCCTCTGTGTAGCTCAGTCAAGCCTGCCTCAGCCTCCCGAGTGCTGGGATTACTTACGGGTGTGCACTTTGCTCCATACTAGTTTTTATTAAGTGGACTACGGTCCTGTTCTCTTTACTCACATTGTTTGGACTTTGTTCCCCACAGTGTTGTAAGTCTAGGACCCTGCATTGTGGTCACAACCCAGATCAGCAGTTCTCAACCCGTGGGTCACAGCCCTCTGGTGGTGACATATCAGATGACCCGTGTATCTGAGTCATCTGATATCACGATTTATATCACGATTCATAACAGTAACAAAACGACAGTTATGAAATAGCAACCAAATGATTTTATGATTAGGGACCCACAGCATGAGAAACCGTAGGGAAGGGTCGCAGCATCAGGCTGAGAACCACTGCTCTAAGTGAGGCCAAACAAAAGCCTGAGCCAAGGTCCAACCATGACCTGCTTCCTGTTGGCCTGAGTCTTCACGCTACGTTGTCACACAACCAGTCGGCTCAGCCACTGTCTAAGGTTGCACATTCTCAGAGCAGGCCCCCTTGGCTGCCCTGGAGCCCCTCCCCCAGGCTTCCAGTTGCTAAGCTTCCCGTTTGAGTACCCTCAGCTCCGTTCCCTTTAATCTTTCCTTAACTATTTGTTCTACATTAGTCTGGGTTTAAGGTGTGGCCTGCAATAAAGGCTGAGGCACTGGAGACTGCGTTGTGTTCTGTGGAGAGCTGACTTCTGAGGCACAGCCCCTACCGTACTTGAAATTCCTAATTATGAAAACCATTTTCATGTTTCACTGCTAAGTGCCCTTCCTGTGCTGTGAGTAACTGTCTTGTTTAGAACAGGGATGTTCTTTTTGGGAGAGCATGTGTGTGTATGCATGTACCCCCAGTGTATCCATGAGTGGAGGTCAGAGGTCAGCATCAGTCTCCTATGTTGCTGTCCACCTTATTTTTAAGACTGGATCTCTCATTGAACATGGAGTACAAGAATTTGGCTAAACTGGCTGGCCAAGCCCCTGAAGTCCTTTTTGCCTCCCCACTGCTGGAATTACAGGCCTGCAGCCCTACTTCCCCTACTTCTTATTTAGATGCTGGGGATCCAAACCTAGATCCTCGTGCAGATGATTACCTACTGAGCTATCTTCCCCAGACCCCTAGGACCAGGATTCTTACCTTCTTCTGCACCACAGAGCTTTTGGAGATGTTATGGAGTCCATGGACTCCCTCTCAGAATTATGATTTCATATGTGGAACACTAAATATGAAGGATTACAAGGAAACTAACATAGTGCTAATCAAAATGTTTTCAGAACTTTGATGTAGATATATATATAGATATAGATAGATAGATAGATAGATAGATAGATAGATAGATAGATGTAGATATATATATATAATGGATATATATATCCATTCACCCAGAACAACATCGAAGGGTAGTTGTAACACTTCTATGATCTCAGTATTTTTTTATTACTATTAATTAACATCTACTGCAGTGTGGACTCTGCTGGTGATGATGTCACAGGCCTGCTATACTCCAGTTCAAATCTAGTGAACACTTGAATTAGCTTTTTCCCCAACCAAGTTCACCTAACCCCCGGCCGAGGGTGATCTGAGTTTGACGTATTAGGAGGAAGTTGTTTTAGTTTGCTTGCTCGGTTCAGGCTACCGACCGACCCGACTCACTGCATCTGCGTGAGCTTTCTACACCTGAACTGTTTGCAGTGTTAGCCGCAATTCAGGGCTTGGGTAGAAAGGAGTCAGGAACTGATTGGAAAAGAAAGATTTCATCAGAAGCTCGTGGTAGTGATGCTTTCCCTGGGGCACCATGCCTCTTAAGTTCATAATGTTCAACTGCATGGACTCTAATAAAATTTGCAACATCTGAATGAAGCAAGTACCTAATTAGATAATTCACAGTAGGCTTTGCTTTTAGAAGACTTGTATCTCACAGGATCTTGTCTTCAGTCTTCTTTCTCAGCTTAGCTATTTTGGTGACTGAAGAATCCTTCTAACACCCATGCAAGGAGAGCAGATGGACCAGACCCTCTCCATCTTGACAGGACAGTCTGGGAGGGAGGGGGTGTGTGTGTGTGTGTGTGTGTGTGTGTGTGTGTGTGTGTGTGTGTGTGTGTGTGAAGTGCTATAATTCTAGGGCTGTGGAAAGTACCTGGGGGGGCAATAAATACTGAGATGGGGGTCAGGCCATTCTTCTAGACAGCTCGATGCTCTGGGGCCCCTGTAATTGGGGTACCCATTTAGTTAGATGCTTCTAACGCTGTGCCTAGCTCTCAAGAACATCTCTCTGCCTGGAGACAGACTTATTCCATCCTGCCCCCATTGTTCTGATGAGACAACTGAGGCTAAGATTGGTGCTGCCTTCTTAGATAGTAACTTGATAGTGAAAAGGAAAACTGGGGCTGTATGACTCAAGGCAGGTGTCCTATGTCCAGTGGGTCTCTCCTGGCTTCAGCAAATTAAATGTGGCCGGAGGTTAAAGAAGGAAAGGCAAGGAAGGTGTGAGACCCAAGGCTCCCTGGAACGAGGCAGACTCAGAAAGGTAGAGGAAACCTGCAGAACTCCTCAAGCAGATAACCAAGCACAAGCCAGCAGAAGGTTACAGCCCATATGACAGGCTGCTGAGATGAGCATTGGTGGTTCGTACCTGTTACTCTGTCATTAGGGAGCTGCGGCAGGTAGATCACCACTCAAGGGGAGTCCTACACCTCCCAGAAAAGGGATTCTTTTCTGGCCTTTACAGGCACCAGGCACACACATGGTGCACAGACAAACATCCATGCAGACAAAACACACATAATAAACAAACAAATCATAAATAATGTTTTTTAAAGGAATAAAGGGACTGGAGAGATGGTTCATTGGTTAAGAGCACTTGCTGCTCTTGCAGAAGACGTTCAGTTCCCAATACTCATGCATCCTATAACTCCAGGGGATTTCACACTCTTTTCTGGCCTCTAAGGCACTGCACACATCTGCATACACACACACACACACACACACACACACACACACACACACACACACACACACACACACAAATAGTCATTAAAAAGAGGGAAAGGAGAGGTAGAGGGAATCCACAGCCAAAGCAGTAGCTGTCCAGCACCAGTATCACGTTACAGAACTTTAGGATTATCCATCTACTAATGAACACCATACTGGGTCCTACCCTACTACGTCTGCAGCAGCATGGACATCCATAGCAACCTCTTGACCTCCTCAGAGGCTAATAGCAACAACGTGAAGGTCTTCAGCAAGTATTTCTACAATGCCTTCGAACATTGTAAAATAGGGTTCAGCTTTCGTAGTTTTCTGAGCACCGATGAGCTGTTGCTTAGGGCCAGGTAACTGAGATACCCTGCTTGCCCTTGGGTAAAGCGGGGCTTTCCATTCTGCTGACCCTTTATGACTCAACCTGCTTGAGTCCCATTGCCTGGCTGGCAGCCAGCCCATCCCAATGGCCTACACCTCAACTACAGGAAGAAAGGACCCAGAAAGGAAGAAAGATTTTTATTTCCCTGCCTCTGGGCCCCTGCTGTGGACATAGCCTGCCTTTTAAATCCTGAGTAATTGTGCCATCGTCAAGTGATGCTGAGACTGTATGGGGTGGAGCCCCAGAAGAATATATCTTCCTATAGAACAGAAAGACTCATGAGTCAATAAGGAAAAAAAAAGCACTTATTGAAAATTGAGCAGCCTATGAGCAGTGAACAAGCAGTCCACTAGAGGCGAAAATCCTCCAGATGGTGCATTCTTAAAAGCCAACAGTGGAGGGAGAGGCCTTCAGGCTCTGGTCTGTGGTCTGAAACGAGGCCTGCCTGTGGGAAGGAGTATCAGGATGGTTCAGCCAGCTGGGCTGCAACCCTAGCTCTGTCCTTCAGATGACAGCCTTGAGCAAAATGCCTCAAGACCTGTTCCCTCACTTGAAAAATGGCGATGGGATGGCCTGTATCCTATTGGGGAAGACAAGGTGGGTTAACTTACAGAAAGCAAACCACACAGCAGACAGGGACAGTAAGTACTCAGAAAAATGGTACCCTTGGAGCAGTAGGAGAATAACCAGATGTAAATCAAACAATCACCTTGTCACAGGAGCCAGCCTGGCAGATGTTGGAAGACCTCGGGGTTTCAAGGGCTGAGGAAAGGGTCTCTTACCGTTTACACAGTGCTGACTAGCCTTGAAGAGCAGCTTTACAGCGCCTGAGACATCGTGGCTGCCTACAGTAGGACTTGAGGGGCAAGAGATCAAGCACATACACTAAGATGATCCGTAGGACCCCTGCTGCCCTTCCTTCAAGGGTTCCTGGCAGAGCCCTGGAGAAATGGGATTCTTCCAGTCAGACATGGCTATACCTGCATTGAAGGAGGAGGCATCGAACAGGATGAGGAGTATCCTGATAAAGGAACACAAAGCTGATGTATCAGAATGTAGTTCATATCTGTCGTCGCAGTACTTGGGGGACAGAGGCAGGAGGATTGCCATGACTTGGAAACCATCTTGAACAATAAAAACAATAGTAACAGCAATATGTACATACAAACGTATGTACGTACATACATACATACATGCATGCATACATGCATACATACATATAAAGGGACACTAAAGAATCAACAGTCCAGGGCTGGAGAGATGGCTCAGCGATTAAGAGCTCCGACTGCTCTGCCAGAGGTCCTGAGTTCAACTCCCAGCAACCACATGGTGGCTCACAACCATCTGTAATGAGATCTGGTGTGTCTGAAGACAGCTACAGTGTACTCGTTTACATTAAATAAATAAATAAATAAATAAATCTTAAAAAAAAAAAAAAAAGAATCAACAGTCCATGGAAGTCGAAGACTAAAGGGCATGTGTTGGTCCAGGAATGCACTGTACTCTCCACTCTGACATCCATGGTAGGCATTACTAATCAATCACAGACCCTGAACTCAACATCCTTCTGAAATCATGTTCCTCATGGTCTCTACTATAGTTGGCACAAAAGAAGAAATCTAGGTAGCATCTTTTGTTTATTTTCATCCCCTTCGGCCTTTTCCTTTTCATGGCTTACCAGCCTGACTTGCAACTGCCATTGGCCTCCCTTTGCCTCCCATAGGCCAGTGAAGCTAGGGATAAGGGGGTTGCCAGCAGCCTCATCCAATGGCTGGCAGCATGGGCTAAGTGCTCCAGTTCCCAGTGTCCCCAAATGCCTCACAGAATCCAGGTGCTGCCCCATATCAGTGAGCGGTGTCTTCTCCTTCCCCTCAGCTCCCTCACTCCACACCAGCATGTCCGGGATCCTTCCCTTTGAGACCCACTGACCTCTATTCTTGTCAGAGGCCAAGCTCTGAGAAACCTGCACTCAAGCACCCCTGCATCTTCATGCCTGTGAAGGGAAGGGTCTTTCCCGAGCCATTGGCAAGGCCCTTGTAAGAACCAATGCTTAGCTTGCCCAGCCCACTGGCTACCTATGGTCTTCAACCTCCGTGGTTTGGCATTTATTTCCCACTGCAAGAGACATGGCCCAGCAGGGGAATCTCTGATGGGAACGCCTGGACACATGGAGGTAGGTACTACCCTTGGGGTGGGCCTCGGAGCATCCATAGCTGCTTCCAGGACCTCTGTCTCCTCCACAGACTGCATTGCTAAGGACTCTGCTCCATGCTGGGATAGAAGGTATTCTGGGAAGCAGCTAGCGCCCACCCAGATACCATCTCGAAAACGTTAAAAAATGTACCTCTCTATGCTTTTAACAATGCAAATGTCTATGCCTCTCTTTTACTTATTAATGTATGTATGTAGGGGTAGGGGTGCACGCATGCGTGTTTGGAGTCAGGACAACTTTGTGCAGTAGGCGTCCTTGCACCTGCACCTGGGACTGGAAGGAAGGTGCTCAGGCACCTTTACCCACCGAGCCATCCTGCTGGCCCTCAGAAGTACATATCCTTCTGGTTTAGATCACCTACTTAATGAGCGTCCATCAGTGAGAGAAGGAACTTGTCCTTCTAGCCACTGAACCAAGACTCATGGCACTTCTGCCTGTGGCTTCCTTCCGCTGGGAGAGGGTGTGTGTGGGGGTGGGGGTGGGGTGGGGTGGGGTGGGGGTGGACTTGCCATCCTGGGTCTGTTGGTGCAGAGGAGGAAAAGCGTGCTAAAGCCCTGGTTCATCTCCCCCACGCATAGCGTGACTCGAAGCACAAACAGCAGCTTGTCATCTGTGGAATGGGAAGTGTCCCTGTCCAACTGCAACCTAGGGAGAGACTTGGTAGGAGCAGGTACACCTGTCCCTTCCTCCGTGCGTGCGGGAGGCAGCCTGGGAGGAGAGTGCCACGGGGGAGGGCACAGCCCTGGCAAAGCCTGTTGCTGTCCTTCCCTCCCCCAGGCTGCCCCTGGTGACAAGGCAGAGGACTCTACACTGAGCTCTCCTTGTTCCACAACAGTTCCTGGAGATGAGTGTTGGAGCCATGAACAAAATCTCCCCCCAGGTAAAAGCTGCCTGAGCCTG
Organism: Rattus rattus; assembly: GCF_011064425.1. NCBI lineage: Eukaryota > Metazoa > Chordata > Mammalia > Rodentia > Muridae > Rattus > Rattus rattus. Next base: position 47,601,618 of record NC_046154.1, on the reverse strand, counting down.
AACTGACTCTTGACCCAGGGGGCCATCCTGGAGATGGAAAGGGCTCTGGGGAGGGGGACCCCAGGACCTATGGCCACATTCACCTGCCCTGGAGACTCATTCCAAGTGAGAGTCAGGAGCGCTGAGTGGCAGCACCGAACACCTAGAGGTGTTAGGACACTGCCCCAGGAGGACCTGCCTGAGTCAATTTGGAGGATGAAGGAGTAGTGGGTACTGGGAGGAAGCCGCCCTACTGTACCGGGTGGGAAAGTGTGGAAACACGAAGCAGGCAGGATAAGTTTGCCCAGCCCTCTCTGGTCTCTTGGGCAGGCAGATGCTGAGAGCAACATGACCACCGGAAGGAAAGCCCGCCCTGGAGGTGAAGGTAAGGACAGAGGTGGGGGTCAAGCTCTGAGCTGTGATCCCTTCCTGGGAAACTACCCTGATGCTGGGCATAGAGAGTCCGAGGCTACCTTTCTTCTACCCCAGTGTGGGTGGTGATGTCTGCTCCCAGCTTCCTGGTCCGCCATACCAACAGTCACTCCCTGGATAGAACTGTTCATTCTCTCCAGCTACTAGCATTTTCTGAGTGCCTACTATGTGCCTTTTGCCTGCTGGCCTACCACGCTGAACCTGTAACACCAAGGACCTCTGGATCAACCTCTGGACCCCATGCCTGATCCGGACGCTTCTGCTGATCATGAGACAGAGTGGGTCAGGACCCCAGCTGTACTTTCTTTTTTTTTTTTTTTTTTTTTTTTTTTTTTCGGAGCTGGGGACCGAACCCAGGGCCTTGTGCTTCCTAGGCAAGCGCTCTACCCCTGAGCTAAATCCCCAACCCCCAACTGTACTTTCTATGTCTCCCCATCGCTTCTCGGCCTTTTGGCTAAGATCAAGTGTAGTATCTATGTCTCCCCAGCTCCTGTGCAGCCAGGACCTTTGTGTCTCCCAGGGCCCACAGTTGATCGAGGAGGAAACAGATAGGCGCAAAGCATGGCTGTAACGGGTCTGCCTCCGCTCCCCGGAGCTGCAGATCTTGGTTTCAGGACAACCCTGGGTGGGTGGGGTACGAGAAGCAGCTGAAGCTAGGAGAGGTTGGGCAATCAGGCCAAGGTAATATGGCACCGGAAAGGAGGCCCCTGGTTGCTAAGCTTTAGGGTCATGCTCCATGCTGGTGGCTATTTCCAAGTTCAGTGTGGCTGTAGGTGTGGTTTTTCTTCCTTTGCCCTGGGTGGGCAGTTTCCGAAGTTTCTGGCTTTAAAGTGGGCATCTCCACCAGGGCAAGACCTCTCTGGAGGTCTGCCCCTCCAGTCTTGCCTACAACCCCACCTTGCGCACCATATATTCTGCACAAATATTTGAGGATCAACCATTCAGCTGGCTCTGCTGCCAATGTCAACACCATCTCCCTGGTGACCCAAGTTTACTCTGTGTTGCTGACCACAAAGAAACAACCCACCAGGCTTCTGGGAGTATAGGTTTTGATGTATACTGCACTTCCTGTAGGCTCCTTGCTGTCTTCTCTACCAACCCACACCCACACACTTTCATCCACACCAGCCACCCACCACGCCTCTCCCCCCGCAAGCCCTCTCCCTGGAAGGCCTGCTCTTTGAGGCCTCTACTCTGCCCCACCTTATAAACCAGCCGGTTTTCCTGAGGTCCCTAAGTCACCCGGAGCTCCTCAGAGTCCTGTTCACACCTTGCCAGCCACCTTTCGGGCACAGTTCTTGCTGACAGGGGACTGGAAACCTGAGTGTCGTGAATTAAATGACCCAAATCAGGATCCTCCCCTTGTCTTCTGTATCTCTAGTTTGCACATGCATGTGTACCCCCCACACACACACACACATGCAGCACCAGTGAGAGCCTCAGAACATAAGAGCCCAAGGGATGAATCAAAGCTACCTCTGCCCTTCTGTGGCCTGACAGAGGGGACTTAGTCCCTACCCTACTTCCTATTCAACCACGTCTCCGAGTGAGGCTGAGAACTCTCTGAGAGGATTGGAAGCTACTGTGTCACCTTCTACAGAGCAAGGTGCCCATGAGGTCCACGGATAAAACTGCTTTGCTTCATTTTGTAAGCAAGCAAGAATTGGGGGAAGTAAGCCAGGCATAGTGCTACACACCCTTAATCCTAGCACTTGGGACGTGAAAGCAGGCGGATCTCCGTGAGTTCAAGGCCAGGCTGAACACAGTGAGTTAGGCTAGCCAGAGCTATATATCGAGACTCTGTCTTGAAAAACAAAAGAAACAAAGAGAATTAGGGGAGCCAAGCACAAGTCTAGAGTGTGGGACATCTGCCAGCTTCTCCTTAACTGCTGTCTCTGCAATACCTAGAGAGTGTGGCACTCGGTTGCACAGCAAATTCTTAGCTCACACTTAGCATCTGCTGTTTCAGAATAATCATTCAGCCAACCAGCCCCCAGCAAACCACAGTAACTCTCCCCATCCCGGCTTAGCCCTCGAGGAGGCTGAGACCCAGCAAAGCAAATGCCCACGGTTCTGGGGGGCACTAGAACAGATGATAGGCCGGAGGTGAGCAAAGGCTCTGGCTCTTGGCATCAAACAGAACAGGGGTGACCCGGATGTTTGTTTCTTGGAACCTCAGTTTGTCATCTACAAAAGTCAAGTCACAGCCAGTCCATCGTGGCAGGGAGCTCGAGGAGCTGGAAGCGGCTGGTCATATCAGACCCACAATGGAAAGCAGAGAGGGGTGAATGCAGGCACTGTCTGCTGCTTGGCTCTCTCCACTTACGCAGTCCAGCATCCATTTAGGGAATGGTATTGCCCACTTCAATGAGTACAATCAGGATAATTCTCCCCCCTCCCCTCTGCTTCCCCCCCAACCCCCCCATCCCATCCTCACGAAAGCATGCCCCGAGACTGCTCTGGGTACACAGATGTCCACTGTCCTATGCCCCTGGTCGGTCACGAGGATAGGCTAGGAAGGACATGAAGGAGAGATACCCTGTATGAAGCAGAGGCTAGCCCCTGATGTCATTTGGTGATGGTGGAGGACAGGCGGGGCCAGAGAGTGTCAGGGAAGGCTTAGGAGTGCTTCCTCTCGCCCTAGTACTCCCTCACTAGGGAGGGCTGCCTGCAGGGTGGAGTGGGATCTTGGGGGGATCCCTGCACCTCTTCATTGTCTTCCCCTCCACAGGCTGTGGCCCCCTCTGCTACTCACGCCGCGGGGCCTGCCTTTCTGTCTTCCTGCTGCTTCTGCTGGCCATGCTTGCCGCCTTGCTCTTGATCGTCACCATCCTGGGACATCCACGGCGCACACCAGGTCAGGGGGCAAGAAGGAGGCTTGGAGGCTCAGGGAGACGGGAGCCCCAGCCCTGCCTGTCTTCTTCCTGAGTGACTTGAGTGGCTCCTTAAGGTGCATGCAGAGGTACCTGTCAGTGTGTGGTTACAAGACTGAGAGGCTATTCGTGTACGTATCCTTGGCATGCGCTATTTTAAGTTTTTTATTTCATCTTTATAAAGTTTATGTTTATGTGTATGGGTGTTTTTCCTGCACATATATGTCTATGCCACATGTGTGCTTGGTGCCCAGGGGTGACAGAAGATGATGTCAAACCCCCTGGAACTGTACTTACAGATGGTTAGGAGTATCCATATGGGTGTTGGAAATTGAACCCGGGTCCTCTGGAAGAGCAACAAATGCTCTTGACCACTGACTGAACCATCTCTCCAGTCCCAGCATGATCTATTGAGAGGTCCTGGTTTTGATGTTTCTTCCTCTAAGAAATTCTCTCTGACCCCTGAGCTGGGCTAGGAGCTTCCTCTCAGCTCACACAGCCACTGCATTTCTTATTCTCCAGGCCTGGCCAGCCTGGTTAGTACTCTCAACCACCCATCAGGCTGGACCCAGAAGTTCCCTGCAGTCTGACCTCAGTGAACTGTCCAGTGCAGCCCCCACCCTCAGGGAGCAGTTCAGAGAACTCTATGAGTTTGATCCAATAAACACTCGGGCCTAATGGGAGATCAGGAGTCTGGAGCCAGGGCTCTCCTCCCATCAGTGTGGTGGGAGTTAGGGTGAGGAGCACCATGGGAGGTGGAATAGACTTGAAGTGAGAAGGGAAAGCAGGGATTGGTTAGCAGAGAGTGTAAGGGATAACATCCAGCATAGGGACCAGTGTGTGTGGCGTTCCTATGGTGGAAGGAAGCATACGGAGAAGGAGAGATGGCAAGAAGACAGTGGGAGAGTGACAGAGGAAAGGAGTGGGCTCAGTGCCCAGGGCCTCAGGAGCTGCCCTTGGGAGGGAGGTCATATTCCAGGAGCTTAGGGAGAGGTCCCATCCTTCGAAGAACTAGCTTTCTGAGAGAGGGCTCCATGGCCAGGCAGGGCTGCTGTAAGGGTCGAGGAAGAGAAAAGGTGAAATCATAGCAGAAGGGGGAGTTGCAGCCATAGACCTGTGTATGCACATGTGTGTGAGTGCCCGTGTGCATGCAATGCACGTGCCTGCTTGCTTATGTTCACGTGTGTGTGTGTGTGTGTGTGTGTGTGTGTGTGTGTGTGTGTGTGAATGCCTGTATGTGTGCAGGTGCCTGCCTGCCTGCGCGTACATTAATGCACATGTCGGTGTGTCTGTGAACGTGTGTCAGTGCATGTTCGAGTGTCTGTGTGTGCATCTGTTGCTGTATGCATGTGCACGAAGGTACAGGTGTGTGCATGTGAGTACACATGAATGTGTTCATTTTCCTGTGTGCATCTGCGACAATGTGATATCTAAGGGTGCCTCTTATGACTAGCTGCGGTAGCTCTGGGATGGAGACATGACTCCTACTGGCTCAAATACACTTGCACATGTGTCCAGAGGCACAGCCTATGACCTCAATCTCCTTAAGTCAGTTTCTCCTTTAAATCTTGTGGTCACCTTTAAGGATGAGCTTAAGGGTAACATTTCTTATGAGTACTTGGAGGAACAATAAAAAAATTATGGAAGTTTGCTGACTGTTAAGGTATACCCAGCCAGAAGGGATTATGACATGCAGTCCCCAGACAGCCAAATATACAGCTTCCAACAAGCTAACCTGTTCCAGGAGATCCATCATTAAATCTGTATGATGCTGTCCTTAGTGCTTCCTGTGTGACCAAACCACCCTGCACAGCCTGCGAGCCAGTGTCTAGAACAACCATGTTTCCCAGCATGCCACATACCTCTGGGGCTAGGCTATGACCTCTATTTTGAGGACAAAGGACCTTAGGCTGGAGGAGGCCAGGTCACCTGTGCCTGTCATGCTGTGGCATAGGCAGAGTGGCAGCTTCAAGTCCACATATGCCTTGGAGTTCAGAGCCTCTCCACTGCCCGAGGCCCTCCAGGAGCTCAAAGGGGCTCCCTGAGGGACCTAGTGCAGTGCCCACCTTGCCCACCCCAGGGCTGCCTGTATGAGTTCTACCTTCACTCTAGGGTCTCTCTTGCCCCTACAGAGCCTCACTCTTGTGTGACACTGGCCAACAGGACGGGGTTCTTGTGCCATGACCGAAGGCACTGCATCCCGGCCCATGCCGTGTGTGATGGCATCCGCACCTGTCCTCATGGTGAGGACGAGGCTGAGAGCTTGTGTCGTGAGTACCCCTCAATCCCATACCCCTCATCATCCCCACAACCACCTTAACTCCCCTTGCAGCTCTGTGGACTATCCCTAGGTACCACCTCCATGTCCTCATGCCTGTGGTGACATGGTAATTCAGCCCAGACCTTCTGCTACAAGGGTAGGGAACACTGCACCTCAAATCTGTGAGAGCTGGACTCTAAAGAACCCTTTAACCCAAATCCAAGAGTTGCTGTGCGCATGGCAATCCCAGCACTTGGAAGGTGGGTGCAGATGATCAGGGGTTCGAGGTCATTCATTTCAAGTTTCAGGCCAGCCTCCTTAAATGAGACCCTGCCTCAACAACAAAAAGTGTCACCAGGTCCACACTCTAGCTTCTATCCTATGAGCTACTCCAGAAAGCCAAGCGAGACTGCCCAGCCTCTGCTTAAGTGTTTCTAGGATGGCGAGCTCACTACCTGAGGCTGGCCTGGGTTTGTGTGAATCTGGGTCACCCTGTCCACTCCCTGACGTAGATGCTACTTTGGAATTCTGGGGCCCATGTGTAAGAAATCTGGTTTTACCTGCTATGTTCTGATGAGCGGAGGCTTCTTGTGGGGGACTTGACCCTAGATTGAAGGTAGCAGGCTAGCAGAGGGGGGACTTACGCTTGAGTATGCACACAATGCTGAGTGTGGGGACATACAAGGGGTGCTCTCAGGGACCCTTGTCATCCCACAAAGGTTGCATAGAGTAAGAACACTCCACTCTTTGGAACCAACCTCCTTCCTGGAAGACCTCCTATGCCCTTTCCAGAATGAATGGGGAGACCCTGCAGTATGACAGGTGATCCAGCTGCAGGTGGCCGAGATACTGAGGTCAGAGGTGAATTTTGTCCTGCCCCATTTGTCTCTCTATAGGAGATTTGCCCCAGAGCCTCCCCAGCTTCCTCCTGACCACCTGTGGAAACCCAGACTCCTGGATCTACTCAGACCAGAAATGTGATGGCACCAACAACTGTGGGGACTGCTCAGATGAGCTGAGCCCAGGTGGGGGCTGGGCACAGGTGGGCAGTGGCCAAGGGCATGGGCTGAGCAGGAAGCCCTGTGGTCCCCTACATATGTCCCTGAATCCTGGGAAGAACATTTCCACTGTGGAGTAAACGACGACCTTAGACATCCTTACCTTCTTCCCCAGCACTGGGGGGATGCTCAGTGAGGCACTGCTGCACAGCTTGAGAGGCCAAACCCCTCCCCGTGGTAAAGAGAGAGAACCGACCACGGGTTCCTAACTTCCACATGCTGTGCGCGCACCACATCAGGGAGGTAGGGTCTAAAGATGCAGCTCAGCTGGTAGTGTGCCTTAGTGTGCACAAGGCCTGGGTTGGTTCTCAGCACTGCAGAAATGAGGTATGGTGGTACATTTCTATAACCCCAGCACTCTGAGAGTAGAGGCAGAGGAGTCAAAACTTCAAGGTCATCTTTGGCTCCATAGTTGAAGGCCAGCCTGGGACTGTCTCAAAAGACAAAAGGTGAAGGACCATGAAGGAAGACACTGTAGACCTTATGCCTCCACACAAGTGCCCATACCTTCACATGTGTACATGTCTGTATGGCATACATGCACGCACATTCTATGCCTGGTGTTAAATCAACAAACACATTCTGGGCACTGCTGAGGTGACCTGTACCAGATTCTGGAAGGGAGAGTCAGGAGTCAGACCCATCCCCAGGATTACACCATGCTGGTGCCAAGACGAAGCACCGGGACCTTGTAGAATCTACCAGACACCTTAGAAAAGACATCATGGAACAGGACATAGAGAACAGAGGCCAACAGTCGGGGCTGGTGTGTAAAGAGGAATGGGGGATCCACGGATACAGGACAGGGGGCAGAAGAGGGAGGCACCCCCAGAGCATCCAAGGGATCGCTGTATCAGGAGTGAGAGCTGAGCAGAAAGGCGAACTGGGTGGTGCAGCATCTCCGCATACATTGATCCCCGAGCGCTGTCTTGTTTCCTTTACTCAACAGTTGAGCAGATGGGAGCTGAGGCTTAGCCGGGCGAGCAGGTCACACAGCCTGTGTATGAGTTGTGCAGCTGCAATTCTCTCTGCTGCTGCAGGGGAGCCCTCACAGTCACCCCACACTAGGGGTACAGGGCTATGCGTGTTGCAGATCTTGCCTGGAGAGCCCAGGATCGACGGCTGTTTCTCCCGCTGGCTCTTGTCTCCACAGTGACTGCCTGCCCACCCTGTGGCCCTGGGTGGTGGTATTGCACTCCAACTGTGTTCAGGTACTGCAGCTGTGTCCCGAGGGTCCTGTGCCGGGACGGAGTGCAGCACTGCTCTGACTGGTCGGATGAGTACTCCTGTCCTGGACCCTGAGTGAGCCTCATGGTCTGGGTCAGCATGGAAGCTGGCACCCGGAACCTTTCACCAGAGCACCAAAGCCTACACCACAAGGGCAGGAAGAAACCTTTGTCATCCACCAGTGGCACCTAGCCCCCATGGTCTCTGAACAGGAATTCAAGTGTCTCAGCCTCCACCTGAGCACTTCCAATGACACGGAGCTCACCACCATGTTAGGCAGATTCTAACAAAGATGAGGCGGCCTCCTCCATCACTTCAGGCCTGTCAGTGAGACCACAGGAGAAATGCTCCTTGACTCCAGGGCAGACCTGAAGGTCCAATCTTGTCATCCCTGGAAGAGGCAAATGTGTGGCTTAAATATCAAGTGAGTTTAGCCCCGTGGGTAGAAAACAAAGCACACACATTTACCACCATTTGGTGCCTAAGGCAGGAACTGCTGAGCTCAAGGCCCCTGGAGCTTCTTGCTCAACTCACCAGCAGCCCCGACTGATCACATGAGGTTGCACATGGCACTTGGGACCTGGAGTCTTTCTAGTTTCCCAGTATCCTAGAGGCTTGTGGCTGTGGAGTAGAAGACCCAGAGACAGTGCAGCTTAGAAGAACCCCTCTATGCCTTTAGTCTTAGCCTCGGCCTTGCTTCACCCCACAATTGCCTGCAGGTTAATATTTTGGTCCTGCAGCCAGGACCTACATACCTTGCATAACTTCTAGCTTTACAACACCCACCCAGGCAAGGATGGGTGTGCTCATTAGACAGATGAGGAAACAGAGGCCTAGGGGATGACTTGCCCAGGGTAGACTCTGGAACTGGGACTCAAAGTCAGTCTGCGGAACTCTGACCTCAGGGTCTTCCCCACTATTAATGGGGAAGAGAGATGGGCTAGAGAGATGGCTCAGCAGTTAAGAGCCATGGCTGCTCTTCCAGAGGTCCTGAGTTCAATTCCCAGCAACCACATGGTGGCTCACAACCATCTGTAATGGGATCCGATGCCCTCTTTGGGTATGTCTGAAGACAGCTACAGTGTACTTATATAAATTAAAAAAAAATATTAAAAAAAAAAGAATAGAGTCATACCTTGGCGGGGGTTGGGGTGTGTGGGAGGGGGATGAATATTAAAGAGGTAGTTTAAGGGACCAAAAGTATCTTGTCCTTATCCTTAAAGACAGACTTGGGATCTGGCTATGGAGGCCCCTGTTAGAAAAGACAGAGACAGCCCCTAGAAATGAACAGAGCTGGTTTTCTACGTTAGAATCTTGGAGGTTTGAAAATGGCATCCAGGGCTGGAGAGATGGCTCAGCGGTTAGGAGCTCCGACTGCTCTTCCAGAGGTCCCGAGTTCAAATCCCAGCAACCACATGGTGGCTCACGACCATCTGTAATGGGATCTGATGCTCTTCTGGTGTGTCTGAAGACAGCTACAATGTACTTATATATAATAAATAAATCTTTAAAAAAAAAAAAGAAAAAAAAAGAAAATGGCATCCAAGGAGCAGCTGGGCCCTGGCCATTCATTTGTTCTTTCACCACTTGTGTATTTCTTCAGCCATTTCTAAGCTGAGCTGAGTTGGGAGCTGGGGGCTGAAGGCTGGGGCCTACCTCCCCCCAGAGAAGAGGCCTGTGTTCTAACACATGAGCAGTAGAGGGTCTTATAGAGAACCCACCTCATGCCATGCAGGGATGAGTGAGACAGCATGTGGGGTCCCCATGATGCTGCCTGAAGGATGGTCAGCCTCAGCAATGCCCCTTCAGTTGGTTTCTCTGCAGAAGGTGAGGACTGTCTTCAGGAGGAGGGGCATTCCATGTTTGACCCACAGGAGCTATGTGACAGTTCTGAGTCAACCATGGATTACTCAACAGGCTGGAGGGGCCAAAACCTGGGCATATGCAGGAAACAAAGAGCCCCACTTGCTGGAAACATAATAGCAAAGGCAGATCAGTTTATTTCATGACCCTGCAAGGCAGCAGCTTAGAATGGCGGGCTGGCCTAGTGAGTATAGGGGGTTTATAAACCCTAGCATACGACGACCCTCCCCTGTTGTGAATGATCAGGAGGGTGCAACCTTTCCCGAGTTACCTCCGAATAACTTTCTATTCTCAACTTTTAGTATGGGTGGGAGGTAGCTTAGCAGAGTGTGGGGAGGGATGTGTAGAGCAGCAGGTAGTAGCAGAGGGCCAGTGTTTTCTGTTCAGTTTTCACTGGGACCAAGTTAGCTCAAGGCACCTTCAGAAATAAAGAATCAAATTTTTCTTACAAGGCGTGTGTGTGTGTGTGTGTGTGTGTGTGTGTGTGTGTGTGTGTGTGTATGTGCGTGTTGGGGGCACAGTAGTGGGGGGAGAGTAAATCAATGCAGGTAGTGTCTCAGTTCATCCTCTGGCAGTGGCCAGTGAGGGTGCTATCTGGGAAATTAAGCCTGGAAAGTGGACTGTTTTAACAGAATCTAAAACCTGTCTTTTGCTGGGCAGTGGTGGTGTTCGCCTTTAATCCCAGGACTCTGGAGGCAGAGGCAGGTAAATTTATGAGTTCAAGGCCAGCTTGGTCCAGGATAGCCAGGGCTACACAGAGAAACTCTGTCTCAAACAACAACAACTACTACAAAACAAAAAACAAAACAAAACAAAATCCCATCAATCGATCAATCAATCAAGCAATCAATCAATGAAAAATAAATAAAGAAAAGAAAAGAAAAGGAACGCCCATGTCTTAGCGTTGGGGAGACAGTGAGCAGAGCCCTTTCTGTGTAAGCGTGAGGACCAGAGCCTGAGTTCTCAGCTCTTACAGGCAGGGCAGGCACGGGGGGTGGACGGTGCTGGGGGTACAGAGGTACAGTGTGCAGACAGGATTCTGGGGGCCGAACAGCCATCAGCCAACCTGTTGAACTCTGGTTCAGTGAGAGACACTCTCTCAAAAGACAAGGTAGAGTTCGAGAGAGCTGGCTCAGCAGGAGAAGGCACCTGCTAACAAGCCTGGGACCCACAAGAAGAGAACAATCCCCTGGGGCTTGTCCTCTGCTCACACGTGTTGTATGGTGGGACACGCATGCCCACAAAAACCAATGGAAACATAAATAAAATAAGGAAGGTGGAGAATGATTAATGAAGACACCCAATGTCTCAAACACACACGCGCATGCGCGTGCGCCCGCACAGACAGGCAGGCACACACACACACACACACACACACACACACACACACACACACACCATACACAGTAAGTAACGTGATTAATGAAAACCTATTGGGGGAGGCAAGGCAGCTGTTGAACACGGTGACACTGAGGGCAAAGTTTGGTGTGCAGATTCTGTAATGGAGCACCTCACTGTTCCTGAGCATGGTAGTCTCAGTGCCTGGAGTACGCAGAACGCCTTAGGGGCTGGCTTCTGAGAGGGGTTTTGGCTGCAGGCCACAGTTTGTTTCCAGCATGAGGAATACATTGGATTTCTTCACGTGAAGAGGGACTTAGAGGGAGGCTATGGAATAAGGGTCTAGTCCAGGCTGTTCTGCAGGCTCACTGAGAGGAGGTCCATTTGTAAAGGTTTCTGCAGAAGACGGGTGCCCAGAGGACCTGTGGCTCTCACAGGCATTAGCAATGGGTGCCTGCGAGTGAGTGTTCCCCTGCACCACTGCACACTACTGTAAGCCCTTATCAGTCTGTCTCAGGGATCCCATTTTATCGCCATCCTACCGCCACGCAATCTGGTATAGTTGGACACAACTCCCCAGAAGCACGGAGAGACATCGCGCAGCTTTTTAAGAGCCAGGGGTTCAAGGAAGACAGGCCCACATCCAAAGGCTTCTCGGAGTCTCCTGAAGCCTTGCTCTTTCAGCCAGGCCTCCGCAGACCTGCCAGGTGCCACAGAAGGTGTGCAGGAGCCAGCTGGCATGTGCTCCTCTCTCATTTATTGGTCCTTCATAAAGGAGCAGGTGCCATAGCCACCACCCAAACAATTCTCTATAAGGGATTCCAGGAAGATACAGGCCTGGGGCCTGGGCCAAGCCGACCCACCCCTGGCGCCAGGCCGCAGAGCAGCCAGAGACACAGCTCAGCAGCCAATGCCAGTATTTGCCCCGGCCCCGCCTCCCTGGCCGCTTCCCTGGCCTCAGCCCCAAGATCAAGGCTTTAGATACAACAGGTTCTTTGCTGTGCAAACACGGAAGGGCTAGATGAATGGTGGAATTTAAAGTGGCTCCAGCTGGGCCCCAGGGTTTGGGTTGAAAATCTGCTCTGGGTTAAGTGCCTGCCATTTCTGTTTGCTGGGGCTCTCTTTTCATCCTTAAGCTCACAGAACCGAATTTGCTGCAGCCCCTAGGAGGCTCAGGCAGGCTTTTGACAAGAGGACACTACTTCCCAGAGAGGACAGGGGTTGACTCAAAGCTGCAGTGGCTAACACAGGGTTCTGGGGGCCACACTAACTCCAGAGTCAGCCACACAAGTAATGTCTGTGTCCCAGAGTCCTTTGTTTCTCTATTTCTTCTCAAATACAGTCTCATGTAGCCCAGGGTGGCTTCAAACTCACTATGTATTCAAGTGTGGCATGAGTTTTACACACACACACACACACACACACACACACACACACACACACACACACACACACACACACGAACACAGAGAGAGAGAGAGAGAGAGAGAGAGAGAGAGAGAGAGAGAGAGAGAGACATTAAAAGAATTATCAGCAGGCCTGCCTGGCCCCTTCAGCTTTGAGTGGCTGGAAGAAAGTTACCCTAGCGTTCGCCGTGGCCCTGTGGCCAGTGCCACTATGATGAGCAGATATGTGCAGGAGAGATGGGCGAGCCGGAGTATTTCCTGGACAGATGGGAGAGCGAAGCTGGATGGTTCATACACTGGGGAGAGAGGTGGAACTGGAGAAGCAGCAGGGATGAGGACCAGGCAAATATGAAGGGCTGGCACAATCCCCACAGCAATGTTTGCACCCAGGCTACTGCCGGTCCACAGCCCTACCTCAGTTGGGGGTCAATGCTAATATCTCTGGCCTGTGTTGCCACCTAAGGCCATCTGGATGTTAGTGGTCTGGCTGCTGCCTGAGACCATGTTGATGTTCTGTGGGCATGGTGATGCTGGGGGAGGTAAATGGTCTGTGGTGCCACCTGGACGACTATGGCCCATGCTTCCATCAAGGATCATGCTTGGGTCCTTAGTCCTAGAACAGCTGGGGGCTGTGTTGATGTGCCAGGCCCATGTTACCACCAAAGCCCATGTGCATATCCCTGGTCTGGACTGTTCCTGAGGCCATGTTGATGTCAGAGCACTGTGCTGAGCTGGCCCTGCCTCTCATTCACCACCACACCCTGGAGAGCTGGCCCCACCCCTGCTGGCTACAGCACCTGGGAGAGCTAGCCCATTCCCTGTCTGCCTAGAGGTGGCAACATGTCTCTCCCCCTGTACCCCACCTTCTGCTTAAGATCACCAATTCCGACCCCCAGCCGAGGCCTAGATTTCCTGCATACCAGCCATAGGGAAAGAGCCCCTGAGTCTCACGCTTCTAAAGATGAGGGACCGGCTCCTTCCTGACTCTGTGGCACTGGGAAGCTGACTCTACGAGATTCTCAGATTTTTTTCAGGTCTAGTTCCAGAAAGTGTATCTGGTCCCTTGGTTCCAGGAAAGCCTTCCTCTGCAACCTGGGGACCAGCTCCCCTGAGGCAGCTCAGGCTGCAGAGTCCCTTGTGGGGTCAGTGTTTTAGCCACCTAGACAAGCGGGAAGCAGAGTTGGACATGGTGACCTTCACAGGAGCTACTGTTGAGCTGGCGTGGCCACCACTGTCCTGGAAGGGAAGGACAGATGTGACTGGAGCCCTGATGACCAGACTGCTTTCTTCTTGGGCTCGTTCCTCATAGCATACCAACATGGGTCATGTCTCAGCCTTTTTTGACAAACAGCCCCCCAGACATCAGTTTTCCTTTGACTCTACTTCCAGTCAAGTTGCCTGTGTCTCTCCCCTGTGCCCTTTCTGCCCAGAAGCCTTAGCTGAGCACTGCCACCATGTTGGTCATTTTCCCCTCAGTTTCCATAGGGCACACCATCCTGTTTTCCTGTTTGGCCATCTCTTCTCACTAAACCCATCCCCTGCTTTCTTTTAAATTCTGCCACCTTCTAGGGCCCCATCAGTAGCCATCATTTGGGGAATTCTCTTCTTCCCTTTGGAATATGACGATAACTGCAGATCCTCGCCACAGACTGGAGAGAAAAACTCGCTTCTAAACCCACAGCACTGGATGTTTAGCTCCGGGTTCTCAGCCTGAGGGCTGTTTAGCTCCGGGTTCTCAGCCTGAGGGCTGTTTAGCTCCGGGTTCTCAGCCTGAGGGCTGTTTAGCTCCGGGTTCTCAGCCTGAGGGCTGTTTAGCTCGGGTTCTCAGCCTGAGGGGCTGTTTAGCTCAGGTTCTCAGCCTGAGGGGCTGTTTAGCTCGGGTTCTCAGCCTGAGGGGCTGTTTGGCTCAGGTTCTCAGCCTGAGGGGCTGTTTAGCTCGGGTTCTCAGCCTGAGGGGCTGTTTAGGGGCTCGGGTTCTCAGCCTGAGGGCTGTTTGGCTCGGGTTCTCAGCCTGAGGCTGTTTAGCTCGGTTCTCAGCCTGAGGGCTGTTTAGCTCCGGGTTCTCAGCCTGAAGGCTGTTTTTCTCCCTGGCTTTATTCTTACCTCTAGCTCCTGTCTTCCCGACTCATCACTGATGGACACTGATTCCTCTCAGCTCCATCACTTCGTCCCTGTGGCCCCCGCTGTGGTGTCCCTCTATTCTGACTCTTCCCCACCGAGCAGAGCGCCTGCCTGCTAGCAGGTGCTTGGGCAGTCAGCCATGAGTGAAAGAGCACGCTCTGTTCTGCATCCCTCTGCTTCCCCTCACATCTCACATCGCTCTCCTATGGTCTGCCCTCCGCGTTGGCTTTGGAGGCCCCTTTCTGAAACATGGATCCCTCACAGGCTAAGTTCTTCCCTACTCTATGATGTTCCGGAATTGGTCCTTGTGACAGCTCGAGCTTTATCATACCACTCTTCACCCCCACAGCTCTGCTCACCCACGGCTCCCCTGAACTCCACATGTGGAAAGGCTGTCACTAGTTTCCACACTCACGGAACCCCGAAGGCCTGGCCCCTGCCCTTTGAGACATGCTAGCTCATATTCATCCTTCAAATCTACTCGGGCATCATTATCCCTTGGGAAACAGTCTCACCTCAAAGCTTTTGATTACATTCGAACTTCTAGCTGCGGACTCACACTTCCCAAAGCATGCAGAAATCATAGCATTGGCTACACTCAGCGGGATGTAGAAAGTCACTTGTCTGTTTTTCTTAATTAAGAGAATGATGAATCTGGAAGAAGAGAAGCTAGAGGTGAGAATAAAATCAGGCAGAAAACAGTTACTTGAGGGCAGAAATTGTCTTTGCTTGGCCTACCTGGGCCCACTCTAGGTGCCCAATAATTGTAAAAGGATGACTGTTCTGGTCAGGTTTACCCAGAGAAGGAGAACAGGTGTTTCTCTGTGTGTATTTCTGTCCATTTACCCATCTGTCCATCCGTCTGTCTGTCCATACATACACATACATACATACATTCATACTTACATATTCTCTATCTCTACATATCTGAGAGACTTCTTTTAATGAACTGGCCTGTGCAGATACAGGGGCTGGCAAGCCTTAAGTGTTTGGGGCAGGCCAACAGGCTGCAAGTCTCCCTTCGTCGTAGGGTCTTTTATTTCAAAGCTGGTTGCATGATATGCATATTTTGACGGGCAATCTGTTTTACTCAACATTTACTAATTCCAATATTAAGCTCATATTTTAAAAAGGAGCTGATATTTTGGGATGTATATAATATATATATATATGATATATTAAAATATATAAGAAACAATTTTTAAAAAGAGGCCATAAATTTGAACGAGAACAAAGAGACAGCCATGGGAGAGTTTGGAGGGAGAAAGGAGAAGTGGGAAGTGATGTAATTATAATCTAAAAAAATCGGAGCTGGATATGTAGCACAGGGTGAGTGTCTGCTTAATATGGGAGGTCCTGAATTTAATCCTTAGTAAACAACAATGCATTCTCACAGTAACATGTAGGCTGGTGTTTGACCATATCTGGGTGCCATATCTGAGTCACCTTGACACAAGGCTGACAACCACAGTGAACCTTGGCTTCCCCACTTATAAAATAAATAGTTGTTATCATGTTCTAGGATTCTATAGAGAAATCATAATTGTACTATCTGGGGTTGGCTTGTGCTTCCACTCACAATCTGGAGTCCATTGCTAACTACAAGGCAGCTAGGGAAAGAGATTTACTGAGAAGCAGAAAGAAGGACTGGACTGGGTTTTCTGATATTCAGCCTAGAACTGCTCCATCTGAGTCTGAAGAATCATTTTTGAAATTTGGGAGAAAGGAAATTGTCAGAAGCAGGAGCTGACCTCAGAGATCAGCTACAGAGGCACACACTAAGCCTGGTGTCATCACCCTGATGTCAGCATAGGCCTGGGACTATTTGCTTATTTGCTTGTGTAGAAGTTTCACCTCCCAGCAGTAAGTCTCAGACTCAAAATATATTTTCAAATACCTCAATCTCGGTTATATAGTTAGGCTTTTCTCTTATTAGATCCTAACTTAAATTACCCCACTTATTCTACTCTACATTCTCATATCTTCCCAGGGCAAATCTCCTATGCCTGGCTCTATCCCAGAATTCTTCCTGCCTTCCGGATGTGCCACCTTCTATGCTAGCCTTTCCTATAGGTCACACGTTTTTTAATTGTCAGGTGACTCTTCTCTCTCCAGCTTGTTTGCTTACTATTTGATGTTTCTAAGTGTGTGAGTGCAGGCATGTTTACACCATGGTGAACATGTGGAGGTCAGAAAAACAGCTCATAGAAATCAGTTCTATCCTGTCACTTTGTGGGATCCAGGGCTCAAAGTCAGGTTTTCAGTCTAGCACACAGGCACTCCTGCCCAGTGAGCCATCCTGCCAGCCCATCTCAGGAACTCTTGAATATAATCAATCTCTCTCTCTCTCTCTCTCTCTCTCTCTCTCTCTCTCTCTCTCTCTCTCTCTCAGATTTATTTATTTATTTATTTATTTATTTATTTATTATATATAAGTACACTGTCGCTGTCTTCAGACACACCAGAAGAGGGCATCAGATCTCATTACAGATGGCTGTGAGCCACCATGTGGTTGCTGGGAATTGAACTCAGGACCTCTGGAAGAATAGTCAAGTGCTTTTAACTGATGAGCCATCCCTCCAGCCCCATAATTTCTCTTTTCTAGTAAAGTGAGTACAAGCACAGACAAGACTTCACAACTGGTGGATTGAAAACAACTGACTTGGGGTCTAGTATAATTTTCAAAAGTCAAGGTGGAAGACATGTAGATTAAAGCTGGAAAATCCAAGTCACTGCTCTCTACTTGCCTGGAGTCATATAGGACGGAATGTTATCAGAATGTTCTCATACAAATCTATCCAGCTTGGCCTTCATGTTTCTGCCGGGCTGTGGCTGCCGAAGCCTTCAGTGGAAGGACTAGACACAGCACAGCTTCTGGTGAGGTCTTCTACGCACCTAACTTGGTATGATTGTTTCTTTTCAACACCTCAGAGAACTTCATGTGTATGATGATTGGTCTAAATGTATGTAAGTAGTATTAGTTAAGTTTAACCCTAAAAGGACAGAGGAGGGGACTGGAGAGATATCTCAGCGGTTAAGAGCCATGGCTGCTCTTCCAGAGGTCCTGAGTTCAATTCCCACAACCACATGGTGGCTCACAACCATCTGTAATGGGATCTGATGCCCTCTTCTGGTGTGTCTGAAGACAGCAACAGCATACTCACATACATAAAATAAATAGATCTTTAAAGGACAGAGGAGGAAGCTTTAGATCAGAAAGCAAAGTGCAAGCCACCTATGCCAGGCTTGTTCAAGAAGCCACACGCCCCCTATTGGAAAAGGAGGTGGCTGAGTGCTTAAAGCCAAGGCCCGCTAGTCCTTAAATGTTCTGGCTTTCCTATCAGGGTTTGATGAGGGGATGACCCACCTCCTTGCCTCACTTCCATCACTGTATGTTCTATTACTGATTCTGACCTTCTGCCTCTTCTTGAGAAAGATCCTTGAGATTCTTCTGGCTAATCTGGGAGAATCTCATCCAGGGCTTTGATGTGGCTTAGCATGAACAGGCCCTGGGTTCTACACTCGACACATTAACTAACAATCCTCCTCGAGTTCCCTTAGGCACAGCACCGCAGCCCCTTTCTTAGGCAGTGTTTCCCAGGTTGCAGGGAAAGCTATTGCTTGGCTTGCCACTGAGGGCACATACATATGCCACTTCGTGTGCCACAGGTCACGGAAGGAGGTCTTGGTGACGGCTGAGTGGTTAAGATCATCTGTTCTTCCAGAGGACTCAAGTTCTGTTGACAACACACACATTAGGTGGCTCACAACGCCTGTAACTCTGTCACCCATTCCTGGCCTCTTCAGACACCAGGCATGCGTGTAGGGCGCGTACATACATTTAGGCGCGTACATACACATGAAGTAATGAATCAATGGAAGGAGGGGTTAGGGTTTCAAAAGACAAATTCCGGGGTTGGGGATTTAGCTCAGTGGTAGAGAGCTTGCCTAGCAAGCGCAAGCCCCTGGGTTCGGTCCCCAGCTCCGAACACAAGAAAAAAAAAAAACAAAAAAAAAACAAAAAAAAACAAATCAAAAGACAAATTCCAAATGGAGTCTTCTTACATTCACAAATGTGCACTCACACATATCACATACACACATAATACACAATAGTGCAAAAAATCAAACGAAGACATAAAATGAGCCATAAACAACCACAAATGATTTTAAGGTAAAGCGTTGCTTCTCCTAAGGATATAGCTTAATGATAGAACATTTGCCTGGCATACACAAGGCCGTAGATTTGATCCATAGCTCTAGGAAGTTAAAAAAAAAGGCCCGAACCTCCTATGTTTGTCAAATATGAAGTAATTGCCCTAGTTATATTATACCAGAGTAGGGTGTTGACTGCACACGTGACAAGAGCACTGGGCAGGCAGGAACAAGAACACCACCTGCAGGCTGGCCATGAAGTCGTGACCTGTTCCTCGACCACTGAAGTAAAGTCTAGATTTTCACTCGAAAGACAAAATGAACTGTTGAGGTCACAACAAGAAATAGTTGTTTAAAGGACTCATCTGTACAGGAAAGCGAGACCCTTAGAACAAAGGATTTTTAAAGAGGAACTCTTAAAGCAGGTGTGGTAGCACACGCCTTTAATCCCAGCAGTCAGTAGGAGGCAGGAGGAAACGATGGTGTGGCAGTGATGTGTGTATTTTGGGTGGAGTAATCAAATTAGGCTCAGGTTTGATTGACAAATATACACTGTGTTTGATGAGCAAAGTTATTGGTACTTGGAATTTGGTAAGGTATGCTACTGTCTGCTTAGAACAACTTGTAAATATTTATGTTAAAATAGATGTGTGTGTGTGTGCGTGTGTGTGTGTGTGCGCGCGCGCGCGAGTGCGAGTGCGTTGAGGACAGAGGCATCAGACTCCTTTGGAACTCAGGTAACAGGCAGGCGTGAGCGACGCAGGGTGGGTACTAGGAACCAAACTCCAGCCCGCTGAGAGAGCAGTACAGTTTTAGCCACCGGGCAATCTCTCCAGGCCCACGAACATTTTAAAGCATAATTTTATGTGCACAAAAACCAGTGTGCACTGTGCTGGTCAGCTCTGTGTTTCTTTTTTTTTTTTTTTTTTTTTTTTTTTTTTTTTTCGGAGCTGGGGATCGAACCCAGGGCCTTGCGCTCCTAGGCAAGCGCCTACCACTGAGCTAAATCCCAACCCCAGCTCTGTGTTTCTATGACACACCGAGATAACCAACCTAAGGAACGATGCACGTGGCTGACTGACTCAGTGCCTTGGCTCAAATGTTCTGAGTCAGTGGCAAGGCAGAAAAACACCATGGCAGGGAGTGTGGTGGAGCAAAGCTTCACATCGATCTCACAGCAACCAGCCAGGGAGACATCAGCTTTCTAATGAAGTGATCTCTTTTTGCTTTGAGGAATTGGGAGTTGAACTTGCTATGTAGTTGAGGCTGACCTTACGTTTCTGATGCTCCTGCCTCTACCCCGAGTACTTGATTCCAGGCACTCCACTCTTCATTCCCTGTTTCTGTGGTTCTGCAGCTTGAACCCAGGCCTTCACATATGCTAGTCACACATTCTACCAACTGAGGAACATCTCCAGCTCTCAATTCTACTTTTCAGTACCAGTTTTCTGCATTTGCTCTTCATTGCTTTAACAAAATACCCAAACAGTATACCAACTTCAAAGAAGAAAGGCTAAGACTAGGCATGCTAAGTGACATGGCGGTGGCACATGCTTGCAATCTCTCGTTTAGAAGTTTGAGGCAAGAGGGCTATGTATGAGTCTGGATTCAGTCCTAACTACATGCATATTGAGTTCAGGGTAAGTATGGATTACATAGAAAGACTCTTATCTTAAAAAGAAAACCAAAAAAAAAAAAAAAAAAAAAAAAAAAGAGCCAAATGGTTCATTGGCTGAAACACTTTCAGTGTATGCCTGTAGGCCTGAGTTTGATTCCCAGAATCCATGAAAGAGAACTGACTTCGTAAAGTTGTCCCCTCATCTCCATGTGTGCCTAAACACACACTCACTCTCACTCTCTCTCTCTCTAACACACACACACTTTTCCTCCACACAGAAGACTTATTATAACTCACAGTTGACAAGTCTTAGTCCACAGTTGCTTGACAGAGCTCTTTTTAAGCCTGTGGTGAGACAGGATACCAAGCAGAGTATGTCACATTAGAGTATGTTACACATACAAGAGAATGTAGAACGTGTCCCCAGGCCTTAAAGGGCCTCCAGAACTTAGTACAACTGACTGTGATGGAAGCACCATGCAGGCTGAAAAACTCAGCACATAGACAGCATCCCTGCCAAAACTAAAACAAAGATCTCATCTATCAAAGTCCATAGTTCTGGGGAAAGTCTCTAAACGCATTAAGCTAGCTTTCAGGCTTCAGTAGTACTGCTTCTGCTAACTGCCCTTGTTAACTGAAGTCTGTCAGCCCAGAACCTGGTTTTGTGCATAAAAGCTCACTCTGAGAAAGGCTCAGTGCTACACCGGGATTGCAAACACCCAGTGTAATCTCGGGCTGGCTAATGAAGACTTTCTGTTGGCTTAGGCCCTTGCTGGAGCAGTGTTCCCTGGCGGCTGTGGATGAAAAGCTGCTTGGCCCAGCTGCTGTCGAGTGAGGGGAGAGGGCTGGCCTTTCTAACATATTCCAAGCCAGAACCATTTAAGGCACAAACCCGCAAATGGTTTAATTCAAAGCAAGATTGGTGCCCTCATGATCCAGTCACCTCCCAAAGCCCGCCTGTGAGCTTCAGGGAATAAGCCTTCGATATCTGAACCTTAGGTCCATTTAAGATCCTAAGCTTTGTGTGGTGGTGGTAGTGCCCACCTGTGCCTCCAGGCTAGACCACATAGTGAGACATAATGTTTCAAAACCTCAAGACAAGAACCTCCAAGCCATAACACGCTCTGTATTCACCTTGTCACCAATTTCACAAGTCCAAGCTTTTGCTATGACCCTGGGTGGCCTTCTGTATGGTCGCAGCACCACACATAGC
Organism: Rattus rattus; assembly: GCF_011064425.1. Taxonomy (NCBI): domain Eukaryota; kingdom Metazoa; phylum Chordata; class Mammalia; order Rodentia; family Muridae; genus Rattus; species Rattus rattus. Next base: position 47,580,075 of record NC_046154.1, on the reverse strand, counting down.
TCAGAATAGCAAGTGAAACCCAAGACCTACCTTTAATAAAAACTTCACTAATCTCTAGTGTTTCCAAATGTCAAATCAATATTTTCAATTTTTTTGAGATATTTTCTCCCTTCCGTAGTTGCCTATTAAGTCTTGCTGTTAGCAGCCTTTTAAACATGGGTATGTCGAGAACAGTCCTCAATCTGTGGGTTGTGACCATTTGGAAGTCACATATCAGATATTTACATTATGATTCATAGCCAGCAAAATTATAGAGTAGCAACAAAATAACTGTATGGTTGAGGATTACCACACGAGGAATTGTGGTTGTAGCATTAGGTGAAAAATTCTGGTGTGGAGACAGAAAAAAGGTAATTCACAAACCCAAGTCATATATATCATCTAAATTTTCCTAGTTGCCACAATTAGAAAAGTAAAACCAGGCATTTATTTTTTTTATGCTCTTTGAGACACATATAGCCCAGGCAGGCCTGAAACTTACTACTTGAGAAGGACCTTGAACTCTTCTCCATTTTCCAATTCAGTCTTCCAAGTGTGGAGATTGCAGGCATGTGCCTCGACCCCTGCTCAGATATTTTTCACAGACATTTTAATAGGTCGTTAACACCCAAACATGGAAGCATTCTTTGCTGTCGTGTCCAGTGTTTACACGGCTAGGAGTTAGAGCCTCGATACTCACTGGTATCTTCTGGGTGTTTGCTGGAAATGTTGAATCTTTTAATACAGCCCAGGCTAGCCTCGAGTTCCTGATTGTTTGGCTTCTACCTCCAAATTATGATAGGCATATGCTGTGCCCATCTAGAAATTCTGAATCTTAAGTCCTACTCCAGACCTGCTGAGGTTAACTCTTGCTAAATTGCTTCAACTGCACAGTCCTCACAAGGGTGCTTGCTTTTAAACAAGAGCTGCCTGGTGCCAGGTGTAGTGGCACGCACCCAAACTCTGGCTAATTTGCCAACCACCTGTCTTTGTAAACAAAAAAAAAGTATTGGCAGGCAGCCATATTGATTTACTGTGTGTAGCTGGGTATTCCTAAGAAAATTCTTGTGGCCTGAAAGCCTACAATATTTATCATTGGGCCTTTTCCAGTAAGTCTTAGGATGGGAAAAGCTTCTGCCCTATTACTTCCAAGACTGCTGTGAGTCACTGGGGTTCTAATGAATACCTTCAATGGCTGGGATTTCAATAAATGCTAATGATTGTTGGGAAGGCAACCTAACAGAATGGGCTTTGCAGCCAACAAAGAAGTGTAAACTCTAACTTGCTATTGTAAGCTCTGTGACAGTGAACACGCCACTTAACTTGAGGTTGAATGTTCTTGGCTCTGAATTTTGGCTAGTATACTCACTAAGAGGCCAGGGCACGGCTCAGGGCATACAATCAGCAGCAGCTTCATTCACATCTACATTCTATCACCTGTTCTAAACTGTAGCAAGAGGAGCTCAAATTTGTTAGTTCACGTGGTGCTGCCTCCTGTGGCTCCAATCTCCGATCCACAAGCAGAATTCAACGAGAGCAAAAGAGTTTATTTGAAAAAATTACTATGTATTGAAAATATACATTAGAAATTATTACATACGTCCATAGCCTTCCCTCCCCCACCACAAAAGTAGAAATATCTGCTTGCTATGCTAATGCCAAAGGTAAATCCAAACCAAAAGAAAATCACCAGCAGTCCTCCACATCTCATGTGCTGAGGTGAGGGGGGATCAACTGTATGTGTCAGTCAGTAGGAATTGAGCAAATCCCAGTCTTCCACAGCCAGACACACACACTTCTTAGCTGACTGCGGCGAGCTCTGCTCCTGCTCTGACTCCTCGAAAGCTCTCTTTTTGCTCTTCTTTGATTCTTGGCTCAACAGTGGCTCATGGCAGTCCGGAGCCTTCTCCCTATAGAACTGGAGTTTTCCAGAAGAGTTCATGTGGGTCTCTGCTAGGGGACATTTCCTTGAAGCTTCTGTGAGAGCTCGATTCTGATCTGTAAGAATAAGAAGTGGGTGAGTTTTCTGTGCTCGTGGGCAGGACCTGCCAAAGTCTGAGACCACCCAGGACTAAGACAAGGCCCTGGGGTGGTCTGGGCTGACTGCCCAGCAGCAGGGGCGGCAGATATACTACCACGGCAGAGGGAGAGGAGGGCGCTCACTGGGTTCAGTGACTCTAAAATACCTCAAGAATCCATTTTCTCAATTTCCTATGAATAAAAAATCTAGAATGACACAGAAATAAATAAATAAAATAATGTATACAAAGGGACAGTGTCGGGCACATCCTCAAGGCTAATAAGCTGTTGGCTTCCTTTTTCCTTTTCCAACCTGGACCTGACTCTGACCTCTGCCCCTGTAGTATGTGGTCTGCCCTAGGGTTCTGATTTGGTTACTGTTTCCTTCAGCTTATCGCTTAATTCTTTTTTAAAGTGACAAAATGAACATTTTAACCAATCTCCAGAATCTCCAGAATGTTTCTACTTTCAGAGCTGATGGATCAGAGCCTTGTGCATGCTTAACAAGTATTCTACCACAAGCTGCAGCGCCCCCCCCCCCCAGAGCCTTTACTGCCTGGGTATGATGTGAATGTGCAGGCACATGTGGCAGTGCGTAAAAGTCAGAGGAGTCAGTGCTCTCCTTTCATCATGGGATCAAACTCAGGCTGCCAGGTTTGCATGGATGGCAAGCACCTTTTCCCAATGAGCCATCTCACCAGCCTACAGAACATTTTACCATACAAACTAAAAAGTCTGTAGCTATTCAATAGAGATTCCTTAACCCTGCCCTATAACTATTTCTCTTTCCCAGTGAACCTGGTTTTTCTGGGAAGCTCCCAAAGGAACAATCATAATACAGTACTTGTCCTTTCACCACTGCCTTATCTCATGTAGTCTTAATGCTCATGTGTCAAAACGTCCTTACCTTTTAAAAAAACAAAAGATTGGGGCTGGAGAGATGCCTCAGTGGTTAAGAGCACTGGCTCTGGGATCCGACTCCCTCACACAGACATACAAGCACCAATGCATATAAAATAAATACATAAATAATAAAAAGTTAAAGAAGAAAGATTTCTATCATTTAATCATATGTAAGTGTGTGACTGTGTGCACACGGGAGCTGGAGTTTCAGGTGGTTGGAAGGCACAGATATGGCTGCTGCTGAACTGAATTCAGGTCCTCTGGAAGAGCACATGCACTCTTAACCGCTGAGAGAGCCATCTCCATCCCACAATGTTTTTTTTTTTAAAGATTTATTATTCATTTATTATATATAAGTACACTGTAGCTGTCTTCAGATACACCAGAAGAGGGCATCGGATCTCCTTACAGATGGTTGTGAGCCACCATGTGGTTGCTGGGAATTGAACTCGAGCCATCTCTCTAGCCCCCCACAATGTTCTTGCTTTTTAAGACTTGGATCATACTCCCGTGTACATAAACACTGCATTCTGTTAACCCACCTGTCTGCTGCAGGGCATGCAGATTAAAGCCTTTTTTCTCTCATGTTTGAGACTGAACACATGGCCTTGCCCGTGGAAAAAACCCTTGATCCCTGAACAATATTCCTAGTCCTACTTCCATCTGTTGGTGACAATTTTCTGTGCTGTTTTCTTTAGTGCCACCACAAGATACAAATAATAAGCAGCAGCCTTCCCAATGGTGGTACCTGCACCATGAGCTACGCTGAGGGAATGATCTGTCTTAGTGAATACTAGTACAACTCATTTTCCTACAGAGAGAAGACGAGCTGATTGTTTTAAAAGTATAAAAACCCAAGAGCAAAAACTCCAAAACAGAATTTCTCACAGAAGTACTGAGCTGCCTTTCGAGGCTCCGGATCTTTCCGCTGCCGCACAGCTTCCACGCTCACTCGCTCCCACTGCAGGACAATCTAAAAGGAATTTGGAAAGACTTGAACACAAACAAAACCTTGCCTTTTTATTTTTTTTATTTTTTTATTTTTTGGTTCTTTTTTTCGGAGCTGGGGACTGAACCCAGGGCCTTACACTTCCTAGGCAAGCGCTCTACCACTGAGCTAAATCCCCAACCCCAACCTTGCCTTTTTAAATCTCAAATTTTTCTCATTCCTCCTTGGCCCCTTCCCTTTTTTCTCCTTTTTGTTGTTTTCATTTTTTTGTACCAGGGAGGCAAGCACTATTCCTCCTAGCTAGTCTTTGCTCCCTTTCCTGAAACATAAACCTAACTGTTATTCGTAAGAATCAAGTCAGACTGGATCCAAAAATATGTAAGTGCATACTACAGGCCAGCCTGCTGAGCTCACGCATCCCCAGGTCCATCCTGCTAAGTTAGGAATCAACTGCAGGAACTGAACATCTTTAAATACTAAAAGCTAAAACCATAGTCATAGTATGTTTCACACAACCCCAGACCCTTATGCCTGCCATCTCTATGTGCCTATATAGGATGCCCATATTTCTATAGCTACACGTTACAAATGTAATTTTACTTACTAGCTACTGCTGTTTTCTTTAGAAATATGACTGGATATAATAAACTATACATGATAGAGTGAAAAGTAATCATTTCAACATATTTTGAGTAACAAGGACTTTGCATTTAATATTTCTTACTAATGCAATACAACGATCATAATGACCATGAGTGATGAAACACTTGCAGGATACAGAGCAATTCAAGCACTAAGAATAGACCTCGCACAGTAGAACACACCTGTAGTTTCAGAACTATGAATCTAGGGCCAGCCTGGGATACGCAGTGAGACTCAAGATACAGACAGACAAAACCACAAACCGTTAAGAGCACATTTACTAGCCAGACAGGCCATAGCTAGGGATCTAACTTCTGAGTCTCACTTTCTTTTTTTTTTGGTTCTTTTTTTCGGAGCTGGGGATCGAACCCAGGGCCTTGCGCTTCCTAGGCAAGCGCTCTACCACTGAGCTAAATCCCCAACCCCTGAGTCTCACTTTCTTGACATGTTGAATAGAGCTTAGTAATGGTATGCATTCCACAGGGCTGGTACAAGGACTCCATAGAGGGTCTATCAGTGTCTGTTATGCAGAAAGCACTTGGAACATATTAGTTATGGATCCTTCAATGATATTTCCTGGTCCCGGAAATGGGTACTAATCTAAGGGAAGCCAAAATGGACTAAATCAATTTGGTGACTGGGTAGAAAATAAAGACACTGTCCTTCCAGCAACAGAAACAGAAGAAGGGCTAACTGTGAATCCAGAAAAAGAAAACAAGTTTGGACAAACTGACTTTGAGGTGCCAGGAAGATACTTGTAGGTAATATTTGGGGGGTTGGGGATTTAGCTCAGTGGTAGAGCACTTGCCTAGCAAGCGCAAGGCCCTGGGTTCGGTCCCCAGCTCCGAAAAAAAGGAAAAAGATAAGAAAAAAAAATATTTGGGAATACAAATGGCTTTTGATAGATTGATTTTCCTTTCAGGACACTGAGAAATAGAGGCATAAAAGGGAAGGAGGAATCACCTAAGGCAGAAAAATCCCAAGGCATGCATGTCTATATTTAAGGTCACGGAAGGGGAACACTAGGCTACTTGGCAGCTTCCAGAGACACTTAAAGTAGAGCAGTGGAGGCCAAAACCAGACTACAAGACAAGGCAGCAAGGGGTGTGAGAGCTAAGAGCAAAGAGAATGCAGATGCCCTGGTGGTGAGGGACTCACTAGAGTAAGGATAACAGACATTTACATAGAGAAAGACAGCACCACCAGAAGGTGACACAGGGGATGAGGTGGTGAGGAAGCCAGGGAAATGCAATATGACAAAGGAAGTTGAAGGCTTTCAGGAATAAGACTGAAAGAAGAAATAAACAAACAAGGGCTTACCACTAAAATAAACTTGCAAGTTATTTCCTTAAAAAAAATAAAGGAAGTAAAAGGTGGAGAAGTGGAGAACTTTGGAGACAGTCGTACAGCTAGCTACTAAGTTTATGAGGCTCGACTCTCAACTCTCAGTCTCTGGCCCCACAACCTATGTTCTTTCCACCACGTTACTTGCTACCAACCTGTAGGAGGTCTTGGCAAGAGCCATGTGTCCTCCAGATGCACCTAGGATGGAATCTGGGTCCACTCTGGCAATTACTGAACCATGCCTAACTGGAGCCAGCTCCAAATGGTTCTAACACACTTGACACAGGTCCCCCTTCTTATCTATTGGGAGGTGATGCTATCTGTGTTCAGGCTGGTAGACAGATTTTCCACCATGCCTTCTGGCTCAGAGCCAAGGAAGAACTCAGGATAAAGTTGTCCATGCTTCTGCCAAGAAACAACAGATAGGTGTCTGAAGGGGAAGGTGCCCAAACAGGTGAGCTGCTGTCTACCTGGTACCTTTTGACTTTCTATTTAAAGCTATACTTTATCACTAGGGAAAGGCATTACAAAGTCAAGAGAAACTCAAAGGTCAGATCTTTCACTGGCAAAAGGCAAGAGAGCGAAAGCTCAAAGAGACTCCTCATGAAGGCTCTGGGAAAAGAAAAGAACAGTCAGATTTGAAACCTTTACAGTGTGACACCTGTTAATTCTCTCTGGAATACAGCACACTGTGACGACAACAGATCAGGAACATCCCCAATCCCCCTTTTTGCTTAGTGAGTCATAATTTACTTATTTCCTGAATCATTTGTAGAATAAGATGGCTTTCTAGGCATGAGGCCCGGTCAGTCTCTCAACCAAAGCAGGCTAGTATTAAGATCTGAGGACCAACACTACTCCTTCCTTAAGTAGATGGGTCAGTAGAGACTATCACCACTGATGACTGAAGAGACAACAGTACAACTGAGGTAAAAAGTATCAACGGGATCATGTTTCTGTGACATCCAGGTACCTAGAATGAAAGAGAGCAGCTGTACTAACTCTAGTGAAAAGCCTGGCATACCTGGTCAGCCCAGCCCTCTGTTTTACAGTTACTGTGATCAAATTCCTTCAAAGGCACTTTGGAGTGAACAAGGCCTATGTGTGTCCGGAGCTTGTCCTTAACGGCTTTGATATCCTAGTGAGAAAGAAACACCAGAGACATGAATGAATTTTCCAATTCTGACTTGTTTTTAGTAGCAAAGACCACTATAAATTAGGTATGGTGGTGCACACCTATACTTCCAACACTCTGGAAACTGAAGCAGGAAGATCATGCGTTCCAAACCACCCTGGGCTAGCCAACCAGACCAAAATGCCAAATGCTAGGCATGGTGACATATACCTGTGACCCTAATATTCAATAAGCTAAGGATAGCCATGAGTCTGAGGCCAGCCTAGGCTACATGGGAAATTCAAGCCCAGGAAGGGCTACATAGTAACACTGTATCTCAAAAACAAAAGAGAGTAAGACCATCATAAATACTAGCTCTTTTTAAACATCAAGCTGTAAAAGAAGCAAAGTCCCATATCATAAAGCCTATAAGAGACCAAATGCCTTACCTTTAGTCCTGTTCCAGAGATATCCAAGCAGTTTAGTTTTCTAAAAGAAAATAGGTATCCAATTCCAGCATCTGTTATCTCAGGGTTACCTAGACATCAAAAACAAGGCAGCATTCTGTCATAACTGTTGGAAAAAAGCCCCACAGTAAGCTCAGAGGAAAGCACCCAGGCATCAGTGAGCGGAGTGCATGAGAGTTCCAGAGTGAATTCAGTATGAATTCTTATTTTTTCTACTTGCAACGTGAAGCAACCACACTAGATCCTTCACAGTCCAACTACCTAGGACTCAGATGAGCAAAAAAAAAAATACATGACTAAGGCAGTTATCCCCACAGTCAATTAGGAGCAGAACTACTCAAATGGGGCGTACTGTCCTGCTCCTCACCAATTCACTTCTCAAGTAATTACGGGCATGTGCTCAGTCTGAGAAGATTTTCAGGGTACTTACAAAGGGACCATCACTGCTCTTACTATCTTGATTTTCAGAAGCATTTCTTACATACTGCCTTTTCACCTCATGGAGTACTGCTCTAGCCGTTCCATCTAGGAACACTGAGCATAGTGCCAGCGATACAGCAGATGCTCAAGTAGGTAGGTAACTAACTCCCTGGGAGGTCCGCCAGGGGATTCAGCAACATTACTGTGCAGAGGCCAAAACCAAGGCTCAGAAGTCAAGTAACTTGCCCAAGGGTACAAAACCACCTGCTGCCCTAGCCTCTGCGGTTTCTACTCACTGAGAACCAACCCACCTTGCCACAGATGGTATTACAGGACTCCCAAACCGCTGGCTTCTTATCACTGGAGTCAAGTTAATCTTAAGTTACCATAAGAGTGATTAATTCTGTTTCTTACTAGGTAAATACTGAGAAAAAGAATGTAGCTGACAGACACCATGGATCAGAGAATCAAAGTAGAGCCAAATGCCCTTACGGATGCTCTTAACGTGGCAGAAGGACCCTGCTGGCTATATGCTGAGTGGCATGGGAAATCTGAAGGGCCTTTTCCCTCTCTGTAGGAAGTGGTGATAATCTTCAAAAGGCACTGGGCCAGGAGTCAAGAGCTGTTGGCCTCAGTTCTGTCACTGGACTGTTATGGCTCCTAGATCAGCTTGTCTTTTATCTCCTCACATAGGGGATCGATGACCCTAAAGCCATTCCCCAGACACTAACACCCAGTAACTTACAAGACAGGTCTAACAGCGTTAGATTCTCAAGGCCTCTTTTCAGCACCCGCACTGGCGCTGTCATTTTCCGAATGCCTGCATCTGATAAGCAATTATCCTTCAAGTGGAGCTGAGTTACACTAGAGAAACAAAGGCCATAAAAGTATCACTTAATGAATGTTTAAGAACATACTTGGAAACATTTCACTTATAACATAAAATATTAACATCTCTAAATATTATAAAAGTTCACCCAAATCCCACTAAAATATTGTTCTGTTTCCAACTGTCCTTTCCTATTGATATTCTTGAATTTCTGTAAATTTTTAAAAATAAATTTTAGGGCTGGAGAGATGGCTCAGTGGTTAAGAGCACTGACTGCTCTTCTAGAGGTCTTGAGTTCAACTCTCAGCAACCACATGGTGGCTCAAAACCATCTGTAATGGGATCTAATGCCCTCCTCTGGTGTGTGTCCAAAGACACAGTTACAGTGTACTCATATGCATAAAATAAGTAAATCTTTAAAAAAAAAATAATGATGGTTACTTAGAAGCTGGACATGGTGGAGCACACCTAGCACTAGGGAGGCAGAGCCTGGCAGATCTCTGCACTGGAGGCCAGCCTGGTCTACAGAATGAGTTCTAGGACAGCCAGGGCTCTGTTACACAAATACTTTCTCAAAAAAACCCAAAAACCAAAAATAAACAAACAAACCCCAAAACCAAACCAAACCAAAAAAAGTTATTTAGAAAAAAGAACGAATTATCATTCCTAAGAGCTTTCCAATCTATACTGCTATATCAAGTGAACAGAAGTTGAAAAGGTTTTTAGAAAAAAAATTAGTAAATAATACAGGAAAGTAATCCTTAAAATGATCCCACTAGACCATCCTTTAAAAATAAAACAGGGCCTGGAGATGGCTCAGCAGTTAAGAGCACTGGCTGCTCTTCTAGAGGACCCAGCATCCACATGGTAGCTCACAATGGTCTGTAACTCCTGATCCAGGGGATCTGACACCTTCACACAGATATACATGCAGTTAAACCACCACTGTACATAAGATAAAAATAAGTAAATAAGTAAATATACAAAACATTTACAAGTAACAGTGAGCTGGTACCTGGACAGGGCCTCATTGGTGAGATGTTCTAGAAGTTCATGCTCATCTCCAAGCCAGCAACAAGATAGATCCAGGCGGGTCAGCTCCCGGAAAGACTTGATCTCTTCAAGTTTTTCTGCAACCACCAAATACCTGTGCAGTGTGGAGAGCTATCAATAGCTTGCCTTTATCTTCTCAAACATTCGGGTTGTGACTTGGTGCCAGTCAACATGACATCGTCCCAAATACCAAGAAATAAGCACATACACTGATGACTATCACATGGGTTGGTCTAATTAGTAAATAGCTCAAAAAAACCTTTGTATATGACAATAGAATAAACATTTTTCAATAAACAGAAAAGTATGAGCAAAGGCAAACCACAAGGAAAAAAATCCAGCTGGTAATTAGCCAGACCTTCATGGTAGCGCTGGATTTCACCTGGGAAATTCCAAACTTACTCCCTTTTCTTTTTCTTTTTTCGAGGAAGGGTCTTCCTCTGTAGTCTAGGCTGGACTTGATTTAAAAGTCTCTTGCTTCAATTAGTAGCATGAGCCCAGGCTTTAATCTGCATATACTAAAAAGTGTTGGGGCTGGGGATTTAGCTCAGTGGTGGCGCTTACCTAGGGCGCCAAGGCCTTCAGGTTCGGTCCCCAGCTCGAAAAAAGAACCAAAAAAAAAAAAAAAAAAAAAAAAAAAAAAAAAAGTGTTTCAAAAACTATCTAGCACACGGCATTTTATCTTTCTACCGAGGCTATAGCTTGAGCACCCGTCCACACCACTGGATCTGTTCCCCTAACTACCTCAAAGTATGCTGCAGCATGACTCTCATTTAGATGCTTATTAAGACAAACTATGAACATAAGTGACTTAATTACACTGGAGCACCTTGCCAAGCTGTTACCAGGAAGCATCAGGGAGGCCTCTGGAGAGGAAGAGATCAAAATGCATTCCACAGTCTGGCTGGGCTCTGCTCTGCCTTCTAGTTGTTCATCTATTTCTAATGAGGTCAACAGAAAAAAAAATGAAAGGGATTAGGTGTGACAGAACAGGATACTAGGGAAGCCTGACTGTGGCCAGAGCACCCGCTTCTCATCTACTTTCCTCTTGGAGGCCTGTGATTTCTACAGCGGAAGAATATGCTAGGATTAGTGAGAGCACACAGCACCCTTACTCAGCAGGATCTTAACTGCCAAAAACAGGATGGATAATCAGAAGGAAGAATGGGGTGGAGCTTTTCCCTTCCTAGATCCAAATGAAATTATCAGTATTAAACTGACGACTGGCCTAGTAGGTAAACGGCTGAGGTGCAGGATCCTTTTTAAATTGAAAAGTTTAAGCTGCCTGGAGAGAGCTCAGCTGGGTACACAAGTAAGCATTACTTACCCAGACTACTGTAGCTGCACTGAAAATAAAGCTGCTCTCTACCTCTGATCACAGTTCTGAAGTGTTAGTGGGGACTCTGGGGGTTATTGGCAATTAGAGAAAGGAAAACAGGTCCTTTGATCAATTACCATAGGATTTTTAGTAATGCTGAAATTAAGGGTGAAGAACGTAATACTGTGTAATGTGATTAAGAAACACTGTGGAACGCAAGCTGAGGATAGGCACAGACAATACTAGATGCTAATCTAGGACAGAAGGCTCCAGATTCTCGTTTGCAGCTTGTCTTCCAAATGACCTCTGAAGGCTCAAAGAGTAAAGAAACAACAGAACGCAAACACACATATTTTAGTGCAAAACAGACCTGAGTTTGAATTCTTTTTTATTTTTTTGTGGGTGAAGAAGCAGAGACAGAGACAGACTGGGAGAGAATGAGAAGATAGTTCTCTCTTTCCGTGTTTATGTGAGCTGCAGGAGTCACTGGGAGGTGTCATTCTTTACCTCTGAGCCACACTGCTGGGCCCAGTCTGTATTCAAACAGCTTTAATTATTTGCTCCATCACTTGACCCTTTGAGCTTCAATTTTTCCAACTATAAAACTGCACCTTCCCATTCTTTCTTACCAAATTAAGAAAAAAAAAAACATTTATGAAGTATATGGTGCACCCTTTAAATAGTAGTGATTGGGGGTTGGGGATTTAGCTCAGTGGTAGAGCGCTTGCCTAGCAAACGCAAGGCCCTAGGTTCAGTCCCCAGCTCCGAAAAAAAGAAAAAAAAAAAAATAGTAGTGATTACTACTTTGTTAACATAGAGTGATATCTTAAGAAAAATGTACTTGCTCTCTGTGACCACCATTAGGTTTAAAATACGAGGGAGTTTTGTCTGCCTGGCCCCCGCCATAAAGACACGGCCTTCTTTCAGCAGGCAGCTTCTGGGCCTAATGAGGTGCTCCCACCTGCCCGATTCTCTTATTGTCAATTATTTTCTCAAAGTTCTTTCCTCTGGCCTGACCTCTTTTGTGTTGTTACAAACACCTCTGCTACTGTAGCTCTAGATTGCAAACATCTCTACAGCCCTTGCTCTCTAATGTTCGTCTGATTAGTCAAAAGAGAGGGTTTTGGTCACAACTGTAAACTCACTTGTACCTGCACAAAAGTGCAAAGTTTGGAATTTAACAAAATACAATCTGAGAGATTATACTGAAAATGTTCCCTATATTTTATTACAAATACATGATCAATATAAATACAAAATACAGGATAGGGTAATGGGGGAGGGATTAAGAAACTACAGAAGCTGGGCAGTGGTGGGACATGCCTTTATGCCTTTAATCCCAGGACTTGGGAGGCAGAGGCAGGAGGATCTACAGGGTGTGTTCCAGGAAAGCCAGGGCTACAGAGAGACCCTGTCTCAAAAACCAAGAAAACAAAATTACAGAAAGTACAAAGAAAATAAAACCAATTATAATTTTCCCTCACAGACATTAGGTTTTTTCTTTCAACAATATATAAAAATATTTTTTAAACAAAATTTAAAAAAGTCACTACCTTGAATGTAATCACAAGTAGAATGTGAAAATAATTTTTTTTTAAAAAAAATAATGATATCTGGCCCTCAAAATGGCCCAGTGAGTCAAGCATTTGCCATTCAGGTTTCATGACTTGGGAGTTCAATCCCTCACATCAACCAAAAGGTGGAAAGAAAGAACTAACTCCACACAGTTGTTCTCTCACCTCCATGCACATCACAGCACACAGCACATGCCATGTCATACTCGCATCTACTAAAGTGTACAATAATAAAGTGGGTTTTTAAAAGCCCACGTGCATCTGGGCATGGTGAAAAATGCCATTAATCCCAGAACTCGGAAGGGAGAGGCAGGCAGGTCTCTGATTTCAAGACCAGTCTAGTCTATTCAGTAAGTTAGGGCTACACAGAAAAGGCCTGTCTTGAAAAAATAAATAAGTAAAAAAGCCCATTTGTCTAAAGAAAGAATAATAAAAAACCCTTAGAAACGGGGTTTTGCTAATAGTCTGTTTGGCCTGGTCCTGGCTCCATCGCTTGCCTTAAACTCACGTGCTCTTCCTGCCTCAGCCTCCTGAGTGCTGGGATTACAGAGTTAGTCCATATTTGTAGGTTCATTATTTTCTTTCTTTCTTTTTTTTATTCATTTATTATATATAAGTACACTGTAGCTGTCTTCAGATACACCAGAAGAGGGCATCGGATCTCCTTACAGATGGCTGTGAGCCACCATGTGGTTGCTGGGAATTGAACTCATGATCTCTGGAAGAGCAGTTGGGTGCTCTTAACCACTGAGCCATCTCTCCAGCCCCCTAGGTTCATTATTTTCATTTGTCACATTCTGACCATCATTTAAATTATCTGACTATACCATAATCTGCCCAACAAATTCTCTAGCTTTCAGCTTCTCACTGCTACAAAAAAAGTGTTACCAGATTGAATACATTTTAAAAAATATTTATTATTTGGGTTTTTTGTTTGTTTTGAGATAGGGTCTCACTATGTGGTACTGACTATCCTGGAATTCTAGATTAGACCTCACAGAGATCTGCCTGTCTTTGCCTCCTGAATCTTGGGATTAAAGGTGTGGGCTACCATGTCCAGCTTAAAAGTTATTTTTAAGCGAAGTCCTCACTATGCCATCTAAGCTGGCAATGAACTGGGCCTTCGGCTTCAGGGCTGCAGCTGTGCGCCATTATGATTAGGCTCACAAGAGAGGCTCTTTCCTCTGTCCAGTTTCACCTCCTGTTTTTGCCTGAAGCCAGGAGTAAGAAGAGAAACAAGAAGGTTGAATCCTTTCACTGTGTAACTTCATTTGCAACAATCACCTACTTGGAGTCCAAATTTCTCCTGTAAGATAGATGTTGCTCTCTAGGGTGATCACCACGCTTGCTGAAATAGTCTTAATATGCAGAATTATGGGCTAAGCATGGTGGTCCATGCCTGTACACTCAGACAGAGCAGTGGAGGGAGGATTAGCCATGAGTTTGAGGCCAGCTGGATTTACACTGAGTTTTGGGCAAGCGCAGCTTCATAGAAAGACCTGTCTCAAAAAACCTAAGCAAACAAAGTGAACTAGATGTTGAACAAATCATGTAGTTGTTTTTAGGTCTCTCCTTTTCTTTCTTTTTTTTTTTTTTTCTTTTTTTCGGAGCTGGGGACCGAACCCAGGGCCTTGCGGTTGCTAGGCAAGCGCTCTACCACTGAGCCAAATCCTCAACCCCTAAAGTAAGTTCTCCTTTTCTTTCTTTTTTTTTTTTTTTTTTTTTTTTTTTTTGTTTTAGGTCTCTCAGTACACACTGCAAACTACTTTCCAGAAATGTTACACGCACCTATTATTTTGGTACTGGAGCTGTTATATTATTTATATGCTCATCAAATGTGAATTAAAAGTGTTATTATCACAATCTAACCAATCAGAATACAGAATATTACGGACAAACAGCATTTTCTTTCTTTTTTTTTTTTTTTTTTCTGGAGCTGGGGACCAAACCCAGCCTTGCACTTGCTAGGCAAACGCTCTACCACTGAGCTAAATCCCCAACCCCCAGCATTTTCAAAAGCATGGGAACTATTAAGACTGTAAAGATAACTGGAGAACATGGGAAAGTAGAATACCAGTTATAGAGCATGTACTCTCTTAATGAAGGAAAGTATGTCTTTGAACATTATTGCTGTGATAGGATTGTAAAGTTTTTCATTTTAGTTTTATATATTCTCAATATGGAGTTTTTATACATAATTCTGCTTTTCACCCTGCTAATTTTCTAGAATAAACAAAATTACTTGGAATAAAGCACAGGAGTGAGGCAGCACAAGGTTGCCCATGCCTATAACAGCACCCAGGAGGCTGAGGCACCAGTTTGGCAGTATAAGGCCAACCTGAGCTAATTAATACAAGATCCTACCAAGGAAGGAAAGAATAAGGGAGGTGGAGGGATAAAATGTGAAATAAATTGGCTTTGTCATTCAGCAAGATAAGTGTTTTCCTTTCATTGGCAGCATTCCCATGTAGGCCACAGCACAGACAGTTCAGGAAATGCCTGCTTTGTGTTAAGTCCAAGGTTCTGTTCTTTGTGTCCTCTGGCCTAATCCTTTTAAAGCAACATATGCAGCCTGACCTGGGGTAAACTCATTAACTCCATGAACCAATTAAGTAAAGACTAGTTACACTTTTCTTCGTGTTGTATGAATTTTATATTTTCTGTTATTGCTTTCTCTTTTATTGTACACTTCTTGTTTGGCTTCTTTTTTGGGGGGGGAGGGTAAATCTGTGTACCCCTGGATATACTAGAACTCACTCTGTAGACC
The DNA here is from genome assembly GCF_011064425.1 of Rattus rattus. Lineage (NCBI taxonomy): Eukaryota > Metazoa > Chordata > Mammalia > Rodentia > Muridae > Rattus > Rattus rattus. The sequence goes on along the minus strand of NC_046154.1, from coordinate 47,564,697 downwards.
AGGATGGCCTCACACTCAGAGATCCACCTATCTCTGTCTCCTGAGTGCTAGGACTAAAGATGTGCTGTTTGGCTTCATTTTATAGGTCATATTTATTACTCATCTGAACTGTAAACTGGTAGCCTGGGGAATGTGGTTCATATAGACACTATACTAGTATGTATTAGGTCCTGGGTTGGATCTTCAGTATCACACACATAAAAAATGAATTAATAGCAAGCTGCCTTTTAATCATAAAAAAATTCAGATGGTTCACTATAAAACTGTCTACAACACTGACCACAATGCTTTTCAAATTATGTGAAGAAAGAAAGTTACACAGGTTTATAAAACATGTAGTCCTCTACATTTCCAGCTCGACAAACTGGAAAGAGATGTTAAATGTTCAAAGTATCTCTGGAATGAGAAAAAAGTGGCTGGGCTCAGGGAAGGAAGCAGGAGACAGAGAGACGTTATAGTCTTCTGTACTCATGTTTGAACTGTTTGCCAGGGCCATTTTTACTCTTTTAAAAAAAAGTAGATGTTCTCAAAGTTTTCTTAAATGATAATGAAATAAATATTTTAAATAAATGCAAAAAAGTACATGAACAAAGGCAAATCAGTTACAAGGGAAAAGTCTGCTCTGTAAGGAGATAGGCCTGGATGTTGGGAACTTATTTGAGCATTTCCAAACTTCAGGATGTTTGAAATTTTAATCATGTGTTTTAAAAATGTTACCTTTAATCTAACAATCAATATCTAGTGTTCTCAAAACTGAAAAAGGACCGAGAACTCTGAGTACTAATCTTATTCCCAAGGCTATACCAAGAGATACTTGGCAGGTCATAAATTTCCTGTATTCTCTTATGAGAAAAGTTGACTCCAAGGGAGCAAGATGGGATACGCCTATACCTAAAAGTTGAAGAAGAGAACAGAACAGGTTTTTTTGTTCTTTTTTTTTCAAGACAGTGTTTCTCTGTGTAATAGCCCTGACTGTCCTGGAAATCGTTCTGAAGAGCAGGCTAGCCTTGAACTCTGAGATCCACCTGCCTCTGCCTCCCGAGTGCTGAGGTTAAAGGTGTGGACCACCATCACCTGGCGAGCCTAGTGGTTCTCTACCAGCCTGGGGCAATATAGCAAGACCATATCTTAAGGAAAAAGGAGCGAGAAGTTGGTTGCCAAGTATTTTTATCTATTAGAAAAGCTGTGGTAGGGGTTGGGGATTTAGCTCAGTGGTAGAGCGCTTGCCTAGGAAGCGCAAGGCCCTGGGTTCAGTACCCAGCTCGAAAAAAAGAACCAAAAAAAAAAAAAAAAAAAAAAGAAAAGCTGTGGTAGCCAGCCGAACAGAACATTTTAAAACAAGGCTAAATGTTGTCTAAGAGATGAGAGAAAGACAGGTGATCCCCTGCTGCCTCCCCAACCTCTCTGTACTTTAAAGGTTTAAGTGTGAAATCGAAAGTACTGTTTGATGGTAGAGCTTATGAGCGCACTAAGCCCCAGCCGGGGCTTGACAGGATAAACATCCACTAAAGTACTCACTAGCTAATGAGAATACCCACCTGTTTCGCAAGCACAGTGAGCAAAGCACCAGACTTCCATAGGCCTCAGTGAATTTCTGTAAAGCCCTCAGCCCTGCACCTGGCTCTGTGAATTTCTGTCTGGCTTCAGCAGCAGAAAATAACTTCTCAGCAATCTGCTCAGGAAAGCCAATAAGGGAATCAATGTGATCAACATTGTCGGAGATGAAGCCCAGCACCAGGCTGAAGAGGGATTTAGCAGAGTAGCGCAGATTCCCCTCTCGGGTGTACGTGAAAATGAAGTGATCAGTCTTCTCTTTCTGTGCAGTGTCGTCTTCCCTGTTCATGCATAGCTCCACAGAAAAGCCTTTGGGAAAGAGTCTGAAAGGCCGTGGCTTCTGCAGGCTGTTCTTAACACCATCCAAGGCCAGACTGACCATGTGGAGCTGCCCATTTTCTCGAACATAGATGGGCCCCGGATCCAGGTGGGCTTCTGAGTTGAGGTAGTAAGCCATTGCCTTGGTTGCAACTGTGAAAGCAATGAGCACGGAAGCAAATCCAATTAGAATGTCATCTGCAGTATGAACTTCACCTGGCTGTGCCCACAGCTTTATGATCCTCCCACCATGATGAAAGCAAGACTCCACAGTTGCTGAGGGCTTTGTCACTATGAGGCTGTTCCACTGTTTCTACCTGAAGTGCCTCTTTTCCATTTTTCTCATGATTTAGTAATCTACTCATCTTTCAGAACTTTGAGCTCAAATTTCATTTCTAAAATTCACCCAGAAGTTACAAAAAATGCCAGCACAATACTTTTTTTTTTTTTTTTCCTTTTTTTCGGAGCTGGGGACCGAACCCAGGGCCTTGCGCTTGCTAGGCAAGTGCTCTACCACTGAGCTAAATCCCCAACCCCAACAATACTTTTAGAATTAGATTTACAGCTGCACAATTTATGTTAGCAATGAGGAACATCCTAAATGCTCAACACTGAGTATTAATAAACAAAGCATACAGTATTTCATCAGATGTTATAAGCCCACAAAATTCTGGAATTAAAAATGTTTACACACAGTAAAAAGGAACTCCCCTCGCTGGTTTGGCACCTTCCACTCTTCTCTTTGTTGCCCTTGGCTCACTGTCTTATTGATTTGCTTCTGGGCCTGTCTTTGCTGCTTTGTACACAGAGAGAAGGGCTGCATTTAATTCATTCAGACTGGTACGGTGCAGTCCCTCGGGAGAATGTCTTGGAACTAGTTTACTAGTTCCATAAGCCGTAGGTAAACCACAAGCAACAAGCTGTCTTGAATTTACAAATAAAGGCCTCCACAACAAAGGCTAAATAAAGTCATTACACTCCTCCAGTGTTAGATCTGTTCAGACTCTGTCAGAGCACTCTGAGGTAAGTTAAAAACCCACAAGCAGTTTTGTTTTTCTTTAATCCCATTGGTGACATTATGCATCAAGAATTAACTGTAATAAATACTATTTTCTTGAGGAACTGAGATTTCAAATTACACGAGAAACTGCTACGTTAAATAAAAGCATCTGATTATCATTTTTACAGTAAGAAAGGGGAAAATGTGAATTTTAATACCATGTAGGACTATCCGTATTTCTAAAGGACTCAAATTATCGCTCAAAGACTCTGGTCGACTTTTAGAGTGTACTAGGTCAGCTTCTACATCAATACCTACAATGTGGCCTGAAGCCACTAACAAGTGTCAGCAAACAATTAAGTCAGTGACAAAAATGCTGAGTCTCTGAAGATCAAACAATGATCCTGTTTGTGAGAATCACTACTATTCATTTTTCTCCCAAGAATAATTATGTGCATAAAGCATATCAGAAAGGAGGGCCAGCTTAGCCCTGGAGCCTCGCCCTTCCCAGCTCATCTACTATGTCCTATTCTGTGGCCCTGCCAATACTACATGGGTAAACTGCCACTCACTCAACCTGCTGGAATTAGCTTAGTTTACTGCTTTTGGTTGTTCTGCCTGACCTAGCCATTTCCTGTTCATCATTAACATTCAGCTCAACCATCACTCAGCATTCTCCTGGGAAACTTCTCCAACCTAGGACCAGTCCATGCCTGTCTGGTTTTCCCAGAGCACCCAGTGTTTCCTTTTACACAACACTTAGCACTGTGTACTATGTTCACTTGTTACTGTGCCCAAAGCTGTGAGTTTTTTCTTTCTCAGGCTGGACATGATGCTTAGTACTGAGTAAGCACTCAACAGATATAAGCTGAACTGAATGAGACCTCAAAGGGGTAGATTTAGTGCTGAGTTGAAGGGCCTGCTGATATTGTTGCTAGGAGCCAGCGCCTCTTCCAGGCAACAGCTGCAGGCTCCTCCCCCACTTGTCAGACCCTTCTGCAGGTGGTAGAAGCACAGCAGATGATGGGGCTATATTGCTACTGGTACTACGTGGGGGGTGGGGTGGGGGGAGGGAGGACAAAACAACTAAAGTAAAAACCAGTTTAAAAAAAAAGTCTTGTCATAGTGCCAGCTCTTATACTTCATACTCTTGCCAGCATTCAAGGGCTGCTGCAGAAAAGATGTCCCTCCCCACTCCCCCCACCCCCACGCTATAAGAGTTTCTTTCAGCAGGGGCAAGCATTTGGTCCCTTCGACCTCACAGACCTTAATCCTAACTAGGAGAAAAAGAAAATATCCTTTGATCTTTAAGACTAGACTTTCAGAGCCTACTCTACCTAGATATCAGAAAGTAGATACTCTGTATGGCGTAAAAACAAATTATTTGATACATAGACAAGAAGTGACCAAATGGGTGAATGAAGGAAAGAAAACATTTTATCATTATCACCATTTTAAAGTGGCCGGAAATTTAGTGTGTAGTCCAGGCTGGCTTCAAACTCACAGTGATCCCTCAACCACAGCTCTCCAAGTACTGGGATTACAGTCATAAGCCTAATGATCTGTGACAGAGGAAAGGCAAATCCTATGGAAGATAATATATCTGAATAGACCAGCACACCATAATGCTGACAAGCAGAAGGAAGGAAAGACAAAAACCCAAGCTTTACATATATGTATGCACTGCTCTTAACCCTCTCTAACCTCCCACAAACTTTGGAGTGAAACAGAATGAATGGATGACTTCTATGAAAACTAGAAGTATGATTCCATCCAGCAGAGGGCACAAGTAGTGTGGGCCGAGAGTTTGGATGCTAATCCTTTACTCTGCCCCTCCTGGCAACTTTACCCTCCAAGGATCATTTTCAAAAAAGAGGGCCCAGTTATGACTGTATCACATCTTCAGACTCTCGTCAAACAGTTCTCTTTTTAAACGTTGAAAACAAACTCAATATTTACTGACGAGTAAATCTACGTCTTGTCCAGGCCGCAGTCCAAGGCTTTGTTTTCTTCAGTTATTTGAAGAACTACTCTTAGTTTAGGGAATCATGCATGGTGATCTTTTTTTTTTTTTTTAAAAAAACACCCTGCATTCTCCTAATCAAGTACTTCCTGCAGTTTGTGAGGTACTATAAAATGATCTAAGGATTAAATGAATGTCTGAACTTTCAACTTGAAGAACCAACCATAAAGGGTAAAGCTTCTAAACTGGATATTGTTTGCCCCTCATTATTGTTCATGTTGGCCTACTACAAACCAGCCCCTTAAAAGACAGAGCCTTCCTTGCCTGGGGATAGGAGTGCTCATTTAAACTGGAAAATTAATGTAATGGCTATCTGCAAAAATAACGATGTTCAGTGTAGATCTCATAGCAGTTATATGTCAGATCAACAGAGTGACAGGCAGTCTGGTGGTGGTCTAGCCCACTACAGAGAAGCAGCTCTGTGACCCACATGAGCATTACCAAGTATGGTACGACAGTACATTAGCATTACATTGGTGAAGCTAAAGTTAGCACAAAGCATGCATATCATTTCTTCAAATAAATGAAACATAAAAATTCAGTTCTCTACAACTTCTTTAAATAAGAGACAAGATAAAATGATTTATAACTAAACAGGAATTTTTAAAACCTTGAAGCCAGTTTCCAAGCAGAAAGCATAAAAATTATCCCAGTCAGGAGAAAGAAGAGAAGAGAGAAGGCAACAGGATAATAGTACTAAAACTGTGAGCTGAGCCTACGGTTCAGGAAAAATAAAAATAAAACCAAAACCAACAATCAAAAAGAACACCTAACCTTAGTAGGCAAGCTAGTCTTCTAAGAGTAGTAAGTAGGCCGAAGTAATGATCAACGGTAATTCTTCCAGATGGGACTGAAAGCTACCATTTACTATATACCTACAAGCTGGTAAGCACTGTTAGGTACAATATAAAATGATGTCATGCAATCACTGATCCTATGAGGTCAGTTCTGCCACTTACTGGATTGGATGAAGAGCCTCAGAGAAATGAAAGACCTTACTTAAGGCTCACAACTCCTAAAGGCCAAATTCAATCACAGGGCTGTGTAACTCCAAAGCCCAAGATCTTCCCACTTGCATTGCTGCTGTATCTCAAGACTAAAATTACAGCACCAGCCTTAAAAATGTTTTAAAACTCTCAAAATTAATCTCGTCGGCCATTTGATCTCTCTGGTACTCACACTGGCTCAAGCTGAGGGTTAAGAGGGCCGGGAATATATTGAAAAACCAAACAGTGTTCATCTGAGGAAAAGAGTGGGTGGAAACAGAACCAGGGCTCACTTTAAGGGATGAGGCATTCCTCCTTCACTCTGCCAGGGCAGAAATCTGCCATATCCACACCAGAAAAACATCTGTCAACCCATGACCTTCATCTCAAGACTGCAGATACCTTCGCCTTACTTGAACATGTGTGGTTTTTAAAGACTTTTTCTTTACAACAACAACAACAACAACAACAAATCCAAAGAGAAAGTAGTTCTGAAGTATCTCTAACCAACTAACATCCACCTTCATTGTTCTGTGTCACCGCCATTATTCAATTTCCCACTACTTCTTTTTCCCTGTAACTTACACTTCCCTATCGCCTTCTCCCCCAAACTGCAGAAACTCACGTCATATCCAGGCCCATACTTTGTTCAAGAGCAAGCTAATCTCTCCCACATTTTTTTTTTTTTTTTTTTTGGTTCTTTTTCGGAGCTGGGGACTGAACCAGGGCCTTGCGCTTCCTAGGCAAGCGCTCTACCACTGAAACTAAATTCAACCCCATCTCTCCCACATCTTGATAGTTTTACCCACCCTTTCGCTTTTCATACCAAAAAAAAAAAAAAAAAAAAAAAATCCCCATTCCTCAAATTCTAACCTTTCTTATTCATTCCCAGATCTTCTACCCATCTACCTCACAGCCCAGACTCTTCCCGTGCCCCTCAAAATTCGGCCCCGGTCCTCCAGACTCAACCCCACCTCCACCTGCCTCCTAGAGACCCGTTTCCAGCCCCATCCTTCTCTCCCTCACGATTCTTCCCTTCCTCTCGCCATCGAGGTTCCTCTTAGCACCCTAGTCTCTCCATCTCTTTCCCGGTTTTGCGACCTCAACCTTCAGAATCCCCTTTCTTCACGCTTCACTATCTCCAACTTCACAATCCGCGGTCTCAACTAGTTTCCTCCCTGCCCCCCAAACCCCACCCCTCCCCCTATTCCAACCCTAGCTCCTTTCCTCCGTGCACTCCTCAACCCCTTTTTTCCCCCTTCCCCGGCACTCCCACCCAAATCTCTCCCCAAGTCCACCCAAGCTAAATACGCTCCCTCTCCCGCCCAGAACCCTAATTCTCACACACCCTCAGTCTAACCCGGGACGCCGCCGACCCCACCCTTAAACCCACCTCAGGCACCCCTATATCTTCATCCTCCCACCTCTCCCACCGCGAGCTCTACCTCGTCCCTAGGGCCTTTCCCCTCCCCCAGCCCCCTCACACTCCGCCCCCGCACCCACGCGCTGCCCGAGGCTCGGCGAGCGGCCCGACCCGCGGCCGCCACCTACCTGTGCCCCTGCCCGGGGCAGCGAGCGGCTGCACCTCACAGGCGGCTCCTTCCTCCACTGAGCGGCTGACCAGGAAGCGGCTCAGCACCTAGGCCACAAAGCCCGTGAGGGTGGGACACACACAGAGGGTGGCAAGAGGGAGGGGCTGGGGGGCGACCTGGCGCCGCGGGACCGCGGTACCAGCGGGGAGGGGGAGGCCTCGGCTGGGTAGGCGCGCGTGCGCGGGGCCGGCATTAGGGGCGTGGTCTGATCTGTAGTGGGCGGGGCATATGGCGGGGCGGGACTGGGAGTGGGGTGGGACAGCCGATCTGAGAAAGCCCGGCAGTCGCAGGAAGGGTGAAAGGGGCGGGGCCGGACCGTGCGTGTGCGTGCCCGCGCGAGGGCGTGTCCCCCAAGACCTCTAGGGGCCCCGGAGGCAGCGCGGAGCAGGGTAAGGGTAGTCCTGAGGAAAGACGCGCAGGCGAGGTGGCGCATCTAGGCGGGTCCAGTGCCAAGAGAGGGCGGGGCGGAGCTTCGCAGGGCGCGCGCCTGGGAACTCCGCTGGGGCGCGGGCGGGGCGGGGTGGGGCGGGGGCGGGGCGGGGCTTGGCTTGCCGGGCGGGGATCGCGAGCGGACTGGGTCCTTTCGCAGAGCTACCCGAGGCCCAAGCGAGCGGGTCTGTGCAGCACGGTGGGTGGGCACCGAAGAGGTGGGAACGGGCTAGCGAGGCGGGCGGAGGGATGCGGGCGGGAAGGAACCGGTTGTGAGCTGACGCGCGGTGGGTGACCGCGGGAAGGAGCAGTGATGTCGCTGGTAAAGGACAGTCTGACTAGGGCCTGGCCTCTCTCTAGGCCCCCTCCCCAAGAACTTTTAGTGCCCTGAAATGATGTTGACCCACAAAGGCAAGAACAATTACAAATTACAGTTAATATGCCAAACGTAAGACATCATCAGCATCGACCACTCTCCAACAGTTATGAATAATATTTAAAGTCGATGTGGGCACATTTTAAGTTATTCGAAATCCTTTGGGTCTGGGACTTGCGAAGGTGAGAGGACTGTGTCCGGGCTGCCACCCTGGGAGACAGATTAATGACTGGTTTTAAACTTAGAACCAGAGTTACCAGTGGATGGTATAGGAAAGGATTTGAGGCAGGCAGGTGTAAGCGCACCCGGACCCAAGGTCAACGAGAAAATCCGTATTCTGGATGTGAATCACATTGTTAGCATCCAGCTGCTAGTTGTGTGTCTGTTATCAGCTTGCCATATCAGCATTATACATGTTAGTACACGGGGACCCCTTATTGATGTTCAAAGACTTTGATGGAATGTACTACCTCTTTAACTTCTTAAGTGGCGTTTTGTTTTGTAAGGCTGTTGAATATCCAACCTGAGGCCCATGCCTGCCCACTGGCACTTTTCCATTGGTTGCCTAACTTTTAGTAAATCTAAAAATAACAATTTTAAATTTTGCCTTTGGGACAGTGTTGTCTTACAGTGATTTTGTCATGGACTAAACAAGTTAAATTTTAATACACCTAGATCAAGGGTCATAAAGGGCCAAATAATATTTTAGATTTTGTAGTCTGTGTCGGCTACTCAATTCTGCCACACAAAGGCAGCCATAGACAATATGTAAATTGATAAACATAAACTTGTACCAATGAAACTGTTCTATCTTGTTCTCTCTCTCCCTTTCTTCCCCCCCTCCCTCTCCTTCATTGAACCCAGGATCATGAACATGCTAAGCACATGCTGTACAACTGTACTATACCCCTATCCCTCCAGCATTTCTTTTGAGGGCCAGTTTTATTATTCAGCATATAAGCTGACTTCTCAGCTTTGTCATGTCTACAGAGTTGATAAGCATACTTCTTTTTTGGGGGGGGGTAGAGAAAGTGTTTATTCAGCTTACATTTCCACATTGCTGTTCATCACCAAAGGAAATCAGGACTGGAACTCACACAGGGTGGGAACCTGGAGGCAGGAGCTGATATAGAAGCCATGGAGGGATGGTGCTTACTGGATTGCTTCCCCTGGCTTGCTCAACTTGGATAAGCATACTTCTTATACCAGTATTTAACAAAGCTGTTATTTCAAATACCTTTACTTAATTCCATTCCCCACTACCTTTGGCAATATGATCTTACTCTATAGTTGAGGATGGCCTGGAGTTTACTGTAGCCCAGGCTCCCTGCCCACTTGTGGTAATCTTGCTTTTAGCCTCCCATGTGCTTTGACTACAGATCTGCGCCACTATGCCAAGCCACAGAAGTTTTGAATGGGATTATAGCTCAACAGTAGACCACGTGCCTAGCATTCTGAAAGCCCTGGGTTTAATTCCTAGCACTATAAAAATAAATTGAAAATTTAAGAAGTGTTAAACAGTACATCTTATTCTGCTAATAATTATTCTCCAACTGTGGCTGTTCAGAGAGTTATAAGTAATTGTTGAAGCATTGTCTGTCATTCAGCCCCTATTTTCCTGGCCCAAAGTGTATCTTGAAAATATTTGTTAAAATTTTCAGAAACAAACATATTCCTAATTGATAGGAACTCAAAGGAGGAAAAAGAAAGTTACTTTGGTGTAATTTGGTAGTTAATGTTATTATTACCTCCAATTTTAACTTGAATCTACATTTTCAAATTTGTAATAAACTAAGAATTCTGTTTGTAATTAGCATCTAGGTCCATCAGCATATATATATATATATATATATATATATATTCTCCATTTTCCTCATCTTTAAGAATTAACAATATTCATTCTATACCAGTTCTCTGGTATTAGTAGTATGAAGGTTGTAGTTAGATTAGTCAAGAAAAATGCACACAGAAATGTTAGAACATGTCTCTCACAGTATGCTACAGCTTTCAGTACTCTTGATACTGTTTTGAACTATAATGGAAAGTGAACTTTTTTGCTAATATAGAGATCAAAAAGAAATGAAATGAAAGTTATCAGCACCTAACACAAGGCCTACAAAGTGCCTCAGCACGGAAAGTGTTTGGTACATAAATCTGTGCCATTTGAGTTTGATACCCAGAACCCACTTTATGGTGGAAGGAGAGAACTGACTGACTTTTAAAGTTGTCCTCAAAGTTTCACAGCCACCATGAAGCTCACACCTATATAAACATCATATTACACACTCAGCATTAGTAGTAAATATAATTATTAAAAAGTATTTAAATTATAAAACTGTTCAAGAATTACCAATTTTGGAATAAAAAAATGGATCTAGAGCTGGGCTTGGTGGTACACAGACACACACCTGTGATTCTAGCACTGGGGAGACTTAGGCAGAAGAATCATAGGTTTGAGGCCAGCATTATAAATATAGTGAAAACTTGTCCTAAAAACAAACAAACAAACAAAAAACCAGGCCCTATAAACACTTAACCAGGTATGGATCAAATAACCCCTTTATGTCTGTGTGTGTGTGTGTGTGTGTGTGTGTGTGTGTGTGTGTGTGTATGTGTGTGTGTGTGTGTGTGTGTGTACACTTGTACAAGTTTAAAGCCAGTTTAGGCACGTAAAAAGACCCTATCTGGGTAGAAAGAAAGAAGGAAAAACAAAGTGTACTATATCCTATTATTGGCTTTCAGTCTGTGTCTTTATAAAATTATAGTGTATCTCAAAAATATTATTTGGTTGATTTTTAAATCCAGTCTAATATCTAGTGCTTAGTTTATTAATGAAAAGTAGAAAGATAATGTATTTATGCTTAAGTCTGTGTCCTTCCCTCTTTTAGTATAGTCACGTGTTTTTCTGCTATTGCTGGTGTGGGTAAGGATCTCACAGGTGATGGCATGTAGGGGGAAAGAGAGTTCACAAGGCCAGAGGTAGAAGCAGGAGAACAGGGAAATGAACCTACTCCTATAAAGGCAGCCTACTCTCCAAGACCCCTGTTAGTAATCAGTTTAAGAGGGCCATTGTGACCTGTTCACCTCCCAGTAGGTTTCATCTCTTAAAGGTCCCACCACTTTCCACTACATATAGTGTCCAAACTTCCACCATTTGAACCAAAGAAGCCTTATTTATTTATTTATTTATTTATTCATTTATTTATTTAATGTGAGTACACCGTAGCTGTCTTCAGACACACCAGAAGAGGGCATCAG